>NC_052155.1:15657526-16001487 GCF_902713615.1 Scyliorhinus canicula | reverse complement strand
GGGGATATGGGGAAGAGGGGATATGGGGAAGAGAGGATATGGGGAAGGGGGATATGGGGGGATATGGGGGGTGGTGTTAGGGGGGATATGGGGGTGGTGTTAGGGGGATATGGGGAAAGGGGGATATGGGGAGGGGGATATGGGGGTGGGGATTATGGGGAAGGGTGATATGGGGAAGGGGATATTGGGGAAGGGGGATATGAGGAAAGGGGGATATGGGGATGGGGATATGGGGGATATGGGGAGGGGGATCTGGGGAAGAGGGGATATGGGGAAGAGGGGATATGGGAAGAGGGGATATGTGGAAGAGGGGATATGGGGAAGGGGGATATGGGGTGGGGTGGGGTTATGGATATGGGGAAGGGGGGATATGGGGGTATATGGGGAAGGGGGAATATGGAGAAGGAGAGATATGGGGAAGGGGAGTAATGGGGAAGGGGAGATAAGGGGATATGGGGAAAGGGGCATATGGGGGAAGGGGGGATATGGGGGAAGGGTGATATGAGGGAATGGGGATAGGGGGGCAGGCAGTGGGGGGTCTCACTTGGCGCTGCGCGGCAGGCAGCCCTTTTGCCGGGTCTCTGGCGGGGGGGTGTCTTTTGTGCAGTGACGCCGCGCGCGTCCATGACGGGTGACGCCGTCGTGAATGGTTTTGCACCGCTACTAGCCCATTCCCTGCCGGAGAATTCGCGACGTTTTGGAGGGCCCGACGCCGGAGTGATTCACGCCGTTTTTGGTGCCGGGTTCGGCCATCGTGCCTATTCACGGAGACTCCCGCCCCTTCACTGCACTTGAACTATCTCTTGTTTATCATTATGCTCGCTAATCTTGATTTCAATTTATCTGGGTCAGAGCCATTCTTAGTACATTGACTTTTGCCTTCCACCAGGTAATTGTTCTTGCTTTGGTTTGCTCCTTGTCCTTTTCCATAGCCAACCCAAATTGGTGGCACTTGTATCATTCATAAAAATCAGATTTAAATGTTCTTTTTTTCCTGTTGGACTGGAAACATATTGATGGAGAAGTTGATCATGAACACACTCGACATACTCTTTTCCCTCTCTGGTATGTAATTATTATCCCTGTTTATATTCTGATAATTAAAGTTCCCCCATTATAACCACTCTATAATTCTTGCAGTTCTCTGTGATTTCCTTGCAAGTACATCTTTCCCACTAGTTGGTGGCCTATATATTACAGCAAGCCATATCATTGTACCTCTTTTAGCTGTAGCCAAATAGGTTATGTCCTTGGCTGCTTTGGGGCGTCCTTTCCCTCCAGCATTACAATGCTCTCTTTAATCAATTCTTCCAACCCTCTTCCTTTCCTTCTTTTCCCATCTTCTGGACACCATGGTATCCAGAACTATTTAATGCTCAGTCCTGCCCTCTTTGAGCGAGGTCTCCTTTATCACCATAACACCATATTTCCATATGACTATCTGTGCCTGCAAATCACCAATCTTACTTACCACACTCCGCTCATTCACATACACACACAGTAACCCTGATTTAGATTTTATTACGTTCCCGCTTACAATGGACCCATTAATACCTTAGTGGTTCCTATTGTAATTCTCTCTGTTTCTCAAAGTATTCTTTGCGATTTTGTATCCCTCTCTGTTATTCCCTCCTCTCTGTTAATCCCTGCCAAGTTAGTTTATACTCTCCCCAATCGGACATAGCAAATTTCCCCGCGGGGACCGTTGGATTTGGTTTGCCTACGTTTCCCCTTCGTACAGCTCTGATTCGGTGAAACCTGTCCGGCCTGTACAGGCCTCACCTTCCCTAGAACTGGCCCTAATGTCCCAGGAACCTAACGCCCTTCCTCATGCATCACCATTCCAGCCATGTATACATCCACTTTATCCTCCCGTTTTTATACCTACGTATGTGTGGTACGCCTCTGGGAACCCAATTGCTAATTTCCTATCTAGCTCCCCAAATTCGGACTGCAGGAACACATCCTTCTTTCTGCCGACGTCATTGATGTGGACCACAACTGCTGGCTGTTCGCCTCCCCCTCAGGGTGTTGTGCAGCCGTCCAGTAACATTCTTGACCTGGATACCAGAGAGGCAGCGCACCATCCTGGATTAGCGTCTGTGGCTGCACAAACACCTGTCCTTCCCTAACTACATTAAAGACCCAACATAAAAGCACAATAATGCAGATGCTGGAATTCTGAAATAAAAACAGAAAATGCTGGATAAACTCAGCAGGTCCGGCAGTATCTGTGGAGACAGAAACAAAGTAAACGTTTCCAATCTGTTTGAAGAACTCAACACATTTATTCAGTTTCTCTCTCCACAGATGCTGCCAGACCTGCTGGGTTTTTCCAGTGTTTCCTGTTTTGTGAAAGTAAAGTCCCGCTGTTAAATAACAAAGAACAATGCTGTTTTGTTACCTGTTTGGTAGGTAACATGTGCTACTCAAACCTTGGTTAGTGATGAGGTATTTCGAATCCCGATGTAGAAGATTCAAACTCTTCCAGTGGTAACAAAAGGTTTATTGAGGAACTACAACAATATTTACATGAGTTCTTTACTTTAATTTTGATACTAATGATAGGGTTAACAAGATCTAACTATGGTAACTATACGTAACTCCATTGGCCATCTAAACTGGTCTGCTGTTTGCTATGGTCACCGTGCACCCAAGAGCGAGCGACCCAATGTGGCTGCCTTTTATACCCTTGTTGTCCGGCCCTCCAGTGATCATGTGGTGCTACTGATGACAAATTAACCCCTTGTGTACAAGCTGATGACCATCAATTCAGTCGAGACAGTTTGTACCAAAGAACAGTGGGCGCGATTCTCCGCTCCCCACGCTGCGTGGGAGAATTGCGGGAGCCCCCCCCCCAACAAATTTCTCCCCGGCAATTCCCCCCCCCCCGGCTCGGAGGAATCGCCGCTCGCCGTTTTTGACGGAGACTGCCGATTCTCCGACATGATGGGCCGAGCGGCCTGCCGTTCGCGACCGTTTCACGACGGCAGCAACAACACCTGGTCGCTGCCGTCCTGAAACGAGTGTGTAGATGACCGTTTGGGGCTTGTAGGGGGCCTGGTGGGGAATGAGCACCACGACTGTGCTCAGGAGGGGACAGGCCCGCGATCGGTGCCCACCGATCGTTGGGCCGGCGTCTCAATCGGGCGCACTACTTCCCCTCCGCCGCCCCGCAAGATCAAGCCGCTACATCTTGCGGGGCGGCTGAGGGAAAGACGGCCACCGCGCATGCGCGGGTTCGAGCTGTCAGCGTCGTGACGTCAGCCGCGCATGCGCGGGTTGGGACCGGCCAACCTGCGCATGCGTGGCTGACGTCATTAGGCGCGCCGGCCGCGTCATTCTCGGCGCGACGCCCCCGCGGCCGAGAGTTACAGAGCGCCGCTCCTAGTCCCGCCAGGAGGGGAGAATAGGGGGCAAGGAGCGGCCTCCAAGGCTGTCGTGAAACTCGGCCGAGTTCACAACGGCCCTCCCGATTTTTCCCGGAAGCAGAGAATTCCGCCCAGTGGCTTTAGTCAACTAGATGTGTGCCAACCTGTAGCTTCTCCTGCACTGAGAGCCTGTCTCAGATCGGCCAGTTATATACCTCCTCAGAGGGGCGGAGCCACAGGCGGAGCCAACAGCAGCATCAACACAACAATTTAACAGCAACAGTAACTGCAACAACAGTAAGTATGTACAATAGTGGATGTCGATGACAATAGTAATAATAGAACAACAGTGAGTATATACAATAGCCATACTTTGCTCACCACACATGCACACAAAGAGATCACTACAAATACAGCACAGGAACAGGCCCTTCAGCCCTCCAAACCTGTACCGGTCATGATACCACCCTTGGCCAAAACCCTTAGCACTTCCTTGTGCCGTATCCCTCTATACCCATCCTATCCATGTATTTGTCGAGATGCCCTTTGAATGCCGTTAATGTAATTGCTACCAGAAGCTCCGCTGGCAGCACATTACAGGCACTCACCACCCTCTGTGTAAAAAAACCTGCCTCTCACATCTCCTTAAACCTATGGCCCCTTGTGACTGACCCCTCCAACTTGGGAAAGAGTGCCTGCCCATCCATTCTATCTAGCCCCTCATAATCTTGTAGACCTCTATCAGGTCACCCCTCAACCTCCGTCTTTCTAATGAAAACAGTCCGAGTCTATTCAGCCTCTCCACATAGTTAACACCATCCAGACCAGTAACATCCTGGTAAACCTCCTCTGCACCCTCTCCAAAGCCTGCACATCCTTCCGATAGCGTGGCGACCAGAATTGTGCGCAATATTCCAAGTGCGGCCTTACCAAGGTTCTTTACAACTGTAGCAGGACTTGGCCAGTTTTATACTCGATGCCCCATCCAATGAAGGTAAGCATTCCGTATGCTTTCTTGACTACCTTGTCCACTTGTGTTGCCACCTTCAATGATCTGTGGACCTGTACGCCCAGATCTCTCTGACTTTCTATATTCTTCAGAGTTTTGCCATTTACTGTATATTTCCCCTCTATGTTAGACCTACCAAAATGCATTACCATGGGGGTTATGTTCCCACGAAACCTCATAAATGGCGAAATCACAAACGATGAATGTGCTTTTCATTGGGAGGTTCCAGCATTGGTTGTCGCATTCACTGCAGCAAATTGTGGTACAGTACCTGTATATAACAGGCAGGGGGCGCCTCTGAGCAATACAAGCCAGTATTGAAAATTTTGCAAAGAGACAATTCTTAAGTGAAGAAAAACATGTATCACTTCTCATGAGACCCAATGGGGATGACCCAATTGATCTCCCTGTGACGTCTGTGGAATATGCGCTTGCCCCGGCTGATGGGCAGAGGCCTAGAGGCTGGGGCTCATTGAATCAACCCTTAAAAGTCGGCCCGGATTGGGATCGTCATGATCGGTAGTCCCGGTTGGGATCTATGTGCTGTAGGCCGTATTGAGGCCTTTTCTTCTGGTTATAAATAAACCTGCATTTGAATCACCTTCTTGGATCACCTGAGCTTTCATAACCTCAAAACTGGCAGACAAGATCGGTGAACATTTCCAAATTGAACAGAGCTGTAAGTTCAGAGCTGGACCAAGAGATTTGGACGTTTTCAGATTGATCTCTCCATTTGGGCTGCATTTCAGCAGTAACCATTCCAGTGACCGCTTCTCACCCCTGTCGAAAAGGTGCTTAAAAAAAAAGGTAATTAGAAAGTCCATGGCCAGGACTAATAGAAAGAATCCGCTCCCAGACACCATCTTCCCGTTAAAACATGTCATGGTCTCAGTTCCATCATGGCTGCTGTCTCCTCGGGGAAAGAGCAAGGGGAAGAAAGGGGGGGAGAAGCGAACATTGCTCACACGATGGGCAATGCAGTGTACTTCAGCATGGGTAGGTGAACACGGAGGTCACAAAAGGTGGGACTTTACCACACTGAATCTCCTATATTGCTCTTCCTTCTCCCCAGCAACCCCCATACAGCTGAGCCCAGAAGAGGTAGAAGGTGGTTCGAGTTGGGAAGAGACCAAATAAAAACAATTAATGATAAATCCACAGAGGATTGAGGAGGAACCGCTTTGGCCAATGAATTATTTGAATATGAAACTCATTACCAGATGGGGTAATTGAGGAGTTTAGCTTAGATACATTTATGGGGGAACTAAAAACGCCTGGGGAGGGTGGCCGGGGGGGTTGGGGTGGAGGGGGGGTTCTGGTACAGTGAGATAAAATGAGATACAGCGGCGCTTGTGTGGAGGGGCTGGTATAGCACAGTGGACTAAACAGCTGGCTTGTAATGCAGAACAAGGCAGCAGCGCGAGTTCAATTCCCGTACCGGCCTCTCCGACAGGGCGCTGGAATGTGGTGTCTAGGGGCTTTTCACAGTAACTTCATTGAAGCCTACTTGTGACAATAAGCGATTATTATTATAAGGGCTGATATTGACCAGTTAAAACAATTAATTTATTTCTGAGCTGTAAGTGCAGCGTAATTCTATTTGAGATTATCTCCAGATGGTCGGACAGGATTGAATGGAAGTTAGAATTTGTCCAATGCCTAATTTGTTTAGGACAAGCTGCTATTTTTTCTAATTAGTGCATGTTAATTATGAGCTGGTAATGATACCATTGCAAACCATGCATTCCTGCAGAGGAGAAGACAGAATATCTTTCCTGGAGGTAAGTCACGAGGCACTAGCTTGATTAGTGTTTGGCTGCTGTTCCACCCATTAAATGAGCAGGACAAAATCTTTGTTTATATTGTGACAACCTTGAAATGAGGGGCGGGATTCCCTCAGCCCGGGGCTGGAGCGGAGAATCCCCGCGACCAGCGCCAATCACGCCATGCCGCCCCGATGCCGGCACACGATTCTCCGCAGAGCGGAGAGTCGGCATCATTGGCGCCGGCATGGTTGGCGTGGCTCCGGTTACGGGCCGCTCTATGCGGCCGGCCTCCTGATTCTCAGGCCGGGATGGGCCGTTGTGGAAACGCCGAGTCCACACCTGCTCTCAGCCAGTGGGAAAACGGCGTGGAAGGGTCGGGTGGCGGCCTTGGGGTGGGGAGGAGGGGGGGGTCCAATCCTGGGGGTGGGGGGTGCCTCCAATGTGGCCTGGCCCACAATTGGGACCCACCGATCAGCGGGCTGCCCTCTGTCTCCCGGGCTCCTTTCTTCCGCGCCGGCCCCTGTACTCCTGCGCCATGTTGGGTCGGGGCCGGCGCGGACAAGGGAGACACTGTGCATGCGCGGAAATTGTGCCGGTGGGACTGTGCATGCGCAGGTTCGTGGCGGACCCACTGCGCATGCGCACATCCCCCGCCGCCCATTCCACGGCCGGATCAGCCGCCCTGTTGGCTCCCTGTAGCTTCCAGAATTGCTGATCCTGGGGCCGTGTTGATGCCGTCGAGAAAACTGGTGGCGTTTCAGACGGCGTCAGCACTTAGCCTGAGGATCAGAGAATCCCGCCCGAGGTCTATACAAAGAGCAATGTAACTGTGTGGAGCCATTTGTGCTCCAGAATCAACTTCCAAGCGGATGCAGGAAATCCAGACACTCATTGTGTATTGAAAGAAACTGAACTATATTACACTTCAGGTAATGTTAACTTTAATAAGAACATAAGAACTAGGAGCATGAGTAGGCACTTCTGCCCCTCGAGCCCCCTCCATCATTCAATACAATCATAGCTGATCTCCTCGAGGCTCAACTCCACTTTCCTGCCCGTTCTCCATAACCCTCCAGGTTGCCATTTCCAATGGCGGTCTAAGGGAGTGCTACCTTGTTGGAGGTGCTGACCATCCAATAAGACCAGGGTCTTGTCTGCCCTCTCAGCTAGATAGAGAAGATGCCTGTTGCACTACTTCAGTGAAGAGCAGGGGGTTATTCCTATTGTCCTGACTAACATGTAATCCCAACACTCATCAGGAAAAACAGATGATCTGACCATGACAACATTACTGTTGGGAGCTTGCTATGCACAAAATGGCGGACATGTTTCCTACGTGTCAACAGTAACTACAGCTCGAAAATATTTAATTGGCTGTAAAGTTCTTTGGGGTATCCTGAGATAGAAAAGTTGCGATGCAAGTACATATGTTTAGCGCCGGGGAATCTATCATTGTGCATAGGCTACGAGGGTTTACATGTAATACTTTATTGTTACAGACAGGAGAGGGACAGTTCAAACTGTATTGATTTCCTCTTACCGCCTCTCCAGAAGCAGAAGGTGTTTTGAATTAATGGTGGGTTTTCCCAATCCCTCAGTTTTTTGTGATCCGATTTTACTCATGCTAAACAGCAAAGCTGAGTCAGGATTAACTCAGTCTATATTACACATTCAAAACCCAGGAAAAAATAAGTGTTCTGCACTTTCCACTCTGCACATTCACACATTAAAAATGTGAGAGGGGGATTGGAGGAAAGGGGTTTTCCAGTATAAAGATGACAAAAAAAGTGAATATTAGTTCATGGATTCCAGAGTCTATTCGTAGCTCCCTCGGTAAAACGAGGCATGACTTTGCAGAAACCGAGAAAAATCTTAGTTTGTCCTTGTTTGTTAGTTTGTACTGGGGATAGCTAATATTGTCACAAGTAGGCTTACATTAACACTGCAATGACGTTACTGTGAAAAGCCCCATGTCACCACATTCCGGCGCCTGTTCGGGTACACTGAGGGAGAATTCAGAATGTCCAACTCACCTAACAAGCATGGGCGGGATTCTCTGCGCGGCCGCGCCACATTTCTGCCCTGACCGGCCGGCGGGATTCTCCGTTATGCCGGTCGGTCAATGGGGTTTCCCATTGTAGGGGTAGCCCCACGCCGTCGGCAACCGGGCGCCGGCATAACGGAGAATCCCGGCGGAGGAGAATCCCGAGCCACGTCTTTCAGGACTTGTCAACCGGAGCACCCGGAGGAAGCCCACGCAGACACTGGGAGAACGTGCAGACTCCACACAGACAGTGACCCAAATCGGGAATCGAACCTGGAACCTTGCCGCTGTGAGGCAACAGTGCTAACCACTGTGCTACAGTGCCGCTGATTCGTAGTGTTCTTTTATTGCTTGTAATGTTGGGTCTCTCTTGAAATAAGTACACACTAGGTGAAATCAATAGAAGATCATCACCGTAAATCAAATGAAGAGCTGAGGCAAAGCTTCTTTATCCGAAGAGTGGTTACAATGTGGAGCTCACTGTCATTATGGGCAGTTTAGATGAATAGCAGGTGCCTTTAAAGGAAAGCTGAATAACAGCACGAGGGACAAAAGATTAGGAGGATATGGTTAAAGGGTTCGATGGAGTAGGGTGGGAGGCGGCTTGTGTGGAGCATTAACAGCAGAATGGACCTCAATGGACTGAATGGTCTATTTTGGATTTTAAATTTCATGCAATTTTAAGTTAAATGTTATTCAGATTCAATAGTGAGGAAAAATAAGAAGGATGTAATCGAGATTAAACTCCAGGATCAGAGAGTGTTATGTCCCATCTCAGATGCTGCCCCATTATTTGCGACGGAAGTTTATGGTTTTCTTTCAAGGTGTTGTCCTGGGTGGGAAAGGTGGAGGGCATCCGGCCAGCTGCCTTGCCGACTTTTCTTACCAGATTTTCAAAAAAAGAAAGGGGTGGGACCCACAACATCATGCTGGCAGAGAGCTCGCTTCGCCAACAACCTTGGCACCTGACACATGGGGGCATCCTATTTAAAGGGCAATCTGAAAAACCTTTTAAAAAAGGATCCCTCCCCCCCCCCCCCCCAGTACTCGGAAACACTCCCATTCATGGAAAATGGACCCCTCCCTCCCTGAGATCCCCCTCTCCCCTCCTCCCCCTCTCGGCACTGTCCTCTCTCCCTTGGGGGCTATACCTATCCATGTGCCTTCAACCGGGACCATCTGCCAGTTACCCGTTTGTCCAGACCTGTTGTAAACCCCACCGACATTATGTTACCTGGGGGAATAATACAGCAAGGAAGCCCATTAATGATATATAAATGTGTGGTAATAGGGTTCCTGACCGTTCATGACAGGACTCCCATTACGCCATTGGTGGGGTGCGGGTGCCTCGTCATTGAGAAATCCTGTGTGAAAGCCATTTGGGGTCTCCCATTGGATTATCAACTCTCTTTTTTTCTTTTCTTTTTGTTTTCAATTTAGTGTACCCAATTCATTTTTTCCAATTAAGGGGCAATTTAGCGTGGCCAATCCAGCTAGCCTGCACATCTTTGAGTTGTGGGGGCGAAACCCATGCAAACACGGGGGGAATGTGCAAACTCCACACGGACAGTGACCCAGAGCCGGGATCGAACCTGGGACCTCGGCGCCGTGAGGCTGCAGGGCCAACCCACTGCCCCACCGTGCTGCACTGATTTAGCACACTGGGCTGGTTTAGCACACAGGGCTAAATCGCTGGTTTTTAAAGAAGACCAAGCAGGCCAGCAGCACGGTTCAATTCCCGTACCAGCCTCCCCGAACAGGCGTCGGAATGTGGCGACTAGGGGCTTTTCACAGTAACTTCATTGAAGCCTACTCGTGACAATAAGCGATTTTTCATTTTCATCATCAGCTCTCCTGCCCATCGGAAACAGGGGTGGAAAATCCTTCTATTGGTTTACAACTATCCTTGGGGCCAAGTCTATCATTGGCTGAAGCTGCCTAATCTACGGGTGGAAAGGAAATCTGAAGCTGAAAAATCACCAAAATATGGAAAATTGTGCACAGAAAAGACAAATCTTATCTAGTCAATTACTGTCCCATCATTCTTCTCTAAATTATCTATAAAGTGATGGAAATAGTTGTTGACAGTGTTATTAAAGGGCACTTACTGACCTGCTCATCGATCCTCAATTTTGGTCCCACCAGACTCCTGGCCTCATTCCAGCCTTGGCCCATCAAGGACAAAAGAGCTGAATTCCAGAGGTGAAGTGAGAGTGACTGCCCCTGACATCAAGGCAGCATTTGAGCAAGTATGGCATTGATGAGCCCAAGCAGAAGTTAAGTCAATGAAAATCAAGAAGAAAACTCTCAACATTCTCCACTGGTCGGAGTCGTACCTCGCACAGAGAAATGGTCATACTGGAGGCCAATGAGCACAGTCCCAGGTCATCACTGCAGGAATCCCTGAGAGAGTATTCTAGGCCTAACCTATTTCATCAATGGCCTTTCCTCCATCATAAGAAGTGGAAAGGTTCAGGGATGACTGCTGTAAAGATGCACTTTCACAGGGTTCATTAATGAGCACAGATAGTGTTTGTTAATCAGAATTATACAGCAGCTTCATGGGTTGTCGTTACCTCCTAAAATGCCTCTGCCTAGAAGCCCTTCTCACCGTGGGGTGATTCTACACTCTGAAACCCGATTGGTCACACAGACCATGTGACCCTTACTCTGCTGTGTTTCCCTTAAAGGCACCATCACCACAGCCCCTCCCCCTTTAGGTCTTTTATCCAATCTTCAATAATTAATTCACTAAGTCCTAAATACTAACTAAACATTATGTACATGAATTGGACAATTATAAATCGAGTCTTTGAGGGAGTTTCTATTTCTTGTAGAGTAGTGTAATACTGTTGTCTGAGATGCTTCCACAGGATCAACATTAACAGGAACTGCAATAACGGGCACCTCTCCTGGCAGCACAGGCTGTTCATTCCTATTTGCTTCCACAGAGACATCAGTTATGTCAATAACAGGTCAAACAGGTACTTTGGTGCTTATGGGTTCGAAAAGATTTCTTGATGGTAACACTGATGGCTGGAACATCACTCTGCTCCGCAAGTGATCCATGTGTTTGTGAATGATCCATTTCTCCACGTCCATCTGGTATGGAAAGAGCCTGGTCTAAGAGACAATAACTCCGGGGATCCAACTTGATCCATGACCGATGTTTCTCACTTCTACGGCTTCATTTACCATAAATGAACGTGCGAATCATGGCTTGCTTTCTGATTATTTAGGCTGGCTTCTACCCTCCCTGGCAAATTTGGAATCACAAAGGCTCTGTCCCATTCTGAGATGATGTATCATTATCAGTTCTGCCGGTGGAGTTCCCGTTGCTGCATGTGGAGAGGTCGGTAGCGACGGAAGACTTGTGAGATTTTGGTATCCAAGGTTCCTCCTGACAGTTTCTTTAAGCCAGACTTGAAAGTTTTGACGCCTCTCTCGGCTGGTCTGCTTGATGCTGGGTGGTAAGTTCGAATGTGTTTAATACTGTAGAGAGAGGTGTGGTTTTGAAACTCATCACTTGTCAATACCTTATAATCACTGCAAATGCGGATGGTCTTGTCCGGTTTCTATACCGGGACTATAGCTGTTGTCCATTCCGAGAACTGAACTGGCTGGATAATGCCTAGTTGTTCCAACCTGTTTAGCTCCGTATCCATTTTCTATCGTAATGCCTATGGTACTAGTCTTGCCCTAAAGAATCAGGGAGTTGCCTCTGGATCCACATAACCCTTAGTTTGCTGCGCTTTGATTTTGTGTAATTCGGCACAGAAGATGCTCTTGTATTTCTCATCAGTTCAGCAAATCCCCCTTCCCGCACTTGAAAAGTCTTGGCCCAATTCAACTTGACTGGGTAGACACTTGTCCATTTCTTATTGGTACCATTGTGGTGCTTTTTTATTTCTATTGCTTCTCCCGTATACGTCTTCAACTTGGCAGAAGGGCTTTTCAATTTCAATGGGTGGACCCTTAGGTACTGAAATGAGTGCTCCAACAGCCAATTGAGAGAGAAACTGGAAGGATTAGAAAGGGAAAATAAAAGAAGACAAGGAGGAACGTCAGGTGCGCACAACCCAGGGGAGAGGGTGGGGGGGGGGGGGGGGGAGGAAGAAGACTGAGAGTCTGAGAGGGACAAAGAGAAACAACGCAGAAGAGGGGAGGGGAGAGGGGTGGGGCAACCCCCCCGGGGTGGGGCAACCACCCCCCCCCCCCGCCTCCCCACATCCACAGAAAGGACATGGCTAAAGCCGAGAGAGGGAGAAAAAGAAGGGGTGGGAGGAGGGGGAACAAGGAGAAGGGGGGAAAACCCTGAACAGACCAGAGGGCGGCATCGGAGGGGGGGGGGGGGGTTTATCGATTACTTAATTTAGTTCTGCATTGCTTTATCAAATGCCCTCTTTTGTGGCAATAGAAACACTCAGTCTCCTTAAACCAACAGGAGTCAGGAATGTGATTACCTCCACATCAGTAACATTCCACTTCCAGCATTACTGACTGCTTGCTTATTCTGTCCCTTTTTGTTTTGTTGGTGGCTGAAATAGCTTCATTGGCTGTTGGAGCACTCATTTGAAATAGCTTCCCGCTTTGTCCTTAGCATTGGTGCTATGGCCGGCTACACGTTCCTGCTCTAGCTGGTGAAGGCACCATATTGTGTGTCCTGCATCTCTTCTCACCCTTTTCAGCGCTATCTCCATTGCTCATTTAAAGCTTATGTCTACCTCTGCAAGTAATCTGCATTGAATAGCATCATTGTTCATGCCACAGGCTAACCTATCCCGTAACATGTCACTTAGGGTGGCTCCAAAATTACAATACTCAGATAATTGCTTCAGTTTAGCAATGTAAGTTGCGAATGATTCACCTCGGGCTTTCACCCTCAAATTAAATTTGAATCTCTGGGGTGGTTAAGGTTGCAATTAAGCCTCCGGTAAATCCACAAGCTCACTAAATGATTTGCTGTTGGGTGTGCTTGGGCCTACAAGACTGCTAATAAGGTAATATGTCTGAGTTCCATAAACACTAAGGAGATTTGCTCTGCATTTTGTCTTCTCCTCTATTTTGTTTGCTTGGAAATAATACCTAAGGCTCTCAACATACAATGGAGGAGTCAAGTGGGTCTCTTCACCCAAAGAGAGGCATTCTTCTGACTATCTTTTTTCCCCTCGGGCTGTGATTGGAGCAGGATGCTCACAGGTGTCAGGCCAGAGGCAGGATCGGGATAATTTATCCTCATCGCCAGATGTGTGCAGTTCAGAGTTCGATGCTGGGTGACACCAGGACATGTCCACTATGGTGCTTGCCTGTGCTCTAGAGCCTATCCCAGGGTGGCACGGGTGCATGCAGCAGCAGAGGTGACTGCAAGCAGGTCAGCTACCATTTCTATTGATCTCCAGGTTTCTCTAGCATTGACACAAGAGGTGGTAAGGACCCACCTGGCAGTGCGGGGTATTCAGACAGGCGATGGATAGGGCGGGGGCGAAATCCTTGCCCATCATGGAAAAGAGTCACAGAGAAAGGCCCGGTCCTCGGGGTTAAACACTGCAGGGGAGAAAGGAAAACAGGATAAAAGAAGGTAGAGATTTACTGAACCACTGGCGCAGGGAAGGTCTTTCATATAAAGCTCCTTCCAAACATTCAGCTGGAGCCTGAATTATTGATGGTCTGGTGAAACTGTCCAATGACTCTTTAATTAACACTGCGTAGATCAAAAGATGCAGACAACCCATCATGTGAAACAGAATTACTTGCATGGAAACCGAAAGGAAAAAAACAGTTCGAGGGCGCTTCTGATTGTCGTTCAGCTCTCCTCTCTGCCCCACGGAGAGTTTTAATGAGCTTTCGCGTGGTTCCTGAGGTAACAAGCAGGTTGATGCTGCAGTGAAAACTTGCCAGGATCACAGCGCAGGCCATCAGATTACTGCCCAGAGCCTTGGGTCTTCTCATTCAGTTTAGCCCAACACAATGCCCCTTTATGTGATTTTCACAGGCGGAACTGTGTTTCCTTTTCCCATTTCAGGCACATTTTAATGGAACATGACGCTGCTAGGTTTGTCTCTTAATGGATAAATAAATAATGCTGTTTTCGCTGGGTTACCGAATAACGTTGACTCATTTTTTAAGTGAGGCATCTTAGATTACAACTCTTCATAAAAGTAGTTTATTGACTGTGAAGTGCTGAGGGGACATCCAGAGGTTATGAAATGGCATTATACAAATGTTCTTTCATACGCACTGGGGTACAGTTCCCCTTAAGCCTTGGAAATCTTCCTGGATGTGAGTTACCTGACTGTTCACTTTCTGCCTATCGGGACTTTGGGAGGAAACTGGAGCACCCGGAGGAAACCCACGCAGACACAGGGAGAGCGTGTATACTCCGCACAGGCAGTGACCCAAGCCGGGAATGGAACCTGTGACCCTGGTGCTGTGCTACCATGCTGCTCATTAGTGAAGGAGGCTGACCAGGCTACTGTCACTCAATGTGGATATCTTCTCTTGGCCTGGAACCCAGGGTTCCGTTCTTCTTGCGATGGTTGTGCCTGGGGGACTCTCAAGTTATCGCTGAAGATTTTTTCCGATTTTCCTTCTTTTAGAATAGAATAGAATAGAACAGCACAGAACAGGCCCTTCGGCCCTCGATGTTGTGCCGAGCAATGATCTCCCTACTCAAACCCACGTATCCACCCTATACCCGTAACCCAACAACCCCCCCCTTAACCTTACTTTTTAGGACACTACGGGCAATTTAGCATGGCCAATCCACCTAACCAGTTCTCCTCGCACTTAGTCAGAGGTACATGCCGACACCTGTCCAATGTTCTACATTGTCCCATCCAGACTTAAACTCTTTATTGTGAATAAACAGGATACTCCTGTTCAGCCAGTGTGATTTAATCAAGATCCATTGTCCTCTGAAACACTCATAACTGACCAGCCATTAGCTCATTATGGACTCTGATGGCCTCTTTGTTTGTCCTGCTACAGAGTTCATTACGTATTCATAGTCCTGTTACAGAATTCATTATGTATTCATAGCATTCATAGAATTTACAGTACAAAGGAGGCCATTCGGCCCATCGAGTCTGCACCGGCACTTGGAAAGAGCACCCTACCCAGGCCCACATCTCCACCCTATCCCCATAACCCAGTAACCCCACCCAACACAAAGGGCAATTTTGGACACTAAGGGCAATTTAGCATGGCCAATCCACCTAACCTGCACATCTTTGGACTGTGGGAGGAAACCGGAGCACCCGGAGGAAACCCACGCACACATTGGGAGAATGTGCAGACTCCGCACAGACAGTGACCCAAGCCGGGAATCGAACCTGGGACCCTGGAGTTGTGAAGCAATTGTGCTAACCACTATGCTACCATGCTACCGAGGGTAATCATAAAGTCCATATCTGCGCATAATTCCACACAGCTCCGAGTTTTATTATATTTATTTGTCCCTTGTGCAAATGTGCATTATGAATCTATTCCTTAAACTCCTCCCCAATCCATCTCAATCAAGATGAGAGGGTCATAGGGTGAGGGACAAAACTGAGGCAGAAAAATGCCACTCATGTGTTGCTACACAACCAGAAGTATAATTTCAACATGCGATAGGATTTTGAAAGGCGTGTGGTATGGAACATATGAAACACAAAAAGAGAAAGCTGTCTCTTTGCTGTGTCTAATCTCATGATTGAATAGACTTTGAAACCTGCTTTTCATCATCTGAATAGTGCCATCAAGGCATATCAAAGTTTGATGTAAGCACTGACCTTTTGTGTACGTAAATCATAGCTGAACAGATTGAATTCAATTACTTTGGTATAGAAATTGGAGGACAGCACATTCATATCGGGGCAAAGAAAAATAAAGAATGGTTTGAGTGGCTCCTGTCAATGTTCAGTGTGGAGTAGTTATTCTAGTTTATGGACTGCCATTGCTGTCGTCTCTCTATAATGTAACTTACTGAAGTGTTCTCTTCGTGAATGAAATGAAATAAAAATCGCTTACTGTCACAAGTAGGCTTCGATGAAGTTACTGTGAAAAGCCCCTAGTCACCACATTCCGGCAGCTGTTCGGGGAGGCTGGTATGGGAATTGAACCGTACTGCTGGCCTGCCTTGGTCTGCTTTAAAAGTCAGCAATTTAGCCCAGTGTGCTAAACCAGCCCCTTATCTTCTTCAACTAGATTCTTCAAGAAGAATCTGTGCTGCTTCATTTGATCTGAAGGGAAGAGTGATTTTGCAACTTGGTGGAATTTACATGTTCATGCGCTGATCAAAGGCTTTGTTGGAAGTGCGCTAGCACAGAGATACCATTGCTGCTCTAGCTAAACCAGACGCCCAGACTAATGCTCCTGAGGCAGGAGATCGAATCCACTGCAATCCGAAGAATTTAAATTCACTTAATTAATTTAAAACTGGACCAAATTGTTACTCTCATTAATAGGGTCCTGGATTGTCCTTTAACATAGAAATCTGGTTATCTCATGCCCTTATGTCTTTTTTTTTCTTTATTCTTTCACAGGACGTGGATGCTTGAACTGAGTGGCTTGCTTGGCCGTGTCAGTTGAGTCAACCACATTTCTGACTCGGCCAGACCGGGTAAGGACTGCAGATTTCCTTCCCTAATGAGCTTTAGTGAAGTAGAGCGTTTTTCTGCCAATAATTGCCTAGTCAATAATAATAATCTTTATTAGTGTCACAAGTAGGCTTACATTAACACTGCAATGAAGTTAATGACCAACTCACCTAACAAGGTCATCTTTCGGGACTTGTGGGAGGAAACTGGAGCACCCGGAGGAAATGCACGCAAACATTTCCTCTGGGTGAACGTGCAGACTCCTCACAGACAGTGACCCAAGCCAGGAATCGAACCCACGTCCCTGGCGCTGTGAAGCAACAGTGCTAACCGCTGACTACCGTGCTGCCCAACCAAACACTGAATTACCAAGACCAGCTTTATAAACCAGCCTAATTCATGAATTCAAAATCCACATGCAGTCATTGTCAGGTTTGTTCCCTGCAGCTCTGTAAATCTGTCCCGTTTAAATCCGAACCCAATTGCATCTCTATTTCAGGCAGTGTATCCTGAGCCTTGCACCAGGTACTTTTTTCCCATTCTCAACGTGATTGCGGACTCACAGAGAGGGAAGCTTTTCATTGGTGAAATCCGAGGTTATCTAACAATGCTGCACCTATGGGTGGGCTATCAAAGAGTCTCCTGGATAAACAGTGAGGGTCAGAATCACAACCATATAATATAATCCCGGTCTAGACCCCAACATTCGCTGGGATGTTGGACAGAAACCCTAATATTTTATTTTAATTTTGTAAGACTGTGAGGAAAGGATGACTTCCTCCAGGAGTGAATGCATGAAGAATTAGGAGTATGGTCTATTAAAACAAACTATTACTAACACAGTATTAAAATCTTTAACATCACACCAGAAAATAGCTTACGATTACCCCTAAAAAATACGACTCAATACAGTGAATACAACTCCCTTTACTGCTATCTTCATTCCCACTTAAACAAGAAAAATCCTGATCTCAGCTCTCAATCCACTTTAACTACCAATAGCAAATAGGAATACTCGCTTTACAGAGATGATCTTTGAGAAAGAGAGATCTTTTGACACTGCTTTACAGAAAAGATCTGACTCCTGGCAGACCCATGTAGAAACTCTGGCTGTATTTCTTCAGAAGATTCTTCTCAGCTTGTTTCAGCTTCCGATTGTGCTCTGACAAGTCTGCACTGCTTTGAAGACTGTTAGTCTTCTTTAACTGAATTGCAGTGAGAGCAAACTGCTTCACCTAAGGACACACCTTCATTCAAATCAGAACTGAACTGAACTGACCTGCTTTCTGCAAAATGCCTGATGCTTTAGCAAAGACATGGGGCGAAATTCTCCGCCCCCCACGACGGGTGGGAGAATAGCGGGAGGGCCTTCCTGACATTTTTGCTGCCCTCCCGCTATTCTCCCCCCCCCCCCCCCCGCCGAAGTCCCGACCCGAATCGCTGCCGCCGTTTTTTTAGGGCCGGCAGCGATTCTCAGCTGTTAGATGGGCCGAAGTCCCAGCCCTTTCCGCCGTTTTTACGAACGGCAAACACACCTGGTCTTGCCGTTCGTAAAACTGGCGTCACAAACTCGCTATTAATAACCATGGCACCGATTGGCACGGCCGTACCACGGCCGTGCCAAGGGTGCCATGGGCCCCGATCGGTGGGCACCGATCGCGGGCAGCAGGCCCGATGCCCGCGCACTACTTGTCCTTCCGCCGCCCCGCAGTATCCATTCGCGGGGCGGCTGAGGGGCAACCTGGCCCGCGCATGCGCGGGTTTCGCGCAAAAACGCGATGACGTCACCCGCACATGCGCGGGTTGGAGTCTTCCAAACTGCGCATGCGCGGCTGACGTCATATGACGCGTCAGCCGGCGCTAACTCCGGCAAGCGGGCTTAACGATTTTCGTTAAGCCCGTCTTGCCGGAGCCTACGGCGTCGGGCTGCTAGCCCCGACCGGGGACCAGAATCGGTCCCCCGTCGGGAAGGGGCGCGCTGCCGTAAAACCCGCCCGGGTTTTACGGCAGCTTTACGATTTCTCCCGTTTTGGGAGAATCTCGCCCTCGATCTTACCGAGCTGAAATATTTTAATGAAAAAAAAATACATTTAGAGTACCCAATTATTTTTTTCCAATTAAGGGGCAATTTAGCATAGCCAATTCACCTACCCTGCACATCTTTGGGCTGTGGAGGTGAAACCCACGCCGACATGGGGAGAATGTGCAAACTCCACATGGACAGTGACCCAGGGCCGGGATATGAACCGAGCTGAAATCTAATTAACTCCACAGGGAATCCCCTTAATTAAAAATAACATTCTATTTGTCCAAACTTTTTACAATGCTTTAATTGCAACCCGGCTCCTAAAATATTAAAATTAGGAATTATTTTGAAACATGACTGCAGCGGTTATACACACACCAACCCAGGCTTTTAACCCCTACTGCACCAAATACCTATATTACAATATATCTGAAATTCCAACGTTCATCACTCAGAACTTTCCTGCTCAAATTCCTTTTGATTAACATATGAGCTGAGAGCTCAAAGCGTGTTTTTCAAATTTGAATTTCACATGAAACATTCACTTGAGATTAGTTTGACTTTACTCATGTGTGCATCATTGTTGTTTGTCGAGGCTAGTTGAGTCAAAGAACTAAATGCACTGGCACTCCTTAATCTGACAGACAAGCAAAGAAAATAGATGACAAAGTTTTTGAAAGCCTTGAATGCACTTTATTTTGAATAAATGTTACATATGGAAGCTATCTATTCAACACTAGAGTTCAGAGTGAAAATGGGACCATTGAACGCTATGTCACGGCATTAAAGCAGCTAGTAGAATCATGTGAATTAGGGGATCTAGGGCAGCACAGTGGCACTGCTGCCTCACAGCCCCAGGGACCTGGGTTCAATTCTGGCCTCGGGTGACTGTGTGTAGTTTGCATTTTCTCCCCTTGTCTATGTGGACTTCCTCTGAGTGCTCCGGTTTCCACCCACAGTCCAAAGATGCGCAGATTAGGTGCATTGCCCATGCTAAATTTTCCCTTAGTGTCCCAAAGGTTAGGTGGCGTTACTGGGTTACGGGGATAGGGTCAGGGTGTGGGACTATGTAGCATTCTCTTTCTAAGGATTGGTGCAGACCCGATGGACCAAATGGCCTCTTCTGCACTGTAGAGATTCTATGATTTGATTATTCTAAAAGATTGTCTGATTAAAGATAATCCTAGGAGTGAGAGACCCCTTGGTGAGAGCAAACCTACTGAAAGATGCGAAACTGGCATCAAAGAAAGTGCGAGGTGTGTGTTGAATGCAGAAGTTGTGAAATGTTAGCTCGAGGATATAAATGGCAAAGTGAACTGAGAGATACATTATTCTGGGATATGGTGCAGACCAAAAGGGTTGAGCAATCTCAGACAAATGGTAGGATGCAAAGACTGTGGAGCGCAGCATGCACAGGATGAGAAAGAATATGCAACATGGGGAAAGCAGAGCTTTAATTTGCAAGAAGCTGAATCATTTCACAGAGAAGTGCTCGATCTGGAAAAAGCAGCTTATATAGATGGCCACTGGAGAGACATCCGCAGATGGGTCTGAGGAAGAACTGTGCATGATAGAAAAGGTTGATTATAGATGACAAACAGTTTGTGACTGTTGAAATGATGACCGCAGAGGGAGAGAATCGAGCGACTAAGAAATGTCAGATAGGTACAAGTGCGCCATGCAACATAACGACCTTCACAGATCTGTGTGAAGTGGCTCGACATGGCAATCGGAAAATGAGGCCCTCGAAAGTAGGATTGAGGCTATATTTTCTTTGCTTCATTCATCGCATGTGGGTGTCACTGGCTGGGCCAAGATTTGTTGCCCACCCCTAATAGCCCTCAACTGAGTGGCTTGCAGACCCATCTTTTAGAATCAGCCACATTGTTGTGGGTCTGGAGTCACATGTAGGACAGGCCAGGTAAGGTTGGCAGATTTCCTTTTCTCAAGGGCATTAATGAACAAGATTTTACAACAATTGACAATGGTTTCATGGTCATCATTAGACTTTTAATTCCAGATCTTTATTGAATTCAAATTTCACCATTTGCCATGATGCAATTTGAACCTGGGTCCCTGGGTCTCCAGATTACTAGTCCACCACGCTAAATATGATGGCACAAAGCTCATACCGAGAGGTTGAATAAATCCGACAGAACAATGCAAAGGAAGATCACGATTTCCAGATCATAGATGGAATGCAACAGTTGACCTGGAGAAAGCCTAGAGCTTGGGCTAGTAAGAACTTAAGAACATAAGAACTAGGAACAGGAGTAGGCCACCTGGCCCTTTGAGCCTGCTCCGCCATTCAATGAGATCATGTAACCCTGAGCGTGCCAAAGAGAAATGTGAGAAAAAGATCTAAAGAGATGGAGACAATATTCAAGTAAACCACAAGATACATCAGTGCAATAAAATGCAAAATTGAGGGTAAATGTTCGACAGGAAAAGTGTTCACATCAGAGATCAGCTGGAAGAGTTGAAGGGCAAAATTCCAGCTCTTTATAAACCTTTGAAAATGCACAATAAACTGAATTATTTTCGATGAACCAAGCTGCGCGAGATATAACCAAACACATTTTAGGGCCAACACAAAGGTATCGGGGGAAAGAATGGTCCACAATTTCCCAGTTGGCAGCTCAAAGCGGGAGCTGAAAAACTCAGCCAGATATACAGGTGTGAGTGCAGGCAGATATTCTCAATTACAGAAGCCACTCCATTGTGGGGATGTTCGCTGATGATTGCAGTGGTCAACACCATACCTGACTCCTCAGATACTGAGGCAGTTCATGTCCAAATACAACAAGATCAGGACCATATTCAAGCATGCGCTGACAAATAGCAATTGTATGGTCAAGCTCACTTAGAGATCGTTTCACCCTTTCAAAATGACGGCCCAATCTCTGAGGTGCCGGTCCCGCCAGCGCGTTCAGTTCCTAGTGATGAAAACATTTCTAAGTTAGTGATTTTTCGGCCGTGTCCCGCTGGAATCGGGATGGGGCCTGACCGGTAGGTCCTGGGAATGGCTTCTCCCGGGATTGCTGTTGGTTGTTACACCTCGCACGATCTAACCAGATCTTACAGGACGTCGCGATCTGAATCCCAACCACAATGGCATCTAGACTCGCATAGTTAAGTGATCTTAAAGTGATCTATGGCTACGCCTTGGGAGGCACGGTGGCGCAGTGGTTAGCACTGCTGCCTCAAGGCACCGAGGGCCCGGGTTCGATGCCAGCCCTGGGCCACTGTCCACGTGGAGTTTGAAGATTCTTCCCGTGCCTGCGGGGGTCTCACCCTCACAACCCAAAGATGTGCAGGGTAGGTGGGTGGGTTTGACATGCCCTTCATTGGGAAAAAAAGTATGGCTACGTCAGACGTCTGTGTCTGTGCCAGGTCCCTCTCGGACTGTGCCATGTCCCTCTGTGACTGTACCATGTCCCTCTGGGACTGTGCCATGTCCCTCTGTGCCTGTGCCATGACCCTCTGTGCCTGTGCCAGGTCCCTCTGTGACTGTGCCAGCTCCCTCTGTGACTGTGCCATGTCCCTCTGTGACTGTGCCAGGTCCCTCTTTGACTGTGCCATGTCCCTCTGTGCCTGTGCCAGGTCCCTCTGTGACTGTGCCATGTCCCTCTGTGACCGTGCCAGGTCGCTCTGTGACTGTGCCAGGTCACTCTGTGACTGTGCCATGTCCCTCTGTGACTGTGCCAGGTCCCTCTGTGACTGTGCCATGTCCCTCTGTGCCTGTTCCATGTCCCTCTGTGACTGTGCCATGTCCCTCTGTGACTGTGCCATGTCCCTCTGTGACTGTGCCATGTCCCTCTGTGACTGTGCCATGTCCCTCTGTGACTGTGCCAGGTCGCTCTGGGACTGTGCCAGGTCCCTCTGTGACTGTGCCAGGTCCCTCTGTGACTGTGCCAGGTCCCTCTGGCCTGTGCCAGGCCCCTCTGTGACTGTGCTGTGTCCCTCTGTGACTGTACCAGGTCCCTCTGGGACTGGCTCAGGTCAGCCAGCGCCCGGCCATTGCCGTTGGCGTTTGCAGCCACAGCCCATTTTGACTGGGCGCCTCAAGCTCTGGTTTGGTGAACTTTGGGGCCACTCTTCTTGGCTGGAATGAGAGTGTGTGGTGAATTGAGTGCTGATTTGCAGCTCCAGCGTATCAGGCTCTCGAGTGCCAATCCCGACAGCAGCGAATCCGACGCTGGCGTCTGTTGGAAGTGCACTAGTTCTGCGTAGTGCCGGTGCTGGCATATTGGCATGTCCTTAACTGCTCCGAGACTGGCTCCGCTATCGGGATCGCAAAACACCCGCGATTCAGGCCCAATATCAGCACTTAGTCTCCAGAACGGAGAATGCAGTCCAATGGCATTGTGAATATGTCAGGTTTTCTAAGTCGCGTGGAATGCTAGGAGGCTGAGTTTGGCCAATTGCTATAAATTATCCACCACAAACTGACTTTTTTGCAGTACCCTGTTTTGAGCTTCTTTAAAGTTGACTTCTTTTAAGTTGAACGCATTCTTGCTGAAGGACCAGTTACAGCTCAATAGATAAATGACCTACTCTCTGAATTCCTATCTTTTCGTTATTTACATCCTCGACTGTATTTATCCAAACATGTGAGGACGGGTGGGTTAGACTAACAGAACTTTAATATGGGGCAATATTATTCCTCCGCATTGCCATCAGGTGCCTTGGGTCAAGGTCAAACTCTTCCGGCTGGATCGCAATTTCTTGTATTTACTTTTTAAGAGGAAAGGGATATCTTGGTGCCTCAATAGATCAATACTGCAGTATTTCAAATGAAATGAAATGAAATCGCTTATTGTCACGAGTAGGCTTCAATGAAGTTACTGTGAAAAGCCCCTAGTCGCCACATTCCGGCGCCTGTTCGGGGAGGCTGGTACGGGAATCGAACTGTGCTACTGGCCTGCTTGGTCTGCTTTAAAAGCCAGCTATTTAGCCTAGTGAGCTGAACCATCCCCTAATTGGATAGGCTCTGTGCAATAATTTCAAATCTGATTCACTCTGTCTTTCAAAGGAGCCTGATGTGTTGCAGTTGATGTGTCTGAGTTCGGAAGTGAGTTCCATCATTGCCTCAAATGGGAACATTTTTGTCTTATGCCATGTTTTATATACCTGGTTGGGCAGTGCAATGTGTATCAAGGATTTGGATTCAATGACTTATAGTTGAGACAAGTGTGGTTCTCCTTTCTTAATCCTGCATGCCTGTGGGACACTTAGTCCCAAGGGTAAATGAAGAGCAATAATGGGAAGATATACAGTAGACACCACAAAGGGTGGAGGGAGAGGGGGGCCTGGGCACAATTATGCAGATGAGCTTTGGAGGCCATCGCAGAAGATTTCTGCCTCGTGTGCCTGAGATGTATTGGGCAGGTACCTATTGGGAAAGGCACCCAGAAGAAGCAGGTATTATACCTTGCTTTTGACTGCTCTGAGATTGGGCAGTCTGAACTTGGCCTGGGTTCCATCAGGTGGTCAGTCAGAAGGCAAGTCATTAGTCAACAAGACTGACAGGACTCTTACTGATGCTGGACAAGGTTCGGCTAATGCCAGGTGATTGACTTGCAACCAAGTTGTGCGGGAAGAATTTGAGAAATGTATGTGACCTATATACAAAACTAGGACTAGGAACATATGAGCAAGAGTAGGACCTTCAAGTCTACCCCTCCATTACATCAGGTCATGGCTGACTTGATTGTGGTCTCAACTCCATTTCCTGTTTGTACCCCCCCCCCCCCCCCCCCCCCCCCCCCCCCCCACCAACCCCTTGGCACCAGGGTCGATCAAAAATCTATCAGATCCGGTCTTGAATATTCACTGACCCAGCCTCCACTTCTCCCTGGGATAGAAAATTCCAGGGACCAACAACCAACTGAGAGAAAAAATTCTCCTCACTTCCATCTTATTTTTTAAACTATGTCCCCTGCTATTCACCTTATCAAGTCCCCTCAGGATATGTTTCAACAAGGTCACTTCTCGTACTTCTAGACCCTAATGGGTATAAGCCCAAGCTGTTCACCTTTTCTTCGTAGAGTTAGCCCTTCATCCCAGGAATGGGTCGACTGAACCTTCTCTGAACTATTTCTAACACAATTGTATCCTTTTTCAACTATGGAGACCAAACCTTACATAGTTCTCTCGATGTTTCCTCACCAAGGCCCTGTACAGCTGTAATAAAACTTCCCGATTTTTATATTCCTGTTTTTATTGCTCCATTCAAATACTATACTGTTTTTCTGTCCTTCTTGTCAAAGTGGAGACATTCACATTTTCCCATATTATACTCTACCTGCCAAGTTTTTCCCACTCACTTAACCTGTCTACTTCTCTTTGTAAACTCTTCACCTCTCTGTTGACAACTTACTTTCCTGCCTACCTTGGGGTCATCATTCTGTTGAAAGGGAGAAAGAGGATGACCCAGCAGGACGAACAAGACAGCAAAACAGTCAACACAGTTAAACGTAAGTCAAAGCGTACGCATACCAGATCACAGCATGAAGACATGGGTACAGGGAAACGTGCACTGCGGTCAAATGAGGTTGAGATACCAAATGGACAGATCCTCAGAAGGAATCGTCGGCACATTTGCATTGCGCATACCAAACCACAGGCGGATCAGACTGACGATCATAGGATTATAGAATCCCCACAGTGCAGACCATTCAGCCCATCAAGTCTGCACTGACCCTCTGGAAGGGCACTCTACCCAAGTCCACTCCCCCACCCTGTCCCAATAACCCCTTAACCTAAGCTATACATCTTTGGACACTAATGGGCAAATTAGCATGGTCAATACACCTAACCTGCACATGTGCGAGGAAGCTGTAGCACCCGGAGGGAACCAACGCAGGCATGGGGACAACATGCAAACTCCACACGGACAGTCACCACCCAAGCAGGAATTGAACCCTTGAGCTGTGAAGCAGCAGTGCTAACCACTGTGCCACCCACAATGACCGACACAGTGTTATTTTAGTCACAGATGACCATATGAATACCAATGCTGAGACCCCAGATGATCCCACAGTGAAATGAAAATGAAATGAAAATCGCTTTATTGTCACGAGTAGGCTTCAATGAAGTTACTGTGAAAAGCCCCTAGTCGCCACATTCCGGCGCCTGTCCGGGGAGGCTGGTACGGGAATCGAACCGTGCTGCTGGCCTGCTTGGCCTGCTTTAAAAGCCAGCGATTTAGCCGAGTGAGCTAAACCAGCCCCTGTGAGCTAAACCAGCCCCTGAATGACTAACAAACACCACAGAGAATGCACAACCACAGAATGTCACACAGTGCGCTGAAAATTACGTCAGAAAATGATAAGGTTGTCTCATTCGCCCACCAACATATTATCTTCATGCTTAAGGACGAGACTGTGACTGAATTTTGTTATGCCTGAAATTCAGTATATTATCTCTTCTCACAAAGTTATTCTTTTGTCAAAAGGGAAAAAGGAGATGTTGTGATGTTGTTTGACAATGGCAGACAATGACACGTAAATTTAAGAAGCTGCATATTGACATCACTATGACATCACCATATGTAAGGAAGAGGATAAAAAGGTTCAGCCTCCATCTTAGATGCTTACTATTGCCCGTGATCCCAACTGCAGATGTTCACTAATGTCTGTGACTCAATAAGACTTCATGTACAGCTTATAGTCATGTAACCACGGCAGCAGGGCAGCACGGTAGCATTGTGGATAGCACAATGGCTTCACAGCTCCAGGGTCCCAGGTTCGATTCCGGCTTGGGTCACTGTCTGTGCGGAGTCTGCACATCCTCCCCGTGTGTGCGTGGATTTCCTCCTGGTGCTCCGGTTTCCTCCCACAGTCCAAAGATGTGCAGGTTAGGTGGATTGGCCATGATAAATTGCCCTTAGTGTCCAAAATTGCCCTTAGTGTTGGGTGGGGTTACTGGGTTATTGGGATAGGGGGAGGTGTTGACCTTGGGTAGGGTGCTCTTTCCAAGAGCCGGTGCAGACTCGATGGGCCGAATGGCCTCCTTCTGCACTGTAAATTCTATGATAAACCAACTTCTATAAGATCCAGGCTAGACCAAGGCCGATGCAGAACAATATAGAGTAATGTGTAGGGACCCAACCTATGACCTCTGTTTGACTTCTGCCCAGTACCACTCAGCTCCTGACCTCATTATATCCTTGGTCCAAACCTGACCAGAAAGAGAGGCAAAGTAAAGATTTGAGGTGAGAGTAACTGTCCTTGACAGTAACCCACTTAAACCAGCGTTAAGTGCTGACAGTTTCTAGCTTACCACTTCAAAATCATGAAGGGAGGTGATTTGAAAGAACTGAATTCTGTTTGAAGTGGTTCAGGAGCTGTCAACCAAAGCTTGATGTTTATAAACATTGCAGTTAGACCACTTCAAAGTTACTCAACTCCATCTCGAATCGAGCAATGCTGACAGCTGTGTGTGTGTGGAAGCTGTCAATCACGGCCCAGTAAAATCACTATCAAAGAGAAATGAATGAATGGCTTGCAGATCAAAGATCTGAGGGGGTTTAAACCCAGCTGACTGGTTGTCTCTTACCAGGAATTGATAGGTTCAGCATAACCTCTTTACTCTTGTACTCTATGCCCCTATGAACAAAGCCCAGCATACTGTATGCTTTAGTAACTACTCTCTCATCCTGTCCTGCCACCTTCAATGATCTACGCACATAAGCATCCCCTTAATAATTTTACCCCTTATTTTATAATATCTCTCCACACAGCTGAAAAGAGAACTGGTAATCGCAAAACCCACTATTCACCTGTTTGTGTCAACTCTACAAATCTTGAATCTCAACGGCCGCAACGCTCAATCATCGACTCCTCATGAATCAAGGACTGTTCCGTATACCTTTTGAAATAAAATGTATTTACTTTGAACTCCATTCTCCCATCTAATCTGTGTGAATCTGCAGGCATGTGCTTTACAATATTCCTGCCTTTCGTAGTTAATAAACTGACTATCTTTAACTCAGGAGACCTGGTTAAATTGGATCCTTTTAAAACAGTGCCTGGGAAAACGGTATCTGTGAAAAGGCATCCCTGCTGGGTTAAATCTCACTGTGGCCAACAGAGGACTTTGAATAAAGACAGGGAGTCTGTTCATCCCTCATCACCCGGGATTATAACAATTTAGGGGTATCCCAGCCGGATGGAGATGGATTGAAGGGTCTCACCTGCATCAATAACTTCGGAGAGCCTCACCTAGGATGGATCGTAACAAAGCAAAGGAGTGATTCACTGACAATGGTGCTGAAACTCAGATATAAGCCTCCTGCAACGCCCACATCCTGTAAATGTGTGAAGAAAAATCTCCGATCAGGTGTTTGCATGGTGTTCCCATGTGCCTGTTGCCCTTGTCCTACTTTTCCAATCTAACGCTGCTTTTCTCTGCCTTTGTTTCCTCTATTTGTCATATTTTTGATTGCTTTCAGTCCCTGACCCGTCAGCTGCCTTCCAATTTCCTGGTTGTCATTATTGCATTGTCAACTGCAAATAAAACTGACCGAGTGCTTTTGAACCACAGGCAAATAATTATTTGCTTCACTATTGCTTGCTATGGTCAGAAACCTCTTGTTCATTTTTTCATTCATTCATGGGTTGTAGGCATCACTGGCAAGGCCAGCATTCACTGTCCCTCCACTAACCGTCATGGTGGTGACTCGCCTTCTTGAAACGCTGCCGTCCATGTGATGTAGGTACACCCACAGTGCTGTTAGACACGGTGTTCCAGGATTTTGACTCAGCGACAGTAAAGGAACGGCCGATATATTTAAAAGTCAGGATTGTGTGTGGTTGGAGAGGAACTTACAGGTATTTGCTGCACTCATCCTTCAAGATGCTAGAGTTTGGGTTTGGAAGGTGCTGTTGAATGGTACACACAGCCCCCGCTGAAAGCATGGTGGTGGAGGGATCAAATGTTTAAGGTGATGCATGGGGTTCCAATCTAACGGGCTGCTTTGTCCTGGATGGGTTCCTTGAGTGTTGTTGGAGCTGCACTCATCCAGGCAAGTGAAGAAAATTCCATTACACCCCTGACTTGTGCCTTGTAGATGGTGGACAACGCACCATGTGAGGCACAATGTACTGATTGTGGGATCTTTCCCAACATCTTCCATGGGCTGTACTGTGCTGCTCCCCCCTCACATTCAGCTGCAGTGGGGAGGGCCTGCTGATCCATTACCTCATTTGCCCTGATAACTTTGTCCTGCGACCTCGAGGGCCCTGTCATATTAGAATCCTCCTGCTGAGTGGCAGGAGGCCTTTCTGTTGCCATGGCACTGGAGGGTAAGTAGCGCCAATCAGAAGCTCCCTAAAAGATGCACCCAGATGGCAGTAGCTGCTCCTCAACCTCCGGCAGGAGTACTGATTGGACCTCCCTGTGAGGGCCCAGCCCCAGGAGCTTCCTCCATATACAGACTGGAGACCGATTTGGAGGGGCAGGCCCAGCAGGTTGCAGAAGCAATTGGCTGGATGCAGCCTGCACTCCATCGCCCTGAACGATGGAGGCTTGGAGCTTGGATACTCGCCTGGGACTCACAGGTAGGCAGGTAGGCCCAATCTGCCCTCATTCCAGAAGCTGAAATCACCTCTCGGGGTGTTCCTGATGGGTGGCTGCCTCCCCCCTACCCCTCCGCAGTCACACTCGAGTGCCGCGATGATAGGGGGACCTCTGGTCTACTCTGCAGGACAATTCCTCCTCTCTCGCATTAAGTGGACTACAGCAGTGCACATGGCCTGAATGGACCACCTGCAAAGTCTGAGCAGGAAGATGCAACCCTGCTGGTGACCCTTCCAAATCGCCACACAATTCTCGCCAAGCATCGAGCAAGTGCCGCCTTATGGATGACTCCAGAGGCTCATCACCCGACTGGGACTTAGTCTCTGCATCGCCGCAAACATTCCACCAACTGCAACCTGCTCCACCACACACTCGGGCAGCTTTGTGTGCGATTACGAGGTATACTCCCCAGAATGTGCTTCCCCTTGGCACGGAACGCTGCTGAGGGACCAGTATCTGCTTGGCTTGGTGAGAGGATGTGCAGCCACACCCTCCCATGCTTCTTCTTCCTCCTCAGAAACCAGTGTGTGTCCTTTGTGGCTCGTGTTTGCAGTCAATGGTTCACCTGTGCAGGAGACAGAAAAATGGCAGGCGATGGCCATTCTCTCCATTTGTGGTGTGGGAAGACTCAGCCACACCACTAAGGTAGCACTACATGCAGAGGGAGATATTATTATTTGTTTGTATTTAGCAACTTCCAGAATGCTGACACTATTTTCTCCCCAATCCATGAGAGCCTTTGAATGCTTAAGCCATCAATGGGTCATCCCCAACAGCATACAAGGCATCGTGGACTCTCCCTTAACCCTATTATCACCTCTTCCTATCAACTGTAGATAATTCCCTTTGCAAGCTCACCACCCTGAGGCCTTCCTCCAGTTACTCCTCTGCCAATGGAATGACTCCAATTATCTGCTGTAAGCTCCAAACGCACTTTCTCTCATTGATTTGAGGATGACCTCTTCCTGGCTTTGTGACCCCTCTTTTCCTGCCATGTGGTGTGTGTCTGTGATGAATTAGGTTCTCAAGTACACTTGTTCCTTCGCACCTATGCCATGTGCGAATGTCACAGGTGACACAATGATTAGCAGCCAGTAGTCTGTGTGTTTACCACACGGCACGGTGGCACAGGGGTTAGCACTGCTGCCTCATAGCGCCAGGGACCCGTGTTCTATTTTGGCCTCGGGTGACTTTCTGTGTGGAGTTCGCATGTTCTCCCCATGCCTGCGTGTGTTTCATCCGGGTGCTCCGGTTTCCTCCTATGGTCCAAAGATGAGCAGGTTACGTGGATTGGCCATGCTAAATTGCCTCTTAGTGTCCACAAGGTTAGGTAGGGGCACGGAGATGGAGTGGGCATGGGTAGGATGCACATTCAAAGGGTCAGTGCAGGCTTGATGGGATGAATGGCCTCCTTCTGCACTGTAGGTATTCTATGATACAACCGCCATCCCAAACACCACCACTACTTAGTCCTCGGAGCCACGATTTGTGCATCATGTGCCTTACACCTCTGACAGTGTGCAAAATATTATCCAGATAGGGCCTTCTCATGGCTTCCTACAAATGCTAATGGCCACATTGAAGACTTACTTACCCTTGCTATCTTAAAGGATCATTGATCCCTATTTGCCTTTGAGAACAGGTCTCTGGATGACCCCAACACTAATGACTTCTGTTACCACCTCTCTCCAGGCTGCCCTGGTCATTCTGGGATGTCTTCTCTTCCCATTACAAGGCATGAACATCTCCCGTCTGTTACTTACAGGCTGGAGAAGGGCTCGCATGGAATGATCGTTGAACCTTGAGGCCGCCTCTAGTTCTTCCACCTTCCCATCACCTGACCCGCCTCTCTTGGCCATATCTGGACGAGGAAAGATAGCTATTGATCAGCTGCTCCATATTTTGCTATTTGCATCATGGTTATGCTCACAATGTATTCCTGATCTGTGTCTTCCCTGCCAAAGGTCCTTAATTCTGCGCCTCTGCGAAAATAATCAAATCGATCGAAATATTCACACTCACCTGCGTCAATTCTTGTAAATATTTATATCCAGAACTAAAGTCTTCTTCCTTCAGGAAAACACCTGCCCTCGTACGCTGGACACCTGTGCCAGGTGTCCCTTTAAATTGGTGGCCGTGATATCCTGCCAGGTCACCCGCTTCTGCCAGCTTGCTGCCCGGATGTCCAGCCCTCTAAGCCCTATCAGCAGGCAGGCCATTCCAGAAACAATGTGGGCTGGCAGCTCAAGTGGGCAGCATGGTGGCACAGTGATTAGCACTGCTGCCTCACAGCGCCAGGGACCCGGGTTCAATTCCGGCCTCAGGTGACTGACTGTGGAGTTTGCAGTTTCTCCCCGTGTCTGCGTGGGTTTCCTCCGGGTGCTCCGGTTTCCTCCCACAGTCCAAAGAAGGGCAGGTTAGGTGGATTGGCCACGCTAAATTGTTCCTTAGCATCCAAAGATTAGCAGGTTAGGTGGATTGTCCCTTTGTGTCCAGGGAAGTGTAGGTTAGGTTAAAGGGTTATAGGAATAGAGCGGGGAAGTGGGCCTTATGTGGAGCTCTTTCAGAGGGTTAGTGCAGACTCGATGGGCCAAATGGCCTCCTTCTGCACTGTAGGGATTCTACGGTTCTCGGGAGGACTGCTGTCCTGGAATGGTAGGTTGAGGAGTTGGAGAGATTGGACTCCCACCACCATCACAGACATAACATTCGGTCCCAAAATGCTCTGCAAATCCAATAATGAGCGGCAGCAATAGTTAAAGCTGCAATCAGTTGCTTAATGATCCTTCATTCCTAATGTAAACTTCAATTTCTCTCCCCAGATGGCATATTGAATGGACACTTCAGCTTAATGCACAATGTTGGTCAACTGGGAGTCTATTTAGTACCTAAAGCACCTGGGGAAATTTACCCACCCAGGCCTATCCAAAAGCATTGTGTAGTTAGGCAATGGCGTAGTGATATGGTTGTTGGACCAGAGACCCAGAGCATGACCTGGGTTCAAATCCCGCCATGACAGATGGTGAAATTTGAATTCAATAACAATCTGAAATTAAAAGTCTAATGATGACCATTGTCAATTGTCATAAAATCCATCTGCTTCACTAATGTTCTTTAGGGAAGGAGATCTGTCATCTTTACCTGGTCTGGCCTACATGTGACTCCAGACCCACAGCAATAAATATTTGCCCAGCCACGCCCACGTCCCATCAACGGATAAAAAAAAAATTATTCCTGGATCTTTCCACCTTATTGTCAAAATTACGTTGCCTATTTTCTAAGGAAACTTGAAAATTGGTCCGTGGAGCATTAATCATCATCAGGTTGCTGTGCCACTTGAACTTTTCCACATTCTAACATGACTCCATGATCCCGGCCAAGTCTTCCGAGCCCGGACTCTCCAGAAATGTGGAGTGCGGCATCCCTGTGAAAGCTCCATTGCAGAGATGGAGCGTTGGGTGGAAGACCAAACCTTTCTACAGCACTAACCGCCACAGGGTAAGTTAAAATGTCCTGGGCGAATATCCTTAGCGAATGGGTGAATGATTGAATGGGTATGGTGGTAGGCTGGTAGGTAGGTGAGGAGGTGGGTAAGTGGGTCAGGTGACAGGTGGGTAAGATGGCAGATGGGTCGAGCAGCAGATGGTAGATGGGTTGGGGAAGTCGGGTCAGGTCAGGAGGGGTAATTATTTATTTATTTTTAAAAAAATTTGATTATCGAATTCACTTTTTCCAATGAAGGGGCAATTTAGCATGGCATTGTTTGGTTTGTGGGGGCAAACCCCATGCGAGCACGGGAGAAAGTGCAAACTCCACACGGACACTAACCCAAAGCAGGAATCGAACCTGGGACCTTGGCGACTTGAGGCAGCAGCACTAACCACTGCGCCACCGTGCTGCCCTAGGAGGGGTAGTTATGTCAGTGGCTGGTCAGGTTGGGTCAGTGGGATAGTTGGATAGTTGGGGTTAGTTGGTTCAGCTCAGGTCAGGGGTGTAGTCCAGTCTGAATATTAGTGAAAGAGTGAATGGGTGATCGAGTGAATGGATGGGTAGGTGGGTGAAATAAGTGGATAAATAGGTGAGGTGGCAGGTTAATGAGGTGGTAGATGGGTGAGGTACTGGGTAGGTGAGGTGGCAGATAGGGAGGTAGTAGATGGGTGAGATGGCAGGTGAATGAGGTGGTAGATGGGTGAGGTACTAGGTGGGCGAGGCGGCAGGTAAGTGGGTGAGATGACAGGTCGGTGGAGTGGCAGGCGGGTAGGATGGTCGGTAGTTGAGGTGGCAGGTGTTAGCTGTGGAAGGTGGCAGCTAGGTGCAATGTTGGGTGGGGGTGGGGCGGGTGGCAGCTGGGCAGGATGGTAGGTTGGCAGGTTGAGCGAGATTTAGGTGGGGCATTAGTCAGTTTGGGCGGGCAGGGATTAGCTGGGGAATCAGCGGGGGTCGTTGGGTGGTCGTCTGCTAATTGTGTCAGGTTGGAGAGTCCATGGGAGAGTCGGGGGGAGGGGGGCGGGGGGCAGTCAGTGTGAATGATTGGAAAAGTCTTTTGTGTCTTTACCCAGGAGTTAGGATTGTGTGCATAGCATTTCCTGAATAACTGTTCAGGTAGGTCTCATGGAACTGACCAAGGTATTCGACTACTTGAGTCAGAGGCATTCATGGAGGTTACTGGTGAGCAGCTGAATTGCCCTTTGAAAGTTTAAACTTGCCACAGAGGTCCGCACGGGGGACCTTCCATGGGATTCCAATGTGTACCTTGGCTCCTACATCCAATTTCTGACAATCTGGGCAACAGAAGATCTGGACCTTGCACTCAGATTTTCTGTCCACAGATGCTGCCTGACTTGTTGCGTATCGCCAGCATTTAGACTGGGTTGGATTTTGTTTATTGTCACGTGTACTGAGGTACAGTCAAAAGTGTTTTTCTGCGAGCAGCTCAACAGATCATTAAGTACATGAAAAGAAAGGGAAATAAAAGAAAATACATATTAGGGCAACACAATGTACACAATGTAACTACATAACACCGGCATCGGGTGAAGCATACAGGGGTGTAGTGTTAATGAGGTCAGTCCATAAGAGGGTCATTTAGGAGTCTGGTGACAGCGGGGAAGAAGCTGTTTTTGAGTCTGTTCGTGCGTATTCTCAGACTTCTGTATCTCCTGCCTGATGGAAGAAGTTGGAAGAGTGAGTAAGCCAGGTGGGAGGGGTCTTTAATTATGCTGCCCGCTTTCCCCAGGCAGCGGGAGGTGTAGATGGAACCAATGGATGGGAGGCAGGTTCGTGTGATGGACTGGGCTATGTTCATGACTCTCTGAAGTTTCTTGCGGTCCTGGGCCGAGCAGTTGCCATACCAGCCTGTGATGCAGCCAGATAGGATGCTTTCTATGGTGCATCTGTAAAAGTTGATAAGAGTTAATGTGGACATGCCGAATTTCCTTAGTTTCCTGAGGCAGGACAGGCGCTGTTGTGCTTTCTTGGGGTGGTAGTGTCGACGTGGGTGGACTAGGACAGATTTTTGGAGATGTGTACCGCGAGGAATTTGAAGCTGTTAACCATCTCTACTTTGGCCCCGTTGATGCTGACAGGGGTGTGTACAGTACTTTGCTTCCTGAAGTCAATGACCAGCTCTTTAGTTTTGCTGGCATTGAGGGATAGATTGCTGCACCACTCCACTATGTTCTCTATCTCCCTCCTGTATTCTGACTCATCTTTATTCGAGGCCCAGCCCATTATGGTCATATCGTCAGCAAACTCGTAGATGGAGTTGGAACCAAATTTTTCCACGCAGTCATGTGAGTTTGGGAGTATAGTAGGGGGCTAAGTACGCAGCCTTGCGGGTATTGAGGGCTATTGTGGAGAGGGTGTTGTTATTTATTCTCACTCATTGTGGCCTGTGGTCTTTGTTGAGGCAGGCCCAGAGTTTACTTCCATGATTACCCTCACTGTAAAATCTCTCAGAGAAGTTTATCCTTGAACTCGGTGTAAAACAGTTTTTAACTCTACTTTAATTTCATAGTTACTGCTAAACACCCTCACTGGCCCTGAAATGCTGATTTGATATTGACGGAGTGGTGAATCTCCCCGTAAGGATAATTCACATATTTTGTAAGTTATCTTTTTGGATTTTGCAAGTTTGTTCATCTTTATTGTAGTTTTAGCCTGAAACCAATCATAGTTATTTATTTCACCATCTAAAAATGTAAACTAAAAGTAAAGGATACTAAATGCTTTTGGGGTGCTGTGTGAATACTTCATTGTGAGGAGGAAAGGTGAAGCATTTATCTTTTTTTCTTTTTAATTCAGATTGTGGTGTTTTAGGGGCAGGATGGTGGCTCAGTGGTTAGCACTGCTGCCTCACGGTGCTGAGGACCCGCGTTCGATCTCGGCCCCAAGTCACTGTTCGTGTGGAGTTTGCACATTCTCCCCGTGTCTGCGTGAGTCTCACCCCCGCCACCTATTATATTACTATTTATGATAGCAATGTTGTATTGCTTTGCAATACAGGATGATCTTGAACTTGATAGTGATTAACACTCGTAGTCTTCCAATTAGAGCAAATACTTTATTGAGTAACTTTGATTTATTAACTGTGAGTTTGTTCTCTCTCAAATGCTTAAACTAGATGTAACATGAACATGATTAAATAAGAAATATTTATGATTAGCTACACCTGTGCTGAGCTGCCTTGGTCTGCTTGTGGTCACAAGTCACTGTCCTTATGCAGAGGCAGAACTTCCTTTGAGTCTGACTATTTATACATCTCTAATGTTTACTTAGTTGTAGTGTCTTTACATTAACCCCTTGTGTATATACAGATATGCAGATCACTGCACAACCAACCCAAAGATGTGCAGGATTGGCCACACTAAATTGGCCGTCACTTGGAAAGAAAAAAAAAAGATTGCGGCATTTTACTTTTCAGACATTAAATATTACAGACCTGGCGCAGGTAGAATATTTGATTAATAAATCATCGTGTTGGAGTTGAAAATGTAAAACACCGAGCGTAGCGAGATTGAAATCTGCCATAATTAGAAAATCATCTGAGAAGCACCCCCTGGACAACATTAAACACATTTAGTCAGGATACAGAACTTTGAAAATGATAGCTTTAATAAGAAGTCCATTACTTGTCAGAAGCTCAGCTTATGTGAGCTGCTTAATTGGAGAACTCACTCGATGGTGTATGCCTCACACTTCAATGACTTGACACCTGAGTGGGAGACTCACATTTAAAAGCAGCCAACTAAATGAGCGAAGAGTTTTATTAATTTACACTCAGCTCACAAAGAATTCTATCCCACGATGAGGGAGGTCAGATATGAAATCGGATAGGACGATAATCCACCAATGGCAGACAGCAATAAGCACATATAATCCATGGAGGACCAAGTATCAACTACTTGATGAAATAATTCAGAATAAGAATTATCTCAGGGCATTAACTTCAGATAACCCTGCTGTATAGAGAATATCAGATACAATGGATTGTCTTTAAAGCAGAGCTTTAAAGGGAGATTTTATAGAGGTGTATAAATTTGTGAAGGGTTTTGATCTAATCATCTCCTCTTGATTTTCAGTGGCGTTACCATCACTGAATCCCCCACTATCAGCATCCTGGGGTGGTTACCATTGACCAAAACCTGAACTGGACTAGCCACATAAATACAGTAGCTACAAGAATAGGTCAGAGGTGAGGACTTCGGGACCGAGTAACTCACCTCCTGTCTCTCCAGGTCTGTCCACCATCTGCACGTCAGGAATGTGATGGAATGCTCTCCACTTGCCTGGATGAGTGCGGCTTCAACAACATGCAAGAAGCTTGACAACATCCAGGACAAAGCAGCCCAATTGTTTGGCACCTCATCTCCCACCTTAAACATTGATGAACAGTAGCAGCCGTGTGTACCATTTATGAGATGTACTGCAGCAACTCACAAAGTCTCCATAGCGAGCACCTTCCAAACCTACGGCCGCTCCCACAGAATCATAGAATTTACAGTGCAGGAGGCCATTTGGCCCATCGAGTCCGCACCGGCTCTTGGAGAGAGCACCCTATTTAAGCCCACACCTCAACCCTATCCCCTTAACCCAATAACCCCACCTCACCTTTTTGGACACTAAGGGCAATCCACCTAACCTACACATCTTTGGATTGTGGAAGGAAACCAGAGCACCTGGAGGAAACCCACACAGACACGGGGAGGACGTGCAGACTCCGCACAGACAGTGACCCAGCCGGGAATCAAACCTGGGACCTTGGCGCTGTGAAGCCACAGTGCTATCCACTTGTGCTACCGTGCTGCCCGTGTAGATTTAGTATAGGTTTGTCATTGCAGACTCGATGGGCTGAAGGGCCTCTTCTGTACTGTATGACTCTGTAACACCGTGGGTGCTATCTTTAGCTGTTAACGTCAGTGGGATCTTCTGATTCTGTCGACAGCAAACCCCTGCCGGAGGTTTCCCGGTGAGTGTGGGCTGGATTCAATGAGAAATCCCAATGACAGCAGTGGAACTAGAAGATCCGACAGTGAAGCTAACGGGGGTGGCGGGGTGGCGGGGGGGGGGGGGGGGGGGGGGGTGTTCCTGCCACTGAGAACCTCGCCCGATGTTAACTCTGTGCATGATGGGTTGAATAGCTTCCTTCTGTGCTGGTTCATTCTATGGTTCCATCACAAACTTCCACAACTAACCTTCACAATTATGAGTGTGGTCCCAGTAGTTATCTCTGAATATGATGATACATGATTAGTTAATGTGCAGTCAGTACAGTCAGACAATCACTAGATGGCAACACTAACAGGAACCAAATAAGGAATTTCCCGCTCTTTCTTAGTGTCAGTGTGTGTGTGTATTGCAACTAGAGCAGAGACGTGACCAGCACAGAGTGTAGTGTATTATATTAATTGTTAATTTAATCTAATCTTAGTTAATTCTACTACCAGTCAAAGTATTAAAGTAAAAGAACTCACAAGTATATTATTTTGTTACTCAATAAATACTTTGTCATCAACTGGAAGACTTTGACTGTTTATCATCATGTGGAAAGCAAAGAGTGGAGATTAATGGGTGTTTCTCTGGTTGGCAATCAGTAGCTAGTGCTGTCCCTCAGGGATCAGTGTTGGGCCCACAATTGTTCACAATTTACATAGATGATTTGGAGTTGGGGACCAAGTGCAATGTGTCCAAGTTTGCAGGCGACACTAAGATGAGTGGTAAAGTGAAAAGTGCAGAGGATACTGGAAGTCTGCAGAGGGATTTGGATAGGTTAAGTGAATGTGCTAGCGTCTGGCAGATAGAATACAATGTTGACAAATGTGAGGTTATCCATTTTGGTCGGAATAACAGCAAACGGGATTAATATTTAAATAATAAAATATTAAAGCATGCTGCTGTGCAGAGAGACCTGGGTGTGCTAGTGCATCAGTCGCAAAAAGTTGGTTTACAGGTGCAACAGGTGATTAAGAAGGCAAATGGAATTTTGTCCTTCATTGCTAGAGGGATGGAATTTAAGACGAGGGAGGTTATGCTGCAATTGAATAAGGTGTTAGTGAGGCCACACCTGGAGTATTGTGTTCAGTTTTGGTCTCCTTACTTAAGAAAGGATGTACTGGCAATGGAGGGTGTGCAGAGGAGATTCACTAGGTTAATCCCAGAGCTGAAAGGGTTGGAAACGAGGAGAGGTTGAGTAGACTGGGACTGTACTCATTGGAATTTAGAAGGATGAGGGGGGATCTTATAGAAACATATAAAATTATGACGGGAATAGATAGGATAGATGCGGGCAGTTGTTTCCACTGGCGGGTGACAGCAGAACTAGGGGACATAGCCTCAAAATAAGGGGAAGTAGATTTAGGACAGAGTTTAGGAGGAACTTCTTCACCCAAAGGGTTGTGAATCTATGGAATTCCTTGCCCAGTGAAGCAGTAGAGGCTCCTTCATTAAATGTTTTTAAGATAAAGATAGATAGTTTTTTGAAGAATAAAGGGATTAAGGGTTATGGTGTTCGGGCCGGAAAGTGGAGCCGAGTCCACAAAAGATCAGCCATGATCTCATTGAATGGCGGAGCAGGCTCGAGGGGCCAGATGGCCTACTCCTGCTCCTAGTTCTTATGTTCTTATGCTCTTATGTAAGTTAAATGAATGAAAAATGAAATGAAAATTGCTTATTGTCACAAGTAGGCTTCAAATGAAGTTACTGTGAAAAGCCCCTAGTCGCCACATTCTGTCGCCTGTTCGGAGAGGCTGGTACGGGAACCCAACTCGGGAATACAACTCGGCAAGACAAATGAATAATATATCTATGTAATGTAACATGTTACAAGGAGTAGTAATATAACAGCCGCCTCTTGTTTTTATTGTTGACATTCATTCCCGCATTTCCTGAGTAACTGAGTAACATAGAACATACAGTGCAGAAGGAGGCCATTCGGCCCATCGAGTCTGCACCAACCCTCTTAAACCCTCACATCCACCCTATCCCCGTAATCCAATAACCCCTCCAACCTTTTTGGTCACTAAGGGCAATTTATCATTGCCAATCCACGTCTTTGGACTGTGGGAGGAAACCCACTCAGACACGGGAAGAACGTGCAGACTCCACACAGACAGTGACCCAGCGGAGAATTGAACCTGGGACCCTGGCGCTGTGAAACCACAGTGCTATCCACTTGTGCTACCGTGCTGCCCACGGTATGCTTGAGATTCAGTTGGACGATTAATAGCGCTGGTTGTATTAGACAGCCGCCATCTTGGGAGATGATGGGCTGCGCCCAAAGTATATGCCTCTCCCGGATTGGACACTGTCTGTTGTAGACGTCAATTGGTGAGTGGCAGTTCTTTCCACAGCTAGGACAGATGACCAGCATTGGCTCGAGATTGGCTGATTCTTATTCTCTCTGCTATGTGCCCAGTTAGAGGATTTATCAACACAAGGAAAATTAATTTAATTTGACATTTAATGGCAAACTGATCAAAGTTGCAATACCAATCCCTTGAATTGTGGAATGCTACTCTATGGATTAATTGGCAGTCATTGCAGATTTCTTTGATTGTGCATCTTGTGGAATTTTTCAGCCGTTCCCGCAAACACCCCCTCCCCCCACATCGGCGCGGGTTCAAACAGGGGGAAACCCTCTTGACAGTGGATGGATCAGAAGATCCCACCACTGACCAATGGTGGGCCGCCTTTGCCGCCGCATGACACACTGTTGGGGTGGGGACGGAAATCTCGCCGAATACGTGAACCATTTTGTCCTTTCGTTATAACAGGAGGAAAGGCTGACCCGTTTCCACTTCTAGCCTTGCCTCCAGTTGCACAGGGGTTATTGTTAGTTCAGGGGCATGTGCACAAACCTCCCGCAGCTCTATCCACATTTATTGATACAGGATGAAGCCTCGCACAACTTTTCAGATCAATCAACTCCTTCTGAATCCTACTGGCTGCGTGAAGCACCCCACAGGCTTACACCCCACATGTATAGAACCAGAACTTCTGTTGAATCGAACATGAGATCAAGAAGCTGCATTAATAAAGCAATCTCACTTGCGAAAGGTCTGATTTGAACAAAGGCGAGACGTACGACGAGCAAGAGATGGGAAATCTGAACAGGCAGGTTTTTAAGATCAAAGGGACAAGTATTTCGGAGGCTTTTCAAGAAGAGCGAGTTTAAGAAATAATAATTTGAGGGAGTGAGGTTCCATTTGCAAGGTTGGCATTTACTGCTCACCCAGTTGCCCTGAGAAGGTGGCGGTTGTTGGCTGACCCTCCAAATTTGTGATGGTTCAATATAAACGAGTGGCTTGTAAGCCCAGTTCAGAGTCACTTGCATCCTGTGGGTTTGGATTAATATGTAAGTGCCGATGATCCCAGGAGTAGGATCAGGAAAATGGAGATAGAATATTAGCTAGTGATTTAGACGATGTAGCGATAGACCTGTGTCGTGGAAATCATAATAAAGACAAATTCCTCGAGGTTCGATTTAAGGAAATCAATTAACACAAATGCATTTGTGGAGAGAGAACTGCACCAGCTGCAAAAAGCTCTCTGACTTATGAGTCGAAAACCATATTATTTATAGTGTGAAATAAACAACTTTGAAGAGATAAAGCTTGGGAACATATGCAAGAGGAAATATGAATGTTTTTGCCCTTGGTTTAAAAACAATTCGAGTACGCATTTTGTTGTCCTTCGGAAGAACAATTTATCATAATAAGGCCAGTACAACATAGTTTACATTACCTGACCTACTTAATTTGGCTAAAAGCAGTGTTAAAATGTAGTCAATATTCCCAGCATGCTTCTAAATTGGTAACTCACTGACTTCCCTTCCACAACCTGCAATTACAGGGGAAGCAAAGTTTAAAAAGTTTAAAAGCAAGGAAAAATGACGGAGTTAAACTGTTTATTCTTCAATGCAAGAGATATTACAAACAAGGTCGATGAGTTAAGGGCACAGGTAGACACATGGCAACAGGCTGTCATTGCTATAGCGGAATCCTGGCTAAACGAGGGGCAAAACTGTCAGCACAATATCCCTGGTTATAAAGTCTCCAGACACAATAGAGTGAGTGATAAAAAAGGAGGGGGGAGTAGCACTAATGATGAAAGAATCAATTCCAGTTGCGAGAAGGGATGGTGGACTAAATGGGTCAATAAAAGAAGCTCCACGGATGGAGCTTAGAAATAAAAAAGGGGCGGTCACACGACTGGGAGTACGCTACAAACCCCTAAATTGTGAAAGGCAGATAGAAGAGCAAATATGTAGGCTAATTTCTGCCTGTACGAACAAGAGAACAATAATAGTCGGAGACTTTAACTATCCCAATATAACTGGGATTCAAACAATATAACGGGAGCTGAGCGAGAAATATTCATGCAGTTTGTCCAGGAAAATCTTTTCAATCAATTTGTGACAAACCCAACAAGAGGAGATGGAATTCTAGATATAGCCTTGGGGAATGAAAAAGGGCAAGTGGTTGAAGTGACAATTGCCGGCCATAACATAACAATTCAGTTAGATTCTGTGTTACCATGGAAAAGGACAGAGATAAATAGGAGTAAACGTTTTGAACTGGGGGGAAGACAAATTTTGCTAACATGAGAAGGGACTTGGCTGAGGTGGATAGAACAACACCGCTAGAGGATAAATCAGTGGAAAACCAGTGGAAGCACTAAAAAGTTAGATCCTAAATATATAAAGCCGACATGTCTCTCCTGGTTGTCTAGAGGAATACAGGGGAAGATCAAACAGAAAAAGAAAGCGTGGAATGGGCACAAAGAACTAAGCACTGTAGATAGCCTGAAAGAGTATAGAAAACGCAGGGACAAAGTCAAAAAGGAAATTAGGAAATCAAAGCGAGGCCATGAAAAAAGATTACCAAGTAAAGTTAAAGAAAACACAAAGCTGTCAAAAAATCAATGGCAAAAGGTTAGTTAAGAAAAAAGTAGGACCTATCAGAGATGAAGAAGGGAACTTGTGTGTAGATGCAGAGGCTGTGGGAAGGGTTTCAAATTAATATTTTGGATCTGTGTTTCCAAAGGAAATGGATGATGCAGATACAGTAGTCCAGGAGGAACACTGTAAGATATTAGACAGGATAATCAAAGAGAGAGGAAGTACTCGAAAGTTGAAATCTGCGAAAGTTGATAAGTTGCCAGGGCCAGATGCTTCATTCCCGAGGCTACTGAAGGAGTGCAGGGAGGAGATAGCATTTACTCCGTGGGCGGTACCGGAAGACTGGAGAAATCCAAACATAGTTACATTATTTAAAAATAGATCTAAGGAAATGCCAAACAATTATAGGCCAGTTAGTCTTACGTCGGTGGTGGGCAAATTAATGGAATCAATCCTGAGAGATCGGATTGACTGTCACATAGAAAGGCATGGACTAGTCCGGGATAGTCAACATGGATTTGTTAAAGGAAGGTCTTGCCTGACAAATTTGATTGAATTCTTTGAGGAAGTGACAAAAAGGATTGATGAAGGTGGATTGAAGGGAATTGTGTGTACATGGATTTTAGCAAGGTGTTTGATAAGGTCCCACATGGCAGATTGGTCAAAAAGGTAAAAGCCAAGGGATACAGGGTTATATGGCAAACTGGAAAAGATGTGGCTCAGTAACAGGAAACAAAGGGTAATGGTCGATGGATGTCCTTGCGACTGGAAAGCAATTTCAAGTGGTCTTCCACAGGGCTCAGTGTGGGATCCTTACTGTTTGTATATTAACGATTTGAACTTGAATATGAAAAATGAAAATGAATGAAAATCGCTTATTGTCACGAGTAGGCTTGAAATGAAGTTACTGTGAAAAGCCCCTAGTCGCCACATTCCGGCGCCTGTTCAGGGAGGCTGTTCCGATTGGGAAATTTGCAGGTGACACAAAAATTGGCTGAGTAGCGAATAGTGTGGAGGATAGCTGTAACCTCCAAAACAATATAGATGAGTTGGTGGACTGGGTGATAAAGAGGCAGATGGAATTTAAAACAGAGAAGTGTGAGGTCATGCATTTAGGAAGGTCAAATATCAATAAGGAGTACACGATAAATGCAAATGTACTAAAAGGTCCCTAAAGGCAGCAGTTCAAGTGGACAAGGTTGTAAAGAAGGCATATGGAATGCTCTCCTTCACTGACAGAGGTATAGAATATAAGAGTAAGAATATAATGTTGGAATTGTATAAAACACTGGTGAGGTTATAACTGGTATAAAGTGTGCAGTTCTGGTCACCACATTACAGGAAGGACGTTATTACTCTGGAGAGAGAGCAGAGGAGGTTTACAAGAATTTTGACAGAGGTACAAAAGTGTAGCTACGAGGAGAGATTGGATAGGTTGGATTTATTTCCTTTGGAAAATTGAAGAAGGCTGACGGGTGATTTGTTTGAGGTGTACAAAGTTATGAGGGAATGAGATGTGTTATGGGTCAGGCATTAGAGAACCCCAAAGTGTATCATGGAGTTCACCTGACCCACAACTTTTAATAGAGTGTGGTATGGGGAGCACACGGCCCACTCTACAGGTGTGGTACAGAAGAAAAGGACAAGTATTCGTTAAAACAAAACAATGTTTATTCTCTGAATGCAAGTTAAACTTTTTTTTAAAACAAACAGTGAACATCTAAGTAACCATTAATTAAAATATGACCCCAAAGATTTCTGCACTAAGTAACCCTGTAAGCTGTCCTTTTAACATTCAAAAGACTTAACAAACCTTCAAACAGGAGCACATAGGTTTACATTCAATACTGAGACCTTTTTCAATTCTAATTTCACCAAATGATCCATAGATAATCTTTGGATAGCAAAGATTAACAGTACAACTCTACTTCAGATGCAGCTCACTGAAAAACAGACACACCCAAGCTTTTACTCAAACTGAAACTAAAAAGGAGAAGGCCTCACGGTAGCATGGTGGTTAGCATCAGTGCTTCACAGCTCCAGGGTCCCAGGTTCGATTCCCGGCTGGGTCACTGTCTGTGTGGAGTCTGCACGTCCTCCCCGTGTGTGCGTGGGTTTCCTCCGGGTGCTCCGGTTTCCTCCCACAGTCCAAAGATGTGCGGGTTAGGTGGATTGGCCATGCTAAAATTGCCCATAGTGTAAGGTTAATGGGGGGATTGTTGGGTTGTGGGTTTAAGTAGGGTGATCATTGCTCGGCACAACATCGAGGGCCGAAGGGCCTGTTCTGTGCTGTACTGTTCTATTCTATCTATTGAAAAGTAGAGCTCAGTTCCACCCACACTCTGACATCATTGCAGTAACGTGACCAGCTCCATTCTTTAAACACCCATTTCTTAAAGGTTCTCTCTCATGACAGATGGAGTGGACAGGATAAAATAATAATAATCTTTATTGCCACAAGTAGGCTTACATTAACACTGCAATGAAGTTATACACTGCAATTAAGTTACTGTGAAAATCCCCTTGAACCCGGGTCCCAGGTGTTGTGAGGCTGCAGTGCTAACCACTGTGCCTCCTTCTACCCTGAGTAGCGAACCAGTTTCTTTCTTCAAAGCAGATCACTAAATCAGTTTTTTACAACAATCCGACAGCTTGCTTGTGTTTCCTCCCACAGTCCAAAGATGTGCGGGTTAGGTGGATTGGCCATGCTAAATTGCCCTTAGTGGCCAAAAAATGTTAAGTGGGGGTTATGGGGATAGGATAGGTACGTGGGCTTAAGTAGGCTGCTCTTTGTAACGGCCGGTGCAGACTCGATGGGCCGAATGGCCTCCTTCTGCACTGTAAATTCCATGAATCTTTGCGATCACCATCAGTGGTATAGCTTTTTATCTCCATACTTTTGGTGGGACTTAGAATTATAGAACCACAGAATCCCTACAGTGGAGAAGAAAGCCATTCGACCCATTGAGTCTGCAACGACCCTTTGAATGAGTACCCTACCTCGGCTCACTCCCCTGCCCAATCCCCGTAATCCCATAAACCCACCTAACCTGCACGTCCCTGGACATTAAAGAGCAGTTTATTTTTAGCATGGTCAATCCACCTAACCTGCACATCTTTGGATTGTGGGAGGAAACCGGAGCACGCGAAGGAAACCCATGCAGACACGGGGAGAACGTACAAACTCTACACAGACACTGACCCAAGGCCGGAATTGAACCCGGGTCCCAGGCGTTGTGAGGCTGCAGTGCTAACCACTGTGCCTTCTTCTGCACTGTCGGGATTTAATGCTTCTTCCCATGTCTTGATGTCATAGAATTTACAGTGCAGAAGGAGGCCATTCGGCCCATCGAGTCTGCACCGGCTCTTGGAAAGAGCACCCTAGCCAACGTCAACACCTCCATCCTATCCCCATAACCCCACCCAACACTAAGGGAAATTTATCATGGCCAATCCACCTAACCTGCACATCTTTGGACTGCGGGAGGAAACCGGAGCACCCGGAGGAAACCCACGCACACACGGGGAGGATGTGCAGACTCCGCACAGACATTGACCCAAGCTGGAATCGAACCTGGGACCCTGGAGCTGTGAAGCAATTATGCTATCCACAATGCTACCGTGCTGCCCCGTGTGGTGAATTCTGTTAATGGGAAATTTTAACAGTGGACAATGAAGTACATTGTATTATTGTGGTCCCTACGGTGGGATCAGTGGTCATGGTTTACAGAGTATTGTAGAATTATTTCCTCTTCCTGCGTTGCAGGTTAGTAGTTTCCGCTGCAGTAGGGGACTCGCGTTGAACCCCGACACCCGTTTCTGGGCGTCAGTGCTGGGCTGGACGCTAAACCACCCCCCCTTCTGTGGGACATTGTCTGTAGGTGAGAGAGACAGAGAGAGAGAAAGCAGTGAGCTGCAGTAAGGTAGGAGCAAAAGCCCAGAAGAGATGGGCTGAATGGCCTCCATTGCGCTGTAGGAATTCTATGGTTGACGCAATCACGATGGACTGAAGGGTCTATTTCCTATTCTAAAACTCTGTGACTATAATAGTAGCTCAAAATCTCTGTCAGTGCCTTGAGAACTGGGAAGGGGGGGATCTCCATTTTGAGAAGAGCGGGAAGAGAAGGTTTGATGCCGGTGGAATGAAGGGTGACTGCGCTAACATTTCCCTGCAGTCCCCGTGCTTTAACCCTGCTTTTTAAACCCCACGGAGGCCGCAGGGGATCATCGACTGATCTCCCCGTGGGGTTTGTGGAGTGTGAGTTCCCATACTGAGTGGGCGCAGGCCCACCCAATAGGAACTCTTCAGAGGGAGCTTAAATACAGTGACCCAGACCCGGAGTGGCAGTTCCCGATGGTCCCGGGCTGGGACAAGACCGGTGCACTGTAGCTGTGGCTTTATTTCTGTTGAGAAGTAAACCTTTGATTTGTTCAGCCTGGCCTCGGCTAGAGTTATGATAACTGCCAAGCCAGACTTCCATTCAAGCTCGTCTCAACAGGCTCCAATTCTGACTTCTGCGACCCGAATATTGGATTCCAATGTCACTGTTCCTACATTACAACAGTGGCTACACTTCAAAAGTAGCTCATTGATTGTAAAATACTCTGGGGTGTCCTGAGGTCAAGAAAGGTGCTGAATAAATGCAAATCTTTATAATTACAGCCAGCCAACTATATTCGCTGTGCGGTTATTTCCTGGACAGGATTAGATTTTGAAATGAATACCTTCAGTTGCCCTGTCTTTGAAGTGCTTTGTTGATGAATTATTTTAGTGAAGCTTCCGCAATGGATTTTTGAATATTACCCTGAAACGTTCCTATTTTAATGCAGTGGTTAGCAACATCTGGCAGTTTCGTGCCACGATAGGCGAGAGCTGAGAACGGCGGAAACCCCAGTGGCTTGGATCCTGAAGCAGAGATGTAGGTATCGATTAAAGAATACAAAAGATGTGAAGAACTGTGAGATTCCCTTGAGAGCACACCTTGTTGAACATCAAGTGTTTTTGTAATCAGCGCCATGCAGAAGATGTAACGAGCCCAAGATGGTAATGAGCCTATTGTTGCTTCGCCCTTGTGAATGACGTTCACCCACATTGATTTTCTTTTACATGGGCTAATGCAAAATTAACAGAATGTGATGAATTGTATTTAAATGCACTGGGAAGACACAAGAAAGGTTGAGGTACGTGGCCACTTAAAACAAACTACCCAAACCAAACCACGAATGTCTGCCCTTTTGCTGTAAAGTGGATCAATCTACCAACAAAGCAAACAACCTGAATTCATAAAATTGCCATTCAGTTGCATTTTCAATTGCTATACACATAATGTGTATAGTTCTATTCTCGCGGTGCTACTGAAACTTTTCAGTACGTCTACTAAATGCATTTGTAAAGATTAAATATTGGCCCAGGTCTTTGGGTCAGTGGTGAATAAAAACGATTCATTACACTTTGGGCTGGAATCTTCCGCCCTGCCAGCCACAAGACCCGTCTGCGTGGGTTTCCTCCGGGTGCTCCGGTTTCCTCCCACAGTCCAAAGATGTGCAGGTTACGTGGATAGGCCGTGCTAAATTGCCCTTAGTGGCCAAAAAATGTTAAGTGGGGGTTATGGGGATAGGATAGGTACGTGGGCTTCAGTAGGGTGATCTTTCCAAGAGCCGGTGCTGACTCGATGGGCCGAATGGCCTACTTCTGCATTGTAAATTCTATAAGAATGCCACGGGCGTGACGCGGACAATGGAGACGTTCATAGACCTCGGGCGGGATTCTCCGGTCGCCGGGCGGAAGTGGCCGGAGAACCCTCCATAGACCTTCCCGCAGGCTTTCTGTGGACTTGTGTGTTGGAACTCCTGGCAGTCAGAGAACTATTTAAATAGAACACCCTCTGTAGGCACAAGACAAGCAACTGTGTCCCTCTTTAATCAATGAAATCAAAGAATCCCACCCATCTCCCCCCCACCTCTGTAACTTCCTCCAAACTGATGAACCTCTGATACGTCTGCCTTCTTCAGTTCCATTCTCTTGAGGATCCCCCAATTTTAATTGTTCCACCATTGTTGGCTTAGCTCTGGAATCCCCTCCCTAAACCTGTTCGCGTCTCTCAACCCCGTTAAGATGCTAAATAAACAAAGAACGAAGAAAAGTACAGCACAGGAACAGGCCCTTCGGCCCCCCAGCCTGTGCCGACCATGCTGCCCGTCTAAACTAAAATCTTCAACACTTCCTGGGTCCGTATCCCTCTATTCCCATCCTATTCATGTATTTGTCAAGATGTCCCTTAAATGTCACTATCGTCCCTGCTTCCACCACCTCCTCCAGCAGCGAGTTCCAGGCACCCACTACCCACTGTGTAAAAAACTTGCCTCGTACTTCTCTAAACCTTGCCCCTCACACCTTAAACATATGCCCCCTAGTAATTGATCCCTCTACCCTGGGAAAAAGCCTCTGACTAGCCACTCTATCTATGCCCCTCATAAATTTTGTAGCCCTCTATCAGGTCGCCCCTCAACCTCCGTCGTTCCAGTGGGAACAAACTGAGTTTATTCAACTGCTTCTCATAGCTAATGCCCTCCATACCAGGCAACATGCTGGTAAATCTCTTCTGCACACTCTCTAGAGCCTCCACATCCTTCTGGTAGTGTGGCAACCAGAATTGAACACTATGCTCCAATTGTGGCCTAACTGAGGTTCTAAAAGCTATGTCTTTGACTGAATCTTTGTTTACCTGTCCTCACATTTAATTATGGGGCTTGGTGCCAACTTTAGTTTGATTAATGTTACTGTGAAGCAACTTGGAATGTTTTATTACATTAAAGATCCTGCATCAATGCAAGTGTTATGTATCTGGGAATACATTCTTACTAGTTCTGCACCACGTATTGTGTAATGATGTCAGCAGAGTGTTTGCGTGGGCTTTGAGCAGATCACTATCTTCATTGTATTCACAGAATCATGGAATTCCTTTAGTGCAGAAGGAGGCCTTTCAGTCCATCAAGTCTCCACCGACCCTGGGAAAGAGCAGTCTACCGAGGCTCACTCCCCCACCCTATCCCCTTAACCTCATAACCCCACCTAACCTGCACATCTTTGGGCACGAAGGGGCAATTTAACATGGCCAATCAAACTCACCCATCTTAGAACTGTGGGAGGAAACCAGAGAACCCAGAGGAAACCCACGCAGACATGGGGAAAATGTGCCAACTCTACACAGGCAGCCACCCAAGGTTGGAATCGAACCCGTGTCCCTGGCACTGTGAGGCAGCAGTGCTAACCACTGTGCTACCCTTTGAGCAACACTCTTTAATACACCTCTCATCATGTTTTACAAGTGTGGGAACCAGCATGCCCTTTCTCGTTCGGCCAGCAAGGAAATAACAGGAGAGAAAACGGGCGACGAGGATTGAGGCAGAAAAAAAAAATCCCTGGAAAGGAGCATTTTGTTGATGGCATCAGGAACAACAGGTGATTCTCGGGATCAGAACCGCGTGCACACAGACATCAGGCAAAGCACTGCCGCCAATGTGAAGGTTTAACAAAAGTTATTGGCAGCAACTATGAGTAAGGAGACTGACAGTCGGGAAAATCTTTCTTGCGCTGAAGTGAGTGGGATCTGAAAACCAGGGACCACCCACATGGCGAAGCTAGACAGACCACAAGCCTTTAAGCCGAAAGTTGAATAAGGATTAGGCAAGATTAGTAAGGACAGGAGTCATCGAACCTGCGACTACAAATGATTGGATGACACCAGTCATTTCTGTATGAAAGCAGGTTGGTTCAGTGAGAATATGTGGCGATTTTAAAACTCCTATGAACCCAGTTTTGTGCACATCTCATTATTTGCTGATGATGATTGAAGACTTGTTTGCTGGGCTTTCTGGAGGACAGAAATTCAGTAAAATTGACTTTTGAGGGTAATATGTGCAGATGAATGTGGCTACTGAATCACAGCCACTTCTCACCATTGTCACGTAAGTTTGTGTTGTTACTGAAGATTTCCTTTTGGAATAACATCTACACCTCTTTTTCAAAGATCCATGGATCAAATTTTACCTGGGCTGATCAGGGTGCAATATTATTTGGAATATACACTCATCAGAAGTTCAATTGAACAGGAATACTTGGAGAATTTGGAAGCTATACTGAAGCAGTTACAGAGCCACAACCTGAGAGTTATGAAGGAAAAGTGAGGCTTTTCCAAGTCATCCATAAATTACATCGGTCATATTATCGACAAAGGTGGTTCGCACAAAGAGCCAAAGAAAATGTCAGCAATCTTAGAAGACCCACATTATCAAATGTGACACAATTAAGGTCGTTTTTAGGAATAATCAATTATTATGGTAAATTTGTGCTGAATTTAGCAACATGATTGAAGCTTTTACACAGGTTTCTGTGTGTCAAACAGGCATGGCACTGGTCAGAAGAATGTGAAAGTGCAGACAATGAAATGAAATAAGCTTTACTGAAGACCGAACTGTTGTTCATTATAATCCAAAATTAAGTTGCAATTAGCTTGTGATTCTTCATCCTATGGGGTTGGTGCAGTCGCCTCACACATTATACCTTCAGGAGAGGAACGGCCATTAGCATTTGCATCACGCAGTCTTACTGGAGCAGAAAGGAATTAAGCTCAGCTCGAAAAAGTGGCTGTGAGCATAATTTTCGGTGTAAGAAGGTTCCACCATGAAATGAAATAAAATGAAAATCGCTTATTGTCACGAGTAGGCTTCAATGAAGTTACTGTGAAAAGCCCCTAGTCGCCATATTCCGGCGCCTGTCCGGGGAGGCTGGTACGGGAATCGAACCGTGCTGCTGGCCTGCTTGGTCTGCTTTAAAAGCCAGCGATTTAGCCAAGCGAGCTAAACCAGCCCCTATTCAGGCAGCACGCTAGCACAAGTGGCTAGCGCTGTGGCTTCACAGCGCCAGGGTCCCATGTTCGATTCCCTGCTGGTTCACTGTCTGTACGTTCTCCCTGTGTCTGCGTGGGTTTCCTCCGGGTGCTCCGGTTTCCTCCCACGGTCCAAAGACGTGCAGGTTAGGTGGATTGGCCATGCTAAATTGCCCTTAGTGTCCAAAAGGTTAGGAGGAGTTATTGAGTATCGGGGATAGGGTGGAAGTGAGGGCTTAAGTGGATCGGTGCAGACTTGATGGGCCGAATGGCCTCCTTCTGCACTGTATGTTCTATTACCTTTATGGGCATCATTTTGCTCTTTTGAAGGATCATTCACACTTGACTACAATCTTTGGGCCGTATAAAGGTACACACCTTCATTGGCAGCTAGTCTCCTCCGGGACCTGTCTCCTCATTTGCACAAAACTCTTTCCAAAGGGGCCATCCCTTTCCCTGCAGATATTTGCGGAGTTCCAGCTCCCACGTGGGACACTGGCCTACTCTGCTACTGCTGCTGGTCGCTGCGACCACAAACTTTGCTGGATCCATCAGACGTTCCATTGCCTGCATGGCCATTTCCTCTGACTCTCTTTTTATAATTTGGAACAGGGGGTTGTTGGGGTGGTGTTTCGTGAAAAGGGTACGGCTTACGCTATTTTCCGATCACAAAACTACCGAAAGTTTGTCGCAACAAAAAGCTTCCAGTTTTACCTTACAGCCCTGTTAGTACGCATGCACTAAAACACACTTCCGAATTTCGCTTATTATTTTGAACACCTTGAATACTTGTGATCTCTTTCTTTCTCTGCAATTTGGAGTTCTAATTCAAATTTCAGGGTCCTGGACACTGTGGTGTTTCCACTTACAACAGGGTCCCGGCGGAGTCGCCACTAAATGTTGCACGTTTTACTATGGGCGTAAAACGCGTTTATTGGAGTGTATTAACACGCCTCCGAGTTCGACGTGTGCTTAACACTGCTAGGCTCTGTTCTATGTAATTATTTAGCTCTGGAGTCGCCAGTTGCCGTATAGGCAACGTCACAAGTATTCCAAGGTCAAGTTCAAAGTAATAAAGACGATACACCGATTAGTAAAGTTCAAACGATCAATATTTATTATACAGTTATAATAAATACTCATGCACACACTAAGAGACTAAGCTATAACTAAACTTAAGCGAACAGAATACTTATCTAACAGGAACAGGCAAGGTCAGAGAACGAGGCCTTCGTCCTGGTTTTGTCTGCAGCCTTCAGCAAGCGTTCTGGTACTTGGGAGTCTAGTGGGCTTGGATCGCGTAGCGAGCGTTGAACTTACGGTTTCGGCGGCTGGTGCTCAACGGCTGGAGTCAGGATGCGCGATGTCAGTCGGAGCCGGAGCACGGGTTTAACAGACCGGACAACACGAGGTCCCTATCTTTTATAGGGGTTCCATTGTCCTTCCCTCTTCTCGGGCGGGCTCTACCTATTGGATCAATTTCTTATCGATACTGGATTAATTCCCCAATGCGAGGGGGTCTCCGTGATGGAGGGGGCGTTTCTTATGTCCTTTTGTTTGGAGGTTTCTGGTGCCTCGATGTCTGGGTCTTGATTAGAATGTGTCCATTCAGAACCAAATGTATCTATTGTGTGGGTGTTCAAGTCTGATGGCCTCATTAGCATGCAAAGCGTTTTGCCATTTGCACCTAGCTAAGGTCTTTTCACCTGAGCCCAAACTGGTTTCTGCTGCTGCAGAATGCAAACTGCTCTTTGCAGACTGCTGTTCTGGCTAAACTGTCTGTTTCCCAGCAGTCTTCCATTTTAGTTTGGCTCAGTGTCCATTTTGCGTGGCCAGCATGGCTACATTCCCTCCTTGTGATCCTCACAATCATACTATTGTGAAGGATCACCTATGTACTTTGCCTTCCTTGTGTTCTGACCTCTTGCCAGTTCCTGTTCTACTCTGTTCTAAACTATGGGAAGAAGAGAAAATTTTTTTTAACTAACATTTCTACTTGGCCCTATGTCAAAGGGACATGCATTACTACAACTGGGAACCTCTACCTATCACTATTAACCTTAACCTTAACTTAAACATTTAATCACTCTAAAACCTTAACCATTCACACCACAACATCACACTTCCCAACTCGGCAGTCGAGTATGGAACAATATAATACATGGCTGAATTTTATTTACAGAGTGTTGTAATCAGTGAGGGGTTGAGGGGTTTGGTGGAATCCGAAGATGGGGGATTGCACTCTATAGATGGGTGAGGTGCTGGAACGAGAGGCTCTCCTCTTCCATTTCCTCAACCTGAGGGTCTGCACTAGGATGATGAGGATCGCGATCACCAACAGTGATTCGATTATGTAGGACATGGAGTACCACGTCATGAATTTAGTACACCAGGTCTGAACCTCGCTGATCAGAGCTGAGCACTGGGGGTTTGTTGTACTAACATTTACGGTGGGGGTTGTGGGGGAAACGTGTCTTGTTTCCACACATATACATATGACATTAAACAGTAATAAGTGGGCTTCCATCATCTTTGTTGTTCTTCTTCTTTCTCTTCCTTCTTCCTCCGGTATTGACAATCCTGGCTTCGACCTCTGTCTCGTCCTTTGAAACCTTTGGGATCAAGCACAGTATCTGTCAATACACAGCTTAAGACCTTTACTTGTTAGTGCATCTGTCTTTCAAAACCCAATTGACCCTTTAAAATGACTGGCTAAGTCACACCCTGTGACTCCCCTCATTTTTTTTTTTCAAAAAGCGAATTTAAAGACCAGCATACACCTAACAATCCTTCCTTCTGCGAGCCGTCTCGCAGGCTTTGCTGATTTACCATCCGAATGTTTCCGGATGTAAATAGCATGTGGGATGGCGGCCGAAGGGCTACCTAACCTAAAATGAAAACAAACTTGGAAATAAACATCCGAATGAGTTGCGTATGGGCCGCTACGGGTACGAGTTGGATGGGATCCCCGGGTAGGGCGTGCTGTGCCATACCCGAGCTTGGCTGACCAAGGGTTGGTTCTCAGACAGGGCAGGTCCTCAGTGCCGTTTGTCCACTGCCTGAGTAACCTGGAAAAAACGGGTACGAATGTGTTTACCATGACTTGCAGCCTCTATTTCGCCGAATAGAGGGGCACCTGAAAAAGAAACCAAGGGAGCCAAGATGCTCCAACTGAGGACATGAGCTGGTCTTCAGATATTTTAGACGATACGGTGAGCTGCTCACCAGGCTGTCACAAGTGTTACAACTTTGGAAAAGATCTCCAATCAAACCGAAGTTCTCAAAGGTATCTGCGGACAAGCTAACGTGTATGTGAGGTGGTCACAATCTTTTCAGCTGAAAAGAAGATGTCCATCCTCCAGCTGAACAATGTACAATCCTGAGACAAACAAACATAAAACGAAGACAAACATACGTGCAGGTTCCATCAGAAAGGACATCGTTTCCCTCAAACGATTCCTATCTTACATCATCTGGACACCTCACTTTGATTCTGCCTCTGTGAACAGGGTCACAAAGGGGTTGCCGTGTCGGGAGTCAGACACCGTGTCGTCCTGCTCTCCCGGATCCCACACCCTTGTGTGGATCAGGCATGCTATTTTGGAGTTGTGTGACCGGGGGTCACTTTCATCATTGCGGACAAGTCTGTAGGAATTGTCCCTGTGCCATTGTGTAGTGTCGAGTGTGTTGTCGGGGTAGTCGGGGTCGGGTGGTGGTTCTGGATATTTGAGGTAGGTGACTTCCATGGGGTCACTGGAGTCGGGGTCGTAGTTGGTGCAGTGTGGGCTGTATGGCTGTGTGCTGTCGCTGTCTTCAGAGTCAGTGTCAGTCCTGCTGTCTCTGCTGTGGCAGCTTGTGGGCGTGTCGGGGCGTGGTCTGTAGTGGTCTGTGGGCGGAGTCGTGGGCGAGTCCGTTGATGAACTGGTCTGTGAGGGGGATGGTGGAAAAGTGTCTCTGGTGGGCGGGGTGAAGTGTTCTGCTGCATCCAGCAGGACATGGTGAGCATGGTTGGCCTGTGTTCCATATGCCTTTAACTGGTTTATATGGAACCACGCGGTCTTCCCATTAGGATACTTTATCCTGTAAACGGAGGGGCTAATTTTGTCCGAAATTGAGTAGGGACCGGAATATTTTGGAGCCAAAAAACTGCTGGGGTTATAAACAGATAACATTACCTGTTGCCCAACCTGGAATTCTGTGGTGTGTACGGTCTTATTGAAACAGGCAGTACGTTGCTGTCGGCGTTTCCCTAGCTGGACTGCGGCTGCGATCTGTGCAGACCTCACAGTCTCAACTAGTTCTTTAACTGCCTTTTCATGTGTGAGGGCCGTCACTTCGGGGCTTGTCATGTCCAGTCCTAAAAGGAATTCTGTACCTTTCATAGGGCGTCCGGTCATGAGTGTGTGTGGTGTGTATCCTGTAGATGTGGAGACAGTGTTCCTTATGAACATAAGTGCAAATGGGAGCACTGAATCCCATGTGGAATTGTTCTCTTGAACCATTTTCCTAAGGGTAGTTTTTAGGGTCCGATTCATGCGCTCCACAATCCCGCTGGACTGTGGATGATACGCAATATGAAAATTCTGTTTGATTCCGAATATTGTCAGGACGTTCCTCATGACCCGTCCTGTAAAGTGAGATCCCTGGTCCGAATCAATACTTCGGGGTAAACCCCATCTCGTGAAGATGTGGTGGGTCAGGATCTTTGCAGCTGTCTTAGCTGTGTTTGTTCGCGAGGGAAATGCCTCTACCCATTTGGTAAAGGTATCTATCACCACCAGAACGTATTTATAGCCATTCCTACAAGGGGGCAATGGACCTATAAAGTCGATCTGGAGGTTTGTCCAAGGGCCGTTAACTGGGCGAGTATGCCGAAGTTGTGCTTTCTTAGAATACCGCTCCGGGTTATTCTGAGCACAAATCAGGCAATTCTCTATGTAGTGCGTTACATCATTCCTGAGATTAGGCCACCAACAGAGTTGCCTGAGGTGCCTCGTTGTTGCATCAATTCCCTGATGCCCGTGTCCGTCGTGGAACAAGGCAATCATCTGATTCCTGTCCTGCTGTGGGACCACATAAAGTTGGTCCTTAATGATCACACCCTCATGTGTGGTCAGTGCGTGTTTAAAGTGCTCGTAAGCAGGCACAAAGTTTCCCTTGAAAACCTCCCTGAGGTCTCCGTCCTGTTTCTGTGCTGCCACGAGATCTTTAATATCAGTCTGTGAGACTTGGACTGCGCTCACAGGGGCGCTAGCTGGTGCGCTAACTGGGGGGGTCCATAAGTGTCCTCTCCTGGAACCTGCCTTAGCCAATGCGTCGGCCTTTACATTCCCAGGGGGTGATGACCTATGGTGGCTTCGAACTTTTATAATGCCGAAGGTCCTGTCCTTCGCTTTCTCTAGGATATGCTGGAGTAAGGGGGCTGATGGAAGGGGTTTTCCGTCTGCGGAGACAAAACCTCGTGTCCTCCACAGGGGCAGAAAATCTGTCAGGCAATTGCAGACATATAAGCTGTCTGAATATATGTCTGCTGGGCTGGGGAAAGAATCGGGGTGGTCCACTATGTACGCTATGGCTGCTAGCTCTGCTGCCTGCGCGCCTAAGTGACCAGGTAACTGAAGAGCTATCTCTTCGAGAGCGCGCCCCTGCGCGTCCTCGACGTAGATGCCGCATCCTGTGATACGCTCACCATTTAAAACTGTGGAGGAACCGTCTACATAAATCCTCAAGGGTCCACACGTGTCTGTGGGCTGGGGGCTTTGTTTCGGGTTCCCTATATTCCTGGGGGGTGTTTTGGCTAAAAAGGGTCCTGTGTTATGCAGGGGAGCTACAATTTCACAGTCATGGGGCTGTCCGGGGTATTGGAGGTTGTCTGCTAAGTATGTGTGTGTGCGTGTCCGTTTCACTGTAATGTCCCGTCCTTGTAAAAGTAGGGTCCACCTAGCTGCCCTAATCTGGCTAACTGAACCGTCCTTCAGTCGACCGTCTAGTAGTAGCTGTGTGGGTGTATGTTCGGTTAGAATGGTGATGGGGTTGAGTCCGGTGATGTATGAGAAATACTGCACTGCCCAGAAGACAGCAAGGAGGTGCCTCTCACAGGCCGAAAATCCTTGTTCTACTAGGTCTAACAGTCGGGAGGCATAAGCCACTGGTCTTAGCTGCTCGTGCCGTTCCTGAAGCAACACGGCCGAGAGGGTTAGATCGGTGCTCGCTACCTCTATTGCGTACGGTGAAAGTTGGTCGGGGACTAGCAGCGCGGGTGCTGCACTAAGGGCTCGTTTTAACTCTTCCACAGCGCCTGTATGCTGCGGAAGCCATTCCCAGGGGGCTCCTTTCTTAAGGAGGTCTGAAAGTGGGGCGGCTTTTGTCGCGAATCCGTCTATGTGGTTCCGACAATAGCCAACCAGTCCTAAAAACGACCGGAGGGCTGATACATTTTGGGGAAGGGGCAATTTGACAATCGAATCTATTCTTTTGAATTCGATCTCGCGTTTGCCGTGCGTGATGACTGATCCCAAATACATCACTTTACTTTCCAATATTTGGGCCTTTTTCGGGTTAACTTTACAGCCAATTTCAGTTAAGAGTTCCAGGAGTTCGGCCAGAAGCGAAATGTGCTCTGCCTTTGTGTCTGTCTGCAGTAGTAGGTCGTCTACATACTGTACCAGACAATCGGGTCGGGAAAATTTTTCTAATCCACTTGCCAGCTGTCGGTGGAAAATGGAGGGTGAATTGTGGAATCCTTGTGGGAGGCATGTCCACGTGTACTGCTGTGTTTTAAAAGTGAATGCGAATTTGTATTGGCACGCTTTTGCCAATGGTATTGACCAGAATCCATTACTGATGTCCAATACCGTGAAGTACTTGGCGTTGAGACCCTGCTTGAGCATGGTCTCGGGACTAGTAGCTACCGTTGGGGCTACTGCGGGGGTTACTTTATTGAGTTCCCGATAATCGATGGTCAGACGCCATGATCCATCGGGCTTCCTCACTGGCCAAATAGGGGCATTGTTGGTGGAGGCTACCGTTCTCAGTACACCTTGGTCCAACAAGCTACCTATAACCTTTTCTATTTCCACCTCTGCCTCGAGGGGAAATCTATATTGCTTTTGCGGTCGGGGGTCCTGTCCGGTAACATGAACTTGTCCAGTCATTCTGCCACAGTCATGACGGTGACTTGCAAATGCTGTCCTGTGTTTGTTTAGTAGGGCCTTAATTTGTCTGTCGGTGTGGAGCGTAGTCAGGTCGAATGAGTACTCTCCCACTGCGCTAATCCGATTAGCGTAGTCTCCTACTGTGAGGGTGGCTGGGGCTCTGTCTGATCTCGCCATTCGCCAGACACACTGGTTCACTGGGTCGAACGACAAGCTATGAGCGTTCATAAAATCTATCCCCAGGATGTGCTCTGCTGTCCGGGGAAGATTTACTAAAACTACGGGGTGTCTTGTGGAAATGTTCCCTAGCTGGATCGCTACGGGTGCTGTGATATGTCCCTGCTGCGAGTGTCCGGTGAACCCGCTAAGTGTGATGGTGGAGGTGGTCGGCCACGTGTCTGAGTGTGCCGTGGTTGTGGAGTTAATGGTGGTGCGGGATCCTCCTGTGTCCCACAGTAACTCTATGGGCTTCCCTTTGACTTTCGCCGTGACTACGGGCCTCCCTGATGAGTCCCATAGTGTGTCACAGACCCAAGTGGGGGAGCCCGAACACCGTCAGTTCGTCTCGTCCACATTGGTGGGTCCTGACTGTACTGCTACATTGTGGATGGGTTTTGCCTTGTTGCGGTTCAGAGTGCCTGTCTGCTGGCCTCTCTGAGATCGCTGGGGTGCTTGGCACTCTTTTGCCCAATGCCCTAACTGTCCACAGTTATAGCATTCCTGTCCTTTCTGTTGAGGGCTGCTCTTGCCTTCATTTACCCATGCGGGCTTCTGGTGCTCTGTGACTGCTTGGATATCTGCAGCAGCCTGAGCCTCTTCTGGGGATCTAACCTTTCCTTTTGCCTGAAGCGATTGCTCCCAAGCGCGGGACAATCTTTTCAGGACCCATTTTTCGTTATGGGCCTCTTCTGAGGGGTCATAGCTATTGCAAGCGCTCTGTCCTGCTTCTGTTGCGTGTGAGATAATTGTGCGCGTCCACTTAACCATGTTGTCGCGGGTTAAATGCGCTCTATCTAACTGTCCGAAAACTGCGCTGAAATGAATCCACAGCCTTCCTGCGAATGCTGTGGGGTGTTCGGATCTTTTCTGCCTGCACTTATTCAATCCTTCTACGGGGTCACCTCTATTGTACCCGATGGCATCTAAAATGGCGGTGTGCATCTCCTCTAGGCTGCCTCCTGCCACGTTTTGTGGGTCGGGGAGGGCTGCCACTACACTCTGGTCTAAGCTCAGCACGGTGAGCTTAACCTGCTCTCTCTCATCCAGGCCGTACATGGTAGCCTGCTGTTTTACTTTAGCGAAAAACTGGTGGGGGTCTGCGGTGGGGAGGAACGGAGTGATCTTTTCACAAGCGTCCCTTAGCTGGGTTACTGTTAAAGGGGTGGTGTAAGTTATGTCTGGGGCGCCTTCTGATTCGGCTTTCCTCTGTGTGGTTACGGGATTCATGGGTGCGGTTATGATCTGAGCTGTGGGGGGTTGGGGTGCCTGTCGTTTCTGCTGAGCTGCTGGCGCACATGTTCCCTGAACATAACGCTGCGCTGTCTCGCTTAATTCCTGCCAATCTGGGGCGTTTTCCCCATCTAACTGTGCTCCAAAGGTGCTTTGGAAGCCATTCTGCACCGAAAGCAGAGATTGCAGTTCCGCAATCTGTTTCCTGCATTTCGCGTGGTCAACTGTGCTTTGTCTTTGTTCGGTCGTTGCAGCGTGGAGTGCTCTCAAAGCTGCTTTGAGATCGGAACATTGCCTCTGCAATGCCTCCACCTGCTTTTCCGATTCCTGTCTTATCAGAACGGCACGTTGCACGTCCTGATAGGCTTTCTCATACTGGGTCTGGGAACTGCTCAGATGAGCTAGACAAGACTGGTGAGCCCTCTTGGCATCATCCACCTCTCTATCCTTCTCTGCCAACTTCCCTTTTAATTCCAGGTTTTCTTTCTCGATGTCCCTGACATCGACCTTACTCATTCGGTTCCTTTCCTCTAAATCTGTCCGGAGCGTCCTGATGACCTCCTCTGCGCCTCGCAACTGTGCCAAGCAGGACACAATCGCCATCGGCTTGCGTGCTTTACCTAAACTCTTTTTGTGTATTTGAGAGAGGTTCTCCCACCAAGTATGACCTATACTTCCGGGACCTGTCTCCTCATTTGCACAAAACTCTTTCCAAAGGGGCCATCCCTTTCCCTGCAGATATTTGCGGAGTTCCAGCTCCCACGTGGGACACTGGCCTACTCTGCTACTGCTGCTGGTCGCTGCGACCACAAACTTTGCTGGATCCATCAGACGTTCCATTGCCTGCATGGCCATTTCCTCTGACTCTCTTTTTATAATTTGGAACAGGGGGTTGTTGGGGTGGTGTTTCGTGAAAAGGGTACGGCTTACGCTATTTTCCGATCACAAAACTACCGAAAGTTTGTCGCAACAAAAAGCTTCCAGTTTTACCTTACAGCCCTGTTAGTACGCATGCACTAAAACACACTTCCGAATTTCGCTTATTATTTTGAACACCTTGAATACTTGTGATCTCTTTCTTTCTCTGCAATTTGGAGTTCTAATTCAAATTTCAGGGTCCTGGACACTGTGGTGTTTCCACTTACAACAGGGTCCCGGCGGAGTCGCCACTAAATGTTGCACGTTTTACTATGGGCGTAAAACGCGTTTATTGGAGTGTATTAACACGCCTCCGAGTTCGACGTGTGCTTAACACTGCTAGGCTCTGTTCTATGTAATTATTTAGCTCTGGAGTCGCCAGTTGCCGTATAGGCAACGTCACAAGTATTCCAAGGTCAAGTTCAAAGTAATAAAGACGATACACCGATTAGTAAAGTTCAAACGATCAATATTTATTATACAGTTATAATAAATACTCATGCACACACTAAGAGACTAAGCTATAACTAAACTTAAGCGAACAGAATACTTATCTAACAGGAACAGGCAAGGTCAGAGAACGAGGCCTTCGTCCTGGTTTTGTCTGCAGCCTTCAGCAAGCGTTCTGGTACTTGGGAGTCTAGTGGGCTTGGATCGCGTAGCGAGCGTTGAACTTACGGTTTCGGCGGCTGGTGCTCAACGGCTGGAGTCAGGATGCGCGATGTCAGTCGGAGCCGGAGCACGGGTTTAACAGACCGGACAACACGAGGTCCCTATCTTTTATAGGGGTTCCATTGTCCTTCCCTCTTCTCGGGCGGGCTCTACCTATTGGATCAATTTCTTATCGATACTGGATTAATTCCCCAATGCGAGGGGGTCTCCGTGATGGAGGGGGCGTTTCTTATGTCCTTTTGTTTGGAGGTTTCTGGTGCCTCGATGTCTGGGTCTTGATTAGAATGTGTCCATTCAGAACCAAATGTATCTATTGTGTGGGTGTTCAAGTCTGATGGCCTCATTAGCATGCAAAGCGTTTTGCCATTTGCACCTAGCTAAGGTCTTTTCACCTGAGCCCAAACTGGTTTCTGCTGCTGCAGAATGCAAACTGCTCTTTGCAGACTGCTGTTCTGGCTAAACTGTCTGTTTCCCAGCAGTCTTCCATTTTAGTTTGGCTCAGTGTCCATTTTGCGTGGCCAGCATGGCTACAACCTCAAGCCCAACATCACACGAAGAACTTAGTTGACAGTGGAGAATTGGGAATCCATGTGATTATTCCTCCATACTTGTGTAGTAGAGTCCTTGACCATTTGCATGAGGGATACGTGGTGTGGTGAGGATGAAGGAATTAGCATGCAGATATTTTTCGTGACCAGGATTGGACACTCAAATTGAAGAGAAAGTTGGGCAATGCCAATCTTGTGCTGACTCAACCATGGCAGAGAATACACATCGATTATGCTGGTCCACTGGAGGGTCACATATTCTCAGTGATTCTGGATGCACACTCAAAATGACCAGAGGTCGCAATAATGAAATCAGTGATGACTGAGAAGATCATTGAGAAACTAGACACAGCATCTGCAATATTTGGAACACCGGAGCAGATGGTCAGTGATAATGGTACGCAGTTTACTTTGAAGGAGTTTGAGGATCACGTGAAAGGGAACAGTATCATCCACAACGAATGGATTGGTCGATCGTTTTGTGCTATCATTAAAGCATTGTATCAAAGCGTCGAAGGACCGGGGACACTATCAGAAAGAAATTAAAAAATGAAAATTGCTTATTGTCACAAGTAGGCTTCAAATGAAGTTACAGTGAAAAGCCCCTAGTCGCTACATTCCGGTGCCTGCTCGGGGAGGCTGGTACGGGAAGAGTAAATACATTTCTAATATCTTAGCGGAACGCTGTACATGCTACCATGCAAAGTTCACCGGCTATGCTCTTGTTTAAGAGGAAACTCCGAACACAGTTTGATTTGTTAACTCCTCCTGATACTTCAGAGATTGTCAAATGACAACAAGAGACGCAAATTGCTCAGAGGGAGAAAATCTTTAAAAGACGTGTGTGCAAGCAGGGAGCGAGAGTGTTAGCTGGGAGTTACACCAACAAGTAATGGGTACTAGCTATGATCCTAGCAAAGACAGGTCCAATATCATACACCGTACAGACGGACGATGGAAGAGTTTGGTGATGTCATGCTAATTTGTTATTTGCTGCATGAAGGAAATTTCAGAAACATCTCAAGAGGTTCCAGGTGGGATTCTCCGACCCCGTGCTGGGTCAGAGAATCGCCGGTGGGCCGCGTGAATCGTGCCACGCCGCCCTGACGCCAGCGAATCAGCACCATTGGCGCTGGCATAGTTGGTGTGGCACCAGTCGCGGGCCACTCTACGCGGCCGACCCACCGATTCTCCGGCCCGCACGGGCCGAGTGGCCGTAAGAAAAGAGCCAAGTCCCACCGGCGCCGTTCTAACCTGCCCTGGGCCGGCGGGACCTCGGTGTAGAAGGATCGGATGGCGACCTTTGGGGGGGAAGGGGGTATCCGACCCTGGGGGGCCTCCGATGTGGCCTGGCCCACAATCGGGGCCCACCAGTCGGCGTGCCGGTCTCTGTGACTGGGGGCCTCCTTTCCTACGCGTCAGCTCCTGTAGTCCTGCGCCATGTTGCGTCAGGGCCGGCGTGTTGTTGAAGGAGGCCACTGCTCATGCGCGCGTTGGCGCCGGTGCCACTGCGCATGTCCTCATTGGCGCCGGCGCAATTGCGCATGCGTGGATCCCGCGGCGCTCAGTTCGCGCCGGGATCTGCAGCTGGAGCGGTGCAAACTGATTCTGCGTCATGTAATGTGCAGTGACGTCAGCAGACTGTTTGTGCGGGCTTTAGGCAGATCACCATCTTAATTGCATTGAGCAACACCCTTAATAAACCTCTCATTGTGGTTTACAAGAATCCAGAGTGTCGGCACCTCCAGACCTTTGCAGCAACAAAGAAATATAACAGCAAGTTGTTAGATGAATAGGTGAACAACTCCACCTTAGCGACTGGGGAAATTAATTTCCCATAAATGTGTTAAGCCTCTGCATTTTGTTTAATTACTGATATGCATTGAAATGAATATATCTACAAATTTTATTGATTTTAACTCCACCATTCTGGGAACATATCATTAAAATTGTATTGGTAATTGATTGCGCACAGTGTCCTTTTGAGAAACAGCCATCGCAGGTTTTGTTGCACTGTCACTGATCTCTCTCGTAAATGTGTTCTACAATGACAGTACTCACCTGTTTCTGTATGAGTCTACACCATAAATCACCTGAGGTCAATAAGATTCAATAGACTTAATGGTCACCATTGACTCAGGCATTAGGTGGGGCTTCTCAGGAACATTGGCATCCACGCCATTTTATGACCTGTTCCTGTCACAACCAGGGAGCACAAGAAAATTATTTGATTTTAAGTTTCTTCCACAGTCCATGTCTGATCTACCTGAATATCTGCCTTCCGAGCACAGATTTTATTTGCGATGCGTTAGCTGGTCTGTCACAGGAAATTAAAGCGATTCTGTGGACACGAAAGGAACCCACCAGACTGCATTGGCAATAGAACAAATAAGCACAGGAACACGCCCAATGGCCCTCCAAGCATGTACCGGTCATTATACCAACCTTTGCCAAAACCCTCAGCACTTCCTTGTGTCATATTCCCCTATACCCATCCTATCCACGTGTTTGTCAAGATGCCTTTTGAACGCTGTTAATGTATCTGCCCTGACAACGTGTTCCAGGCACTCACTAGCCTCTGTGTAAAAAACCTGCCTCGCACATTTCCTCTAAACGTTGGACCTTAAACCTATGTCCCCTGGTGACTGACCCCTCCACCCTGGGAAAGAGTGCCTGCCCATACACTCAATCCATGCCCCTCATATTCTTGCAGACCTCTATCAGGTCACCCCTCCCAACCTCCGTCTTTCTAGTGAAAACAGTCCGAATCTATTCAGCCTCTCTGCATAGCTAACACCCTCCAGAGTAGGCAACATCCTGGTAGACCTCCTCTGCACTCTCTCATATTTTGTCCTTCAGTAAAATACCTTCAGTGTAGTTTTATCAATGGACATACTGTATCCCATTACACAGCAGTATTTCCTGTAGCTCTCAGAATTGTCCATTATTTTTGATTTCCGTTCTGTTTGGGGTAGTATTCATGAGAAAACAAGCGTTTGCCATTTCCAAGGCTCAGTGTGTGGCATTTCCCCTCTGAGTCAAAGGTCATGGGTTTAAATCGCACTCCAGATACCTGAGCCCTGAAACTCCTGTGCTGCATTGAGGGAGTGCTGCGACTGTCAGAATTGTTTGCTTCCGGGCGAGATATTGAGCTGATGCCCCATCGGCCTTCTCAGTTGGATATAAAAGATTCAAAGACACTATTTGAAAGAAGGTCAGAGGACGTGACCCCTTCTTGACTTGAAAATGCTCCATTAAATCTCACACGTGTCCGCATACCTGGTATCGTCCTGTTAAATCTAAGGTGAACATTTTTTAATCGATTTTATATCCAATCTATATTGGGGTTCTTGAAAATGCACACAGTATTCCAACCTTGGCCAAACCACTGTTTGTTAAAAAATTTGCAGAACCTCCTTAAAATCTATTGGTAATCCCATGATACTTTGTGGCTCTATCTAACTGCACTTCCAAGGAAATATGTCCTTGGGCCTCTCAGAATGTGAGGACACTTCATTTATGTTGCATTTGGTCTTCTATGCATCATAGTATTTACAGTACAGAAGGAGGCCATTTGGCCCATCGAGTCTGCACCCTACTTAAGCCCACACCTCCACCCCACCTAACCTTTTTGGACACTGAGGGCAATTTAGCATGGCCAATCCACCTAACCTGCACATCTTTGGAGTGTGGGAGGAAACCGGAGCGCCCGGAGGAGACACACGCAAACATGGGGAGAACGTGCTGACTCATCATAGACAGTGAGCCAAGCTAGAGTTGAACCTGAGACCCTGGAGGTGTGAAGCAACTGTGCTAACCACTGTGCTGCCCCGAAAGGATTCCAGCAAACATCGAGACTTGTTCAAACCAGGATCTTTATTGAGTCTCGTGTGGTAAGATAGCAATCTGTTCCAGAGCACGTTTCCATGGAGTGCCCTTATTACTCCTATGGAACTACATCTAGCACTGACCTTCCACTTGTATGCCTTACCACCATCCACAATTTTCTGCTGATGGCCGGATGTGTCTACCCTTTTATGGGAGTCACTGGTCACATGACCTTTGTCTTGTGACCACATGGTGTCTCTGCACCGCCACCTGTTGGTAGGAGGTTGCAAACTATTCATCTGTGATATAGCCCACAGGCATATCACAGCAAATTAGTCACTGCTCCCATTTCTTGTTTTCATAGGATAGAATTTACAGTGCAGAAGGAGGCCATTCGGCCCAACAAGTCTTCACCAGTTCTTGGAAAGAGCACCCTACCCAAGCCCACACATCCACCCTTTTCCCTATAACCCAGTAACCCAACCCAACACTAAGGGCAATTTTGGACACTAATGGCTATTTATCATGGCCAATCCACCTAACCTGCACATCTTTGGACTGTGGGAGGAAACCAGAGCACCCGGAGGAAACCCACGCACACACGGGGAGAACGTGCAGACTCCGCACAGACAGTGACCCAAGCCGGGAATCAAACCTGGGACCCTGGAGCTGTGAACCAATTGTGCTAACCACTATGCTACCGTGCTGCCCTTTTCATCCTAATATTTATCAACTCACATTTCTATGCATAAACCTGTCATCACTTCTCCCAGTCGGAGTGATTCCTTTAACCCCGTCATTCTAGAGCAGGTCGGTGGTGCAGTGGGTTAGCTCTGCTGCCTCATGGCACCAAGGTCCCAAATTCAATCCCGGCTCTGGGTCACTACCCGTGTGGACTTGCACATTCTCCCTGTGTCTGCGTGGGTTTCGCTCCCAAAAGCCAAAGATGTGCAGGTTAGGTGGATTGGCCACGCTAATTGGAAAAATGAGTTGGGTACTCCAAGTTTATTAAGAAAAAACAAACAAACCCCGTCATTCAAAATGAAGTGCAGGGGGATAGGATGAATTGAATAACACCTTCAAAGAGCCAGCACAGGCTGGATGGGCTGAATAGCCACCTTCCATGTTTTAAGAGTCTATGGGCAGGATTTTCCGGCCTCTCTGCAGGGTGTTTTCCGGCGGCCGATTGCCATTGGCTGCTGGCAGGATCGTCAGGCCCTGCTGGTGTCCACGCCATGTCCCCTGGCTCCTCCGTCCTGAACCAAGGAACAAGCTACAAGGGGTCGTCTTTGCCAGCACCAGAAAACCCCATCGATGGGACTGGCCGGAAAATAATTCTGTGCGACCACATTTGCTCTTCTGCCATGCCTCTGAATTTTCCAGACAGGCCTGATGTGAGATGTCACCTTAAACACTTTCCAAAGAATCTGCACACGCTAGCGGCACGGCAGTCATTCATCTGAAAGAAAAGCATCTGTTAGATTAGACCAAATATTATGCAGTGGAATCACATTCTCAGAGATTGATCTCAGCTGGGGTGGTAGTCGAAGAGTTAGAATTGATCGCAGCACTCTGAGACTACTGTAGACATAGATCAGCGAGGGTTCCCACTCCCAACTGAGATATAGTGACCAGTTGGGGGCCGGTTTAGCTCAGTTGCCTAGACAGCTGGCTTGTGATGCATAATAAGGCCAGCAGCAGAGGTTCAATTCCCGTACCGGCTGAGGTTATTCATGGAGGGCCCACCTTCTCAAACTTGCCCCTCGCCTGTGATGTGGTAATGACCACCAGTCAGCTCTCCCCCTCAAAGGCAAAAGCAGCCTATGGTCACCTGGGACTATGGCAACTTCACCTTACTCAGTGACCAATGCTCAATGATTGATCCATGGATGAGGACCAACGTATATGGTGAATTCATCGTGTACTGTCTCATAACTCGTGTGAGGTTGCAAAGAGAATCGTATCCAAAAAAAGAACTTGCATTTGCACGGCGCCTAACACAACCTCGGGGTGCTCCGAAGGACATTACATCAAATGAAGCACTTTTGAAGTGTGGACTCAGCAGATGGTAACATTTGAATTCAACAAAAGGCTGGAATTAAAGTTGATTGATTGATTTAATTTATTGTCACAGGCACCAAAGTACAGTGAAAAGTATTTTTCTGCGGCCCAGGAGACGTACACAGTACGTACATATTAGACAAAAAAGAATAGCCGATAGTTACAGTGAATGTGAAAAAGTACACAGTACACTGACAACTAAGTAATTGGTTACAGTATGGAACAAGAGCCAAAAACAAAGCAAATACATGAGCAAGAGCAGCCAAGGGCATTACGAATAGTGTCTTACAGGGAACAAATCAGTCCGAGGGGGAGTCACTGAGGAGTCTTGTAGCTGTGGGGAAGAAGCTGTTCCTCTGTCTGGATGTGCGGGTCTTCAGACTTCTGTACCTTCTGCCTGATGGAAGGGTCTGGAAGAAGGTAATGCCTGGGTGGGAGGGGTCTCTGACAATGATGTCTGCCTTCCTGAGGCAGCGGGAGGTATAGACAGAATCAATGGGAAGATGGCAAGCTTGTGTGTGATGTGTTGGCTGTGTTCACCACAGTCTGCAGTTTCTTGCGATCTTGGGCCGAGCAGCTGCCATACCAAGCTGTGACGTAGCCAGATAAGATACTCACTAAGGCACATCTGGAGAAGTTTGTGAGGGTCGTGCAGACATGCCGAATTTCTTTAGCTTCCGCAGGAAGTAGAGAGGTTGTTGGGCTTTCTTGACTGTTGCATCAACGTGAGTGGACCAGGATAGTCTGTTGGTGATGGTGACCCCCAGGAACTTAAAGTCGAATCGCTTGTGGTTAAAAACCCATCTGGTTCACTAATGCCCTTGAGTAAAGGAAATCTGCCATCCTTAATCTGACAAAGTTAATTGATGAGGGAAGGGCTGTAGATGTCATATACATGGACTTTAGTAAGGCGTTTGATAAGGTTTCCCATGGCAGGTTGATGGAAAAAGTGAAGTCGTATGGGGTTCAGGGTGTACTAGCTAGATGGATAAAGAACTGGCTGGGCAACAGGAGACAGAGAGTAGTGGTGGAAGGGAGTGTCTCAAAATGGAGAAGGGTGACTAGTGGTGTTCCACAGGGATCCGTGCTCGGACCACTGTTGTTTGTGATCTACATAAATGACCTGGAGGAAGGTATAGGCGGTCTGATTAGCAAGTTTGCAGATGATACTAAGATTGGTGGAGTTGCAGATAGCGAGGAGGACTGTCAGAGAATACAACAAAATATAGATAGATTGGAGAGTTGGGCAGAGAAATAGCAGATGGAGTTCAATCCAGGCAAATGCGAGGTGATGCATTTTGGAACATCAAATTCAAGAGCGGACTATATGGTCAATGGAAGGGTCTTGGGGAAAATTGATGCACAGAGAGATCTGGGATTTCAGGTCCATTGTACCCTGAAGGTGGCAACACAGGTTGATAGAGTGGTCAAGAAGGCATACAGCATGCTTGCCTTCATCGGACGGGGTATTGAGTACAAGAGTCGGCAGGTCATGTTACAGTTGTATAGGACTTTGGTTAGGCCACATTTGGAATACTGCGTGCAGTTCTGGTCGCCACATTACCAGAAGGATGTGGATGCTTTGGAGAGGGTGCAGAGGAGGTTCACCAGGATGTTGCCTGGTATGGAGGGTGCTAGCTATGGAGAAAGGTTGAGTAGATTAGGATTGTTTTCGTTGGAAAGACGGAGGTTGAGGGGGGGACCTGATTGAGGTCTACAAAATTATGAGAGGTGTGGACAGGGTGGATAGCAACAAGCTTTTCCCAAGAGTGGGGGTGTCAGTTACAAGGGGTCACGATTTCAAGGCGAGAGGGGGGAAGTTTAAGGGAGATGGGCGTGGAAAGTTTTTTACGCAGAGGGTGGTGGGTGCCTGGAACGCTTTACCAGCAGAGGTGGTAGAGGCGGGCACGATAGCATCATTTAAGAGGCATCCAGACAGGTATGTGAACGGGCGGGAACAGAGGGAAGTAGACCTTGGAAAATAGGAGACAGGTTTAGATAAAGGATCTGGATCGGCGCAGGCTGGGAGGGCCGAAGGGCCTGTTTCTCTGCTGTAAATTTCTTTGTTCTTTACCTGGTCTAGCCTACACGTGACTCCAGATCCACAGCAATGTGGTTGACTTTGAAATGTTACTCGATTCAAGGGTAATCAGGGATGGACAATAAATGTTGGTTCAGCTGCCAGTGATGCCCACATTCCACGAATGAATCAAATTAAATTAATGGAGATCATAATATTGATCGCAATGACGAGTGGAGTATGCTTCCCCTTTAAATAAACCCATTATGAATGTGGCAGCACAGGTTAAATTAAACACAGGATAAGTATTCTGGGTTACTCAGTTGAACATTTTAGAGCAGATTAAATGTTTATGTCCATGGGAGGTTTGACTTTGAATGCTTCATAAAACTCATCTGTGTTCAGTTCTATTCTGGGTGGATTAACAGCTGGAGCATATCTGGAGGGTTTAATTGGAATCAGTTTAGTGGCAGCTAACAAGAAGGTTTTTTTTGTGCTCTGTTGAAGACGGATCAAAAATTCAAAATAACACATTAATTTGAAAGCTCTATCTGCGTCATGCTCGGTTTTGAATTAGCTGAAAAGGTAAACATAATAAATTAGAGGAACTATTAAGTCACAATGGCATTGCTGGCATTAGAGTTTTGGTGGGTGTAAAAAATGGCGTGTTGGAAAAATAAAGTGTGCCTTCAACGTAGGTTGTCGATGGGGGGCTTGCTGCAGGCGAGGAGCAGGAGGAAGCTGATCACAAGAGGCGCAGAATCATGAAGTAACCAGCAGAGAAGAAGGTGAATTGGCCCATGTTGCCAGTGGTGGCGAGCTGAAAGAGCTATCCAATTAATCCCACTCCCTTGCTCTTTCCCCTGAAGCATTAATCCAATTCTCTTTTGAATGGTATAGTTGAAGCTGCTTCCAGCCCTTCCTTTAAGTCAGTGTTGCTGCTTGCTGCAGGAAATGCTTTTCCCTCATCTCCCCTCTGGTTCTTTTGTCGGTCACCTTAAATTTGTCTCCCCTGGTTACTGACCCGCCTGCCACTGGATGAAGGGTCACTGTATTTGGAGATGTGGATCTACATTAAAGAGAAACCTGTATTCATATTACGGAGCCCTGTATCTATATTACACAGAGATGTTCATCTATATTACAGAGCCCTGTATCTATATTACACAGAGATGTTCATCTATATTACAGAGCCCTGTATCTATATTACACAGAGATGTTCATCTATATTACAGAGCCCTGTATCTATATTACACAGAGATGTTCATCTATATTACAGAGCCCTGTATCTATATTACACAGTGATGTTCATCTATATTACAGAGCCTTGTATCTACATTACACAGAGATGTTCATCTATATTACAGAGCATTGTATCTATATTACACAGAGATGTTCATCTATATTACAGAGCATTGTATCTATATTACACAAAGATGTTCATCTATATTACAGAGCCTTGTATCTACATTACACAGAGATATTCATCTATATTACAGAGCATTGTATCTATATTACACAGAGATGTTCATCTATATTACAGAGCCCTGTATCTATATTACACAGAGATGTTCATCTATATTACAGAACCATGTATCAACATTACACAGAGCTGTTCATCTATATTACAGAGCCCTGTATCTACATTAATGTGGTGAATGTGTAACTGGTAATTCACACTGTACCTTACTGTTGTCCCTGTGGGCTCCATCTGTGAGCCACTGTGCGGCTCTGCCCACAGGGGGAGATGAGGAGCATGTACAGGGCTCCACTCCCTTTAGGGAGTATAAGTGCTGCGGTCCTGTGAGACCGCCCTCAGTATCGTGCAGTCGCAGGCAGGCTCAGTTGTAAGCCGATTAAAGCCACAGTTTACCCAACTCGAGTCTTGGAGTGAATTGATGGTTGCATCGATTTAATCGGCTTAAAGAATTACTATGGAATCAGCCCTCAAACCTGACCGACTGGAACTCGATCCACAGGCCGCAGAGGCAAAGGAAACTATTTTGCATTGGCTTCGGTGCTTCAAGGCCTACCTGGCTGCGTCGACGACTTCCTCCATTACAGACAAACAAAAACTAAGTCTTCTCCACGTACGGGTGAGCCACGTATTTCTGCTCAACTTGATGAAGCTAACTCTTATTCTGAGGCCCTCGCGATACTCGAACGCCTGTACGTGCGGCCCGTGAACGAAGTCTATGCGCGACACATCTTCAGAACTCGCCACCAGCGCCCCGGGGACTATCTACGCGACCTCAAAGCCCTCGCACGTAACTGTAACTACCAGGCCGTTACAGCCACTCAGCGCATGGAACTCGCCGTCCGAGACGTCTACATTGCGGGGGTCCAATCAAATTATGTGCGACAGCATCTCCTTGAGAAGGGGGCCCAGGACCTGGAGGACACGGTAAAACTGGCGACCTCGCTGGAGGTCACTTTCCAAAGCCTAACTGCGTTCCCGGCCGATCACGCAAATCCATAGTGGACCCCCGACCAAAGACTGCCCGAGGCCTGCGCCGTACGGCCACCCGCCACCACGGAGGACTATCGTGCCATTTTTGCAGCCAGCCCTAACACCCCGGCAACAATGCCTGGCCTGAAACGCAAACTGCAGCAGCTGCGGGCGAAAAGGACTCTTCGCTAAGGTCTGCTTGGCCAAGTCAAAAAACTCAAACTCTAACTCGAGCACTCGCTCCTCCGAATCTCAGGCCCACAGACCCCGTAATGTGGCAGCGTGTCTGCCGACTCACGGGGGCCGCCATCTTGGCAATTCTCCCCCACGCGGCCGGCCATGTGCGAGCCATGGGGGCAGGCATCTTGGACGCCATCTTCCTCGCCGCCCGCCACGTGCGATCAACGGGGGCCGCCACCTTGGCCATCATCTGCTATGCCTCTCGAGGATTACGAACTTCGCGGACAGTCACCGCGGGACCGCTCCAGCACTGCCGACCACGCCGTCGACTACCCTCAACTCAGCGCAGTCACCTTGGACCAGTCGTGACCCAAGCACCTTAAGAGCTCTACGGTGGCCGTCCGGATCAACAGATACGAGACACCATGCCTGTTCGACTCCGGGAGCCCCGAGAGCTTCGTTCACCCGGATCTAGTAAGGCGCTGTTCGCTCCCGATATTCCCGACGCAGGAAACAATCTCACTCGCCTCGGGGTCGCACTCAGTTCAAATTCAGGGGCGCGCTACTGCGACTCTGACAAAACAGGGCGCCGATTACGCTAATTTCCAATTGTACGTGCTCCCAGACCTGTGTGCCCGTCTCCTCTTGGGACTGGATTTCCAGTGTAATCTCAGGAGCCTCACACTCAGCTTTGCCGGACCCCTGCCCCCACTCACTATATGCAGCCTAGCAACTGTGAAAATCGACCCCCTCCCTCCACTCTTCGCTAATCTCACCACCAACTGCAAACCAATGGCCACTCGCAGCAGGAGGTATACTCTGCAGGACAGAGTTTGTATCAGATCCGAAGTCCGGCGTCTTTTGTGTGAAGGAGTCATAGAGACCAGCAATATCCCCTGGAGAGTTCAGGTAGTGGTCGTCAGAACCGGGGAAAACTCCAGATGGTGGTTGATTACAGCCAAACCATTAACCGGTTCACCTCCCCCTTCCCCGGATTGCAGACATGGTAAATCAGATCGCCCAGTACCGCGTGTTCTCCACGGTGGATCTGAAGTCTGCATACCACCAGCTCCCAATCCGCCCGGAGGACCGCCACTACACGGCATTCGAGGCAGACGGCCGCCTCTTTCATTTCCTCCGGGTCGCCTTTGGTGTCACGAACGGGGTTTCAGTGTTCCGAGCAATGGACCGAATGGTGGACCAGTACGGGCTGTGGGCCACTTTTTCGTACTTGGATAATGTCACCATCTGCGGCCATGATCAGCAGGACCACGACGCCAACCTCCATCGATTTCTCCAGACCGCCCAAAAACTCAACCTCATCTACAATAAGGAGAAATGCGTTTTCCGCACTACCAGGCTAGTCATCCTCGGCTACGTCATGGAAAACGGAGTCCTAGGACCCGACCCTGACCGTATGCTCTTACAACTCCCTCTCCCTCACTGTCCCAAGGCCCTCAAGAGGTGCTTCGGACTTTTTTCATACTATGCCCAGTGGGTCCCCCAGTATGCGGACAAAGCCTGCCCACTCTTTAAGGCCAGCATCTTCCCACTGTTGGCCGAGGCGGACATCGCCATGATTGCAGTAGACGAGTCCATCCCATTTCAGGTGGAGCGCGACGGATCAGAGGTTGCTCTCACTGCCACCCTGAACAGGCAGGCTGGTAGCATTTTTTTCCCGAACCCTCTCCGCTTCGGAACTTCGACACTCCTCAGTCGAAAAGGAAGCCCAAGCCATTGTGGAAGCCGTGCGGCACTGGAGGCACTATCTCGCTGGTAGGAGGTTTACCCTCATCACCGACCAAAGATCGGTTGCCTTTATGTTTGACAACTTGCAGAGGGGCAAAATCAAGAATGACAAAATCTTGAGGTGTAGGATTGAACTCTCTACCTATAATTAAGATATAGTATACCGTCCTGGGAAGCTCAATGAGCCCCCAGATGCCCTGTCCCGCGGCACATGCGCCAGCGCGTAAGACGACCGACTACAGGCTATCCACAATGACTTCTGCTATCCAGGGGTCACCCAGCTCGCCCATTACATCAAGGCCCGCAACCTGCCCTTCTCCACTGAGGAGGTTAAAGCCGTCACCAGAAATTGCCCGATCTGCACGGAGTGTAAACCGCACTTCTATAGACCAGACAAGGCCCACCTGGTAAAGGCATCCCGGCCCTTTGAACGCCTGAGTATTGATGTCAAAGGGCCCCTCCCTTCGAACAATCGTAACACCTACTTTCTCAACATTATAGACGAGCTCTCCCGTTTCCCTTTTGCCATCCCATGCCCCGATATGACCACCCCCACGGTTATCAGAGCCCTGCACAGGATCTTCACCCTGTTCGGCTTCCCCAACTATGTCCACAGTGACAGGGGCTCGTCCTTCATGAGTGACAAACTGCATCAGTGCCTGCTCAGTAAGGGCATCGCCTCGAGCAGGACTACCAGTTATAACCTTAGAGGGAACGGGCAGGTGGAGAGGAAGAATGCAACGGTCTGGAAGACCGTCCTACTGACCCTACCATCCTGAAATCTCCCGATCTCCCACTGACAGGAAGTCCTCACCGATGCGCTCCATGCTATTAGGTCCCTCCTTTGTCTGGCCACAAATCAGACTCCTCATGATCGCATATTTGTCTTCCCAAGGGAACTACCATGGGGGCCTTGCTTCCGTCCTGGTTGAGGACACCGGGCCCTGACCTCCTTCAGAGGACACATACGACCGACCCCCTGGTAGAGCGGGTCCAGCTCCTGCACTCGAAACCCCACTACGCGTATGTTGAACACCCCGATGGCCGTCAAGACACCGTTTCCCTCCGGGACCTGGCACCCGCAGGCTCTACCACCACTACTGCCGATACACCCCCCCACACTACATCCCACCCGACCTACCATGCCCTGTGCCTCCGCACCTACAAGCTTCCCGCGCTCCCTTCCACCCGGCACACCAGGCCGATCCGGGTGCCGGACCGACTGAACTTATAAACCCGCCGGACTTGATTTTTTTAACAGGGGTGAATGTGTAATTGGTAATCCACACTGTACCTTACTGTTGTCTCTGTGGGCTCCATCTGTGAGCCACTGTTCGGCTCTCCACACAGGGGGAGATGAGGAGCATGTATAGGGCTCTGCCCTTGGCTCCGCCCCCTTTAGGGAGTATAAGTGCTGTGGTCCTGCGAGACCGCCCTCAGTATCGTTCAGTTGCAGGCAGGCTCAGTTGTAAGCCGATTAAAGCCACAGTTCACCCAACTCGTGTCTCAGAGTGAACTGATGGTCGCAACAAGCATTAATCCAATTCTCTTTTGAATAGTGCAGATGAAGCTGCTTCCATCCCTTCCTTTTAGTCAGTGTTGCTGCTTGCTGCAGAAAATGCTTTTCCCTCATCTCCCCTGTGGTTCTTTTGTCGGTCACCTTAAATTTGTCTCCCCTGGTTACTGACCCGTCTGTCACTGGAAGACGGGTCAATTTATTTGAAGATGTGGATCTACATTAAAGAGAAACCTGTATTCATAATCACAGAGCCATGTATCTATATTACACAGACATGTTCATCTATATTACAGAGCCCTGTATCTACATTACATAGAGATGTTCATCGATATTACAGAGCCCTGTATCTATATTACACAGACATGTTCATCTATATTACAGAGCCCTGTATCTATATTACATAGAGATGTTCATCGATATTACAGAGCCCTGTATCTATATTACAGAGAAATGTGCATCTATATTACAGAGCCCTGTATCTACATTACATAGAGATGTTCATCGATATTACAGAGCCCTGTATCTATATTACACAGAGATGTTCATCTATATTACAGAGCCCTGTATCTACATTACACAGAGATGTTCATCTATATTACAGAGCCCTGTATCGACATTACACAGAGATGTTCATCTATATTAGAGCCCTGTATCGACATTACACAAAGATGTTCATCTGTATTACAGAGCCCTTTTCTATATTACACAGAGATGTTCATCTATATTACAGAGCCCTGTATCTGTATTACACAGAGATGTTTATCTATATTACAGAGTCATGTATCTATATTACAGAGATGTTAATCTATATTACAGAGCGCTGTATCGACATTACACAGAGACGTTCATCTATATTACAGAGTCATGGATCTATATTACACAGAGATGTTAATCTATATTACAGAGCCATGTATCTACATTACACAGAGATCTTCATCTATATTACAGAGCCTTGTATCTACATTACACAGAGATGTTCATCTATATTACAGAGCCCTGTATCTATATTACACAGAGATCTTCATCTATATTACAGAGCCCTGTATCTATCTTACATAGAGATGTTCATCTATATTACAGAGCCCTGTATCTACATTAAATAGAGATGTTCATCTATATTACAGAGCCCTGTATCCACATTACACAGAGATGTGTATTTGTAATGCAGAGGGCCATGTATCTCATTGCACCGAGATGTATATCTGTATTACAGTGACATGTGTAAAGGCGGATGAATATCATAATACCATTTGTAATTTTAACAATCTATCTAATTTTGTTTTTACTTTTTCTTTAAGGAGAATTACCCCAGCTTCTTCATAACAGAAATCTCTCTTGCCTGGTATCATTCAAACAAATCTCGTCTGCAGCCACTTCAGGGCTTTGAGGACTTTACTAAAGTGCGGTTCCCAGATCACTGCGACCAATCCAGTAATTAAAATGCTCCAACTTCTTTTCCTTATCATTGTACGTCTCTGTTTATAAAGTCAAGCACCCCATATGTTTAGGCAGTAGTGTTTCACATGAGGAGAAAAGGAAAAGAAAATCCACCCTCTGGAGATGGTACTTTATAAGTGTTTGAAGCATAAAAAAAACAACTAACAAAGACATCAAAGAAGGTATGAGAGAAGAAATGTGTAGTACATCGCAATTGGGAATCAATATGTGGTTGAATGAACAAAAGAAGCACTCCTGGCTTGTGCAAAGCAACTTTAGCTGTGTCAATATAAATTTCAAAAGCTGTGACTGATAGATCTTTGAATTTAAAAAAGCAGAAAATGCTGGGAATACACAACAGGCCAGGTGGCATCTGCAGAGAGAGAAACAGAGTTAATGAGCTGGGTTTTATATTTCGGGTCAGGAACATGACGCCCAGATTACCTGCGGATCCCAACTCCACGCCACATCTACATCGTTCACAGGACACTATCTTCAAATGTAAATGCCTGAATTGGAGAGGCGGCGAGCTCAGCATCACAACCGTACTCGGAGGCAAGTGCTGCCTGTTGAGCCTGAGAGGCAAAGGTAGACATCATCAGCCATGTCACTGCCTTGGAGGACCATCAGCATTATTACACATGGAGGTCGTCCAAGGTTCAAATGCAAAGTGAAGAAGCATTCAGTCCAACTCAGTACCTCCCTGCTCCTGAAATTATTCAGCATTAAAAAAAACCCTTGCCCACGTGACATCAGACAGCTGTGCGCGAATGAGCGGCAGACTGTTCAGGTTGGATGATTTATTAATTGAAAATCATTTTCGCGCCTTCCCCGGTCGGCTAACAAGCTCGCGAAGGAGCTGAGCAGGCAGTTGATTGGAGGTGAGTGCATTCCTGAACCCTCCCTCCTGCCCTTCACTTTGAAATCTGAGTGTGTCCCAGAGGTGTGGGGCATTGATATTTCTAAAGCGTGTCCACAGCAATTTACAACTCCTTGCACAAGGATGCTAAGGGTTACGAAACAGAGGCGAGTCAATGGATTTAAGAGGTACATTGACCGTGACCAAACTAAACTGTGGAATGGGCTTGATGGACTCTGTTCCTATAAACCAAGAGAGCGTCACACATGGACGAAGACTGATTGTGTGAAGGGATTTGATGGGCTGGAAGTGATGGTGCAGAAACACAAGCCTGGAAATGATTGAATGAAGGTTCTTGGTGAATATTTAATGTTGATGGATGCAGGAGGCCATGACGTTTTTAACGCCCAGGCCTTATTTGCAGGCTGTTGGCTCTCTTCGCCCCATTTGGCTGCTGAGCCGCTGGAAGCAGTTGAAGGTTGGGCGTCGCTCGGCTGGCTGTCAGCTTCCACCTCAAATAAAGAGGAGCAGGAATCCAGGAAGCTGAGGGTTTCAGTCAGAAATTAACTCTTGGCTCAGCATTAACATTTGTCCTGTTCAAAGTTTTGGATCAGTTGAATGAAAGATTATAGATGCTGAATTTCAATCCCTTTTGGCGACAGTGATCTGGCAAACCCTTTCTTTGTTCATCATTGGCAAGTCCCCAGAATTTGTTGTCCATTCCTAATTGCCCCTGCGAAGGTGGCAGTGAGACTGGGAGCAGAGAGGCAGGAAATTTGCTTGTAACGCATTCTTGAAATATTTTCACCCCTTGCACGCTGTGATGAAGCTTCTGATAAGGGGGTATTGGTTTGGAACTTGTTCCGCCTGAGCCTCCTCCGTTTTGACGCCAATTTTGTGATGGCTGATGAATGTGAGATTGTGCGAATGTGAGATTGGAACAGATTTATACCGGTAAATCCATCGGAGACACAAACATGTGTTATGGGCCAGGGTTTAGAAAACCCCAAAGTGTATCATGGAGTTCACCTGACCTACAACTTGGAATAGATTGTGGTTATCGGGAGCACATGGGCCCACTCTACAGGTGTGATGTAACAGAGATGTACAGTACTTTTAAATTAAAACAATGTTGATTTGTGAAACCAGCTAACACTTTGTAAACCCACAGTAAACATCTCAACAACTATCAACACCAATAAATCCCCCATAGAATACAGTACTCTAAGTAACTCTTTATCTTTCCTTAAAACATCCATAAGACAAAAAAACCCTTTTTACAGAAATACATCAGGTTTAACTTCTCTAATGAGAACAGTTACCACTTTGAAATCATCAAATGAACATTCTTTAGCTTGCAAAGATTCATACACATCCTGCTGTGACTGCAGCTTCTCCAAATCTAAAACAAAACTAAACACACCCTGTAGCTGCAAGCCCAAAGTGAAAGTAAAAGCAGACAGAAGGCCCAGCTCCACCCACACTCTGATATCACTGATAAACATCCATTTCTTAAAGGTACATCCACTACAGCTATTTTATAAACACTCATTTCTTAAAGGTACTCTCACATGACACATGCTTAACGCTTCCTCCCACAGCCTGGCGTGATAGCAAACACATTGCCCCTATAAGCCCACCAGCTTCATGATGCAATGTTACTACTTTAGCTGCCTTCTTTTAATATTGAAATGTCGCCTTCCCTGAGATTTGGGATAAGATCACACTGACCAATAGGAGCCGGGAAGTCATGGCGTAGTGGTATTGTCACTGGACCACTTATCCCGAGACCCAGGTTCAAACCCCACCACAGCTCATGTTACAATTTGAATTCAGTTTTAAAAAAAACCTGAGTGTCGTAAAAATCCATCTGTTCACTAACATAACTGTGGGGGGACCAACAAAAGGGAAATACACACTTGACCTCGTGCTCACTAACCTGACTGCGGCAGATGCATCTGTCCATAACAGTGTTGGAGGGAGTGACCATTACACAGTCCTTGCAGAGACGATATCCCATCTTCACATTGAGGATACCCTCCTTCGTGCTGTGTGGCACTACCATTCTGTTCAATGGGATAGACTTTGAACTGATCCAGCTGCCCTGATCTAGCAACCATGAGGTGCAATGGACCATCGACAGCAGCAGAATTATACTCAACCGCAATCTGTAACCGCATGGCCGGCATATCCTCCACTCTACCATTACCACCAAGCCAGGGGATCAGCCCTGGTTCAATGAAGAGTGCAGGAGAGCAGGCCAGGAGCAACACCAGGCATACTGAAAAATGAAGTGTCAACCTGGTGATGTTACAACACAGGACTACTTGTGTTCTCAACTTGATAAACAGCAAGTTTGAGGAAAATGCTTTGTTAAATAATTGGAAGGATGCTGAACTCTGGATACTCTCCATGCTGAGAATTTTTAAGGCTACAAGGTCACTTTAGTCCGTGAGCAAGCTATTTTTTTCAAGGAACCACACGTCTTCAGCGAGATTGTTTTGTTTATTTTAAGTTGAAGGAAAATCTACTGTTGCATGGCCTTGGACTCCTGCTGATTGGTTGAAAACACTTGGCCTGGGACAAGTTTTTTTTGGGCATTTAAGTTGAACTCAGCTGCGCCTCGACATCAGACTGTGAAATAATTCTCTCTCTCTCTCTCCCTATCTCTCTCCCTGCAGTGCCTGCAGTCCAGTATGAGCTCACCTTCAGACAGAAAATTCTCATTTCCGGATAACTCGTCCATATTTTAAAAGCCTGCAAAGCTGTGACAAATGGGAGTTGCCAAAGACAATGGGTGGGATATTTTGCTCCCACTCTTCCCCCCGGGGGGGGGGGGGGGGGTTGGTGACAGGATCGGAAAGTCTCGCACAAGGCCCAAATCGTGTTTTACACCAGCAGGAAGTCTTGTCGCGATTGTCCCCTACTCCCCGCCAGTGATGTAATGGGAATCCTGACGCTCAACATTGGAAACACAATAAATTTGCATGTCATTTTCAGGCCTCCACAATTAATTATTCTCCCATCCCGTTAGATAATCTACTCATGTCGACGTGAGGGCACGACACAAATTTCAACATGGTGTGCACCTGGCGTGAAGACCCACCAGAGGAGCGCAGGTGACTGCACCTCTTCGGGGGGGGGAAGAGGGTCATGAGCAGGTGAGCAAGGGGCACTGCCCAGGGTGGGAGGGGTGATGTTGAATGGGAGGATGGTGCGGGAGTGGTCCCATTCTAAATTTTGTGTATCAGGACGGCCATTATCAATGGTGCCCCGATCTTTAAAAAACAAAGCACCTACCCTGGCAGCATGACATTGTGGGACCCGCCTCTTTAAGTTTTTTGAACTAAGGTCCAAGCAAGATGGTGGAGGAAGACTCTGTCGGGGCTGACGGCATCAGCGCCGCTTTTCCTGCCTGCTGCCACATTCTACATAAACGTTTTGCCCAGTGCTTCAACAAAGATCTCGCTGAATGGACTTCCTGTTTTGCTGCGGCCAGAACTTTGTCAGATCAACAGCTTCAAGATCTTTTCAGGCTTTATCATTGTAAAACTGTTCCCTTACACCAATCTCTGCAGAGATCTTATTTGTCTTGTGCAATGTTTTGAGGTTGGGTGTATGTGTGTTGGGATTGTTTAAAAGGGGTAAATAGCGTGCTTTCAGATGACAAATTATATGCTAATCCGTTTTGAAACTTGCTTTAAAGAGCTCTATTTCATTATAAATTGAATATTCCATGTTTATTGAACGATGTCTGGTTGTATGCAGTAGCAAAAGTATATAATTGGCCTTTTTGATGGGTGAATTAAACATTCGCACTATCGTTATGACCTGTGAAGTAGCGGGGCGAGAATTAGCTGTGCATTGCTCCTATCTTGCTGTCATAACACAAAGTGATAGACAGACCGAAGCGATTCCACACTAATGGATCAGATCTAAGCTCTTCAGTCCTGCCACATCCAGCCGTGAATGGTGGTGGACAATTAAACAACTCACTGGAGGAGGAGGCTCCACAAATATCCCTGTCCTCAATGAGGAGGAGCCCAGTACACTTGTGCAAAGGTTAAGGCTGAAGCGTTCGCAATAATATTCAGCCAGAAGTGCCGAGTGGATGATCTATCTCGGTCTCCTCCGGAGGTCCCCAGCATCACAGATATCAGTCTTCAGCCAACACGATTCACTCCACATGATATCAAGAAATGGCTGAAGGCACTGGATACTGAAAAGACAATGGACCCTGACAATATTCCAGCAATTGTACTGAAGACTTGTGCTCCAGAACTTGCTGCACCCCTAGCCGAGCTGTTCTAGTACAGCTATAACACTGGCATCTATCCAGCAATGTGGAAAATTGTCCAGGTGTGTCCTGTACACAAAAAGCAGGACAAATCCAACCCAGTCTACTCTCCACCATCAGGAAAGTGATGGAAGGAGTCATCAACAGTGCTACCAAGCGACACTTACTTCAGCTCACGGATGCTCAGTTTGGATTCCACAACGGCCATCAGCTCCTGACCTCATTACAGCCTTGGTTTGAACATGCACATAAGAGCTGAATGCCAGAGGTAAGGTGAGAGTGACTGCCCTTCACATCAAGGCAGCAGTTGACCGGGTATGACATCAAGGAGCCCTAGCTAAACTGGAGTCAATGGGAATCAGGGGGAAAACCAATTTATTGGACTTCTTTGAAGGAGTTACATGTGCTGTGCATAAAGGGATACCAGTGGACGTACTGCACTTAGATTTCCAGAATGTATAAGGCACCACAGCAAAGGTAATTGCGGAAAATGAAAACACATGTTGTTTGTCATGGATTGAAGATTGGTTAGCTAACAGGAAACAGCGAGTTGGAGAATGTACCGATTGGTGTGTCACAGGGGTCAGTGCAGGAGCCTCCACATTTTGCAATTTATATGACTTGGGAATGAAAGTACGGGTTGCCAAATGTGCTGGTGATACTAAGACAGGTTGTGTTGAATCAGACACAACGACCACATAGGAAACGATGATGGAGACGGAACACAAAGGTTTAATCACACAATGTACTATACAAACTCTACGCGACAAAGGGTTCTCCCACCCCGACCCACATCCGGGTTGGGGTTTTATATCCGTCCGGCCTTCCTTGTTAAGGGGAAGTCCTGTCCCCTTAACAGGGAAGCTCATATACTGACGAGGTCATGAGGAACCTAATAGTCCACACCCCGTGACCTCTGTGAGGCTACAACACGTAGGACAGTAAATGCAAAGAGGATGTAAGGGGACTACAAAAGGGAATAGATAGTTTAAATATGTGGGCAAAACTCTGGTGAGTGGAGTGTAGGCAAATGTGAAATTATCCATTTTGGCAGGAAGAATAAAAAAGAAGCTTCTTATGTAAATGGCGGGATGTTGCAGAGCTCTGAGGGATCTGGGTGCCCGAGTGCATGAATCACAAAAAGCTGGTAAACAGAAATTTATTACGAAAGCGAGTAGAGTTTATTGTGAGGGGAATTGTGTTCAAAAGTAAGGAGGTTCTGCTTCAGTTATACAGGGAACTGGTGAGGCCACAGCTGGACAACTGTGTAAATTTTGGTTTCCTTATTCAAGGAAAGGTGCAAATGTATTAGAAGCAGTTCAGGGAAGGTTTACTGGACTAATGCCAGGAATGGACAGGTGGGCTTCTGAGGAAAGGCCGGAGATGTTAGGTCCGTGCCCACTCGAATCTGGAAGAGTAAGAGGTGACTTGATTGAGATTTTTAAGATCCTCAAGGGTGGATGTGGAGAGGATGTTTCCTCTTGTCGGAGAATCCAGAACTAGGGGTCATTAGTTTAGCGTTTGCCGTGGGGGCGGAGAATCTAATTTCACGCCAAAATCGGGCCCGGCACCGGTCCAGCGATTCTCCGGGACCCGAGAATTGTCGTGATCGCCAAGTACTCCGTACAGCTGGGGGGGGGGGGGGGGGGGGGGCACTCACAGAGACCCGCCCAGCGATCCTCCGCTCCCGACTGGCCGAGTTCCCGACAGCGTGGAACTAACCTGCTATTGCCGGTCGGGATGCTCGCATGGCGGCTGCGGATTCAGTCCGTGGCCGCCCCGGTGAGAGGCGTGGGGATCGGACACCGGTGGGGGCCTTATAGACAGCCAGGGGACAAATCTGCGCGGTGAGATCTTCAGGCGCACAGGCCGATGGGGGGGGGCTCTAATTTCTGTTTATGCCTCCGCGGTCTGAATCCGCCATGGAGCTCGGCGTGGCCGCTGGAGGCCTCCGCTGTGTACATGCGCAGACTCCAAACCGGATGTGCGGGGGCCCATTTCCGCAGCTAAAGCTGTGTGAATTACTCTGGGTCCCTGCTCGCCCCCTGCAGGTCAGCGAATTGGCTCCACTTTTCCCCAGGAATCTTTAGAGTAAAACGCCAGCGTTTCTACGCCGGCGTGGGAGCAAAGTCCCATTTTGGGAGAATCCAGCCTGGGGTTTCCCATTTGAGATGGAGATCGGGTGAAATTCGTTCTCTAAGACAGTCGTGAGCCTTTGGAACTCTCTTCCTGAAAAGGCAGTGGAAGTAGAGTCTTGGAATATTTTAAGGCAGAGCTGGATAGATTCTTGATAAACAAGGGGGTGAAAGGTTATCGAGGTGGGCAGGAATGTGAGATTGATTGACTGGCAGAGCAGGCTCAAGGGCCGACTTCTGCTCCTAATTGGTATGTTCATATGTGATGGAGTACTTGCCTCCTCCCTGGATGAGTGCAGCTCCAACAACACTCAAGAAGCTCGGCACCATCCAGGACAAAGCAGCTCGCTTGATTGGCATCTCTTCCACAAAGATTCACTCCCTCCACCGCCGATGCACAGTAGCGGCAGTGTGCACCATCTACAAGATGCACTGCAGGAACTCACCCAGAACCTTCCAAACCCACGATTGCTACCATCTGGAAGGACAAAGTCAGCAGATACTTGGGAACCCCTTCACCTGGAAGTATCCCTCCAAATCGCTCACCATCCTGACTTGGAAATATATCGCAGTTTCTTCATCATGGCTGGATCAAAATCCTGGAACTCCCTCCCTAACAGCACTGTGGGTGTACCTACACCACGTGGACTGCAGCAGTTCAAGAAGGCAGCTCAACACCATCTTCGCAAGGGCAGTAAGTGATGGGAAATAAATGCTGGCTCAGCCAGCAACACCCACATCCTGTAAATACATTTTAAAAATGTGTATCATTATTAACCAGACATTCCAGTCCTAAAAGTTCTGAGACGGCAAAGTTAGTCAGCTTCCAAAAACAGTCAAATAGGTTTGAAAGAAAGAGCGTGTTTAATTCGAAGATTTTTTTTTGCTCAGATTTCTTTATTTCCTGTACATTGCAGTAATTCTGGATCCTGCCATTCGCTGCTGCTCGAGACACACTTTTTTGTTTTTTTATTGTCCCATTACCACTCTTTGTACCTTTTGTTATTTAATATCTCCTGTCTTCCAACCTATCGCAGGCCCTCCCTTTTCCTCTTTCTCCCATCCTCCTCCCTTTCACTCCCTGAAACCTGATAACAGTCACAGAATCACAGAATAATACAGTGCAGAGGAGGCCCTTCGGCCCATCGAGTCTGAACTGACGCAGACACCTGACATGCCTATGCAATCCCATTTACCAGCGTTTAGCCCAGAGCCTTGAATGTTATGACGTGCCAAGTGCTCATCCTTTCTTTGTGGTGTTTGATGGCCAGCATGTATACGGAACTACATTGGTGGCTATGACACAGTGTTACATGAAATTACCCCTTTGTTCCCAACTACCTACTTTTCCTGAACTCTGAGATACCCAAGCAACTTCCAATAATATAAAATTCCATGAGCTAAATCCAGCAGATAGTTACCATGCCCAGGTTATTTGTCCATGTTTGGGAAAACAGTATTCAGTCTCGGCGAAGACGGAATCTTCTCTGTTCCAGGTTTGGGATTTTAACTCGCAGCCTTTTAGCAATAACTTGTTTTTCGGGGAAGCTGTTTCCTCCACCTGGTTGTGGCGGTGAGGGTAGCTGCCTCCATTGTGTTCCTTTCTTCAGTTATTGTGCTACCGATATATCATTCTGTCTCTTTGATGTTACCCACCCTGAGGACCGGACTTTTAGCTGATTCCCTAAACTCTCCACTTTGAAGTCACCTCTTCTGTCCCCCATTGTTCTCCCCGACTCACACTGTTGACCACTTGCTTTTCTCACTGGTATGCTAATTCACATATCCAAACACCCCTCCAGGCAGCTGCACTTATTAATTCCCCTTTTCATTTTATCCCAATTTCATTGTTTAGTCTTTTTCCCCTAATTCTTAACCGTCAGCAACTATTGCCCTACAACCCACACTTTCCTGGCACTCTCCCATTGCCCCATACCATTAAACACCAAAATCTAGTTGTAAATAATCAGGCATTATAGTGCATGAACCCTAATCACAACCCTTGCACCTAACCCTTTACTTACTGAGGCAATAATGTGGTCCTCTCCACCAGGACATTGTTTATAGTGCCCAAGAACTAACTTGTTTCCTGAAAACAGAATGGTGAGGTGACAACTGATCAGAGAGCCTCATCCATATTCTCATAAAGATGGAAATGAAATTGAACTTGAGGTGTTTATTTGAACAGTTTCTCACAGCTCATTTACTTCAATTACCTGTTTATATTTTACTGCATGCTTTTAAGCAGAAGTCATTTGAACACAAGAATAGGAGAAACGGGAGCAGGAGGAGGCAATTTGGCCCATTGAGCCTGTTCTGCCATTCAATACGATCACGGCTGACCTTGGTCAGGATTCTCCGTTCCCCGACGCCGATTTTGTAATTGACAATCGGGCGGAGAATCCTCTTTGATGCCGAAATCGGGGGCGGCACCTGTTTGTTGCAAGGTTTGGATGCTCCGCCCCTTCTGAAATGGTGTCTTCGTGGCGAGTGCCGCATGCCATTGGGACGGCCTCGGCGCGTCACCTGAAGGCCCTTCCCCGATGCTGTGCCCCTGATGGGCCGCGTTCCCGACGGCGTGCTTCAATTATGGTCTCAGCCGTACGGGAACCCGGCATGACCGCTCCGGACTGTGATCCAGCACCACCACAGTCGGGCAGTAACCGTGCTGCCGGAGTGGGTGGGGGGGGGGGGCGCTTCCGCGAAGGCTTGGGAGATGTGGGGTGGCGAGGGGGTGGTCAAGGGAGCACTATCTCGCAGGTCGGGTCCGCGCATGGCTGCCGCCATGTGTTTCGGCGCGACCGGTGCAGGCCGTCGCCCTGCTCATGTGCGGCCACGGGCCCCACCATTCTCTGGCCATTTATTTTGTGGAGGCCCGGAGTTTTAAGTGGTGTGCCTGCTAGCCCCTCACCGGTCGCAGGAAAAGTGAGGGGGCGCCGCTGATTTTTTCCATGTAAAACACCACAGATCCTCCTCACTTATCCTCAGAAACAGAGAACCCCCCCCCCCCCCCCCCTTGGCTTCTACCTTCCCTTCTGCTCCCATATTCCCAGATCCCCTGAGGGACAAAAACCTGTCTATCCCAGCCTTACATATAGACAATGTGGAGCACCCATGACCCACTGGGCTGGAGAATTCCAGAGATTCATAACCCTTTGAGGGGAGAGGTTTCTCCTCATCTAATCCTAAACAATCGGCCCCTCATCCTGGGACTGTGCTTTCGATCCGATCTCCGACAATGAAATCGCGTTCGCCGACCGACCGGAGAATCCATGTTGGCACCGCTTTTGCAATGCTCCGCCCCTTCCGCTTAGTACGTTACCTGAGGCCCTCCCCCTGATGCTCCGTTCCCGCTGGGCCGAGTTCCCGACAGCGTTGGTCGCATGTGGTATATTTGTTTGGAACTTGGTATGACGGCTGTGGACTAAGTCCAGCGCCGCCACAGTCAGGGGGGGGGGGGGGCTGTACCCCAAGCAGGGGGGGTTTTGGCGGGGGCTGGGGGCATTGGTGGGTGGTGGTCTGGGGTGGTGAGGGGGGTTATTGGAGGACCGTATGTGGCAGGCCGGGTCCGCCGCGGCCGGTGCCATGTTGCACAGCATGGCTGCTGCAGGCCGCCGCCGCGCACAGGCACGGTCACGGACCCGGCAATTCTCCGGCCATATCCGGCGGCAAAGCCAGGACTCTATGCTGCGTGCCTGCTACCGGACGGAGGGAGGATTGGTGGCCGTTTTACGGCTTTTTTTGGTCGTAAAACGCCACCATTCCCACACTGGCATCAGTACATAGTCTCGGAATCGGAGAATGTAGCCCAGTCTCTCCTCCTCTACCCGAGCAAGCCCATTCTCTTGTAGGTTACAATGAGATGGCCTCTCTCTATTCTAAACGACAGAGAGTATAGGCCCAATTTACTCAGTCTCTCATCAGTCAATTTACTCAGTCTCTCATCATAGAACAAGCCCCGCCGATCCAGGGACCAACTTAGTGAATTAATTTAGTCATGAATTTTGTTTCAGGGTCAGACAAAAAGAAAACAGGGCTAAAGTTCAACTACGGCTCGGAATTCATTGCACTCTCATCTGTGATTCAAATGTTTGGGCGTTCCACTCTGAGGATTGAGCACAACATTGCAGGTCGACGTTGCAGTACTGAGGGAGTGCTGTACTGTTGGCAGGGCTGCTATATGAATGAGATGTTAAGACAACGCTCCATCTGCCTGTTTGGGTAGTTGTAAAAGTTTCCTTTGTACTGTTTTGAAGAAGAGGAGAGTTATTCCCCGTGTCCTGGCTGGTAATTATCCCTCAATCAACATCACAAACACACATTACCTGATCATGAACAAATTGCTGTTTGTGGAGGCCTGCTGTGCGCAGGTTGGCTGCTGTTTTGCTGACACTAAAACAGTGTCAACATTTGAAAAGTACTTTATTGGATCTGAAGTGCTTTGAAACACCCAGTGGTTGCCATAGAAATACATACTTGCACTCATACTGTAGCAGTACAGCACGATAGACCTTTTGGATCTAGGAAGAAGACTAAAATGTTGGCTCTTTGGAGGCAAAGGTTAGCTACTTCATACTTAGTTTGCGACAACTGTAAAGAAGTCCACCAATGAGATCTCTACAACGAGAGCCACATGATCAGATTCATGGAAGAAGCTGTCAGCGTGTTTAGGATGTGGTTCGGATAGTCCTGGAAACCTCCTTCAGGATTTGGGATACTATTCAGACTGATAGTCGTGTTTCTCAGAATGCACTACACTGCACAGCAGCGAGGACTGCAGGTTATAGGGGGGGCGAAGGTGCTCACCTCTCATTCCCAGGTGAGGAGGAGGCTGAAAGGGAGAAGGAGGGAATATAAAAATAAGGCAACTGTGCCAGGTCAGCCACATACTTAGCTGCCATGATGCTAGGGTTGCCCTAATAGTTCGAATGACTCATGCAGAAAAATATCAAAAACAAAACTGGATTGCTCCTGCTGTCTGGAAACTCCCTCTCTTTTTCTCCCTCAAACACACAATCACCCATTAGACATTCACACAATATAATTTATTGACATTCACTAAAAGAAAAGCAAGTGGTGCTAAACATTAAAGTTTACGTGTTATTAAGAAAAATAAACTTAAATACTTTTCACTGTATCTTGGTACACGTGAAATAAACAAAATCCTAAATCCAAAATATGCTAAATGTGTGCTGTTGTGGTGAATTACCATTTTATGAGGGATATTTTTCTTATACAATATATAGAGATATACTCATTGCTATCTCCAGAAATTTCAAACTGGACAAATACCTAAAATGATTGATCTCTCTGTGATCCCGAATAACTGTATCTGAGAAACTCGAACATCGTTACCCCTGAAGAGTCACTAGTGAACTCCATTGGCTGTACAAACCAAATTCAAACAGAGCTAAGCAAAGGACATCTGCAATTCATAACCCAGGCTGGCCAACAGGAGCCTCCGAAGACAAAGGGCCTTCCTTTCAATTCTCAATGGTTGAGATATTTAACAAACTTGCGGACCCAGACGAGGATGCATGTCCTTTGGCAAAGACAATGTGGAGAGATGGGAATCATGTGACATGGACCTCTCGTTTGTGTAACCAGTCATTTTTAATTTTTTTTTTCCAATTAAAGGGCATTTTATAGAATGGGCAATCCACTTACCCTGCACATCTTTGGGATGCGGGGCTGAGACCCACATGTGAAACCAGTAAAAGTAACCAGTAATATTGCCCTGCTGCATTGCAAAGTCTCAGACTGCCTTTTTACTATCTAACTAGCAGCCTCACAAAGAGCTCTGGCCCAGGATAGACAACTGGCTCCATCTGCATTGTTTCTGCTGGAAAATTCTGTAACATCACCGCGGGGCTGGTTTAGCACACTGGGCTAAATCGCTGGCTTTTAAAGCAGACCGAGGCAGGCCAGCAGCACGGTTCAATTCCCGTACCAGCCTCCCTGAACAGATGCCGGAATGTGGCGACTAGGGGCTTTTCACAGTAACTTCATTTGAAGCCTACTTGTGACAATAAGCGATTTTCATTTCATTTCACAAGACTGATACGCATTTGGCGGGCGAGATTGACGGAGGGGTGGAGATTCAAAAGGAAATCCCAAGATGCCTTTTATGCCGATGTGATTTCCTCGCTCGATTGTTCCTACATCTGTTGCTCGTTTTACTAGAGTGTGATTAAAACGCCTCCGTTTAAAGGCCGTGTGCTTAACACTACTATGGCTCTGTATGTGTAATTATGCTCGGAGTCGCCAGGTGCCGTATTGAGACACCGTCACAAGTATATCAAGGTCAGGTTCAAAGTAATAAATCCGTACACCGATTAGTAAGTCCAAACGATTGGTGTTTATTATAACAAATATAATAAATACACATGCATACACTAAAGAGACTAACTTACTTCTAATACTAAACAACTAAATACTTATCTAGCCAGGAACAGGCAAGGTCAGGGAGCAAGGCCTTCGTCCCGTTCTTGGTCTGTAACTTTCTGATTGGCAAAGTTGTCAAGATCTAGCAAGGTCTGGATCACGTAGCGATCGTTGTGTTGGCACTTACAGTTCGATGGCTGATGCTCAACGGCCGGTGATGAAACTGGAGTCAGGATGCGATGTAACAAGTCTGGGCCGGAGTCTGGAAGCAACAGACCGAGTCATGTGCTTGACCTTCTCTTTATAGGTCCTACAAGTCCGTGCCCCTTGGGGCGGGTTCTTTCACCTGCTAGGTATCGATTGGGTCTTTCCCAATCGATATCTTTCAAACTCCCCAATCTGAGGGTCGTTCCTCGATGGGTGGGGCGGTCCCTACGGCTCTTTGTGTTGGTTGCTTTGGCGCCATTCTGTCTGTGCGTCTATGGAAAAGTATCCATTGATACTTAAATGTTTCTATTGTCCGGGGTCTGGATCTGGATCACCTCATTACTATGCAGATCTGTTTCCCATTTGCACCTTTGGCTGAAACTCTGCACCTGGCCAGAAACTGGTTTCTGTACGTGCAGAATGCAAAACAGTCTTCTGCAAGCTGTTTGTCCTCACTATGACTGTTTTTCCCTGCAGTCTTAGCAGTTCTCCATTTTGTAGCCCAGTGTCCATCTTAGATGGCTACACATCCCTTCCGGAATGTTTTGCTTCAACAGAGTTGTAATTGCAGATTCTGACCTACGGAATTGACTTCTATATCTTGCTCACAACTTCGCCCTCCACCTTCTTCAGTTTAATATCGGAGTCAATGAGCCTGCCATAATGTTCTCTCCATGTTCTCAAAAGGCCTAACAAACCACTACGCACCTTGAAATTTTCAATATTCTAATAGTAGAAACTTATTAATAATAATATAATAATCTTTGTTATTGTCACAAGTAGGCTTACATAAACACTGCAATGAGGTTACTGTGAAAAGCTCCTAGTCGCCACATTCCGGCGCCTGTTCGGGTACACTGAGGGAGAATTCAGAATGTCCAATTCATCTAACAAGCACGTCGTTCGGGACTTGTGGGAGGAAACCGCAGCACCCGGAGGAAACCCGCGCAGGCACAGGGAGATTAATTGCTTAATGCAGGGTTTTTCAAAGTGCAGGTCACGGCCCACGGGTGGATCGCTGGCGGGCGTCGGTAGGGTCACTGAAAGATCATTCGTGTGGTGGTCCTGATCGCAGGAGAAGCGCTCAATGGCTGCTACCAGCTTTTAAATTGAGAATAGCAGCCGCTGCTGCCTTTTAAATAAAAAGAAATGAGGCTGTGGGCAGTCTTCCTGTCAGACACGACAGCAGTGAGTAGGTCACGACCCCGCACGTACACTTGACGTAAGCGCCCTCCATGTACGTGATTTTGGTGCCAAATCATGGGGGAGAGCTTCTTCCATTTTCTAGCTGCTGGCAAGGAAGTCAACAAGACTGTGAAAGTTGATCATTTTGTTACAAGTAAGAAACAGCCAGAGACACAAATAGGCAGTGTACCTACAGGACAGGATCTCACAGCAGTATCTGCTGGAGAGAACTGCTCAGGAGGGTCAAGGCAGGACAGAGCAGTGCTCGTGTCAGCTCTGTACAGAGCTCCAGGACCTCTATTTCACAGCCTACAAAGGAGAAACTTAACTCGGGAACAAAACATTATGAAGATGATTTCTTGAGGTGTGGTTTTGTCAACTGTGCCAATGCAGATAAGGATACAAAGCCCATGTGTGTTATATGCAGGGAAGTACTGGCAAATGGGAGGAGAAGTTTCAGATTTTGAAAGAGAAGTGGTGGGTGAAAATTTATTTTTGAGATTGAGACCCCAGCGTCAGTTATTAACTTACAGTCGACTCCAAGTTAAAATCGCCGAACAGAAACATATAGCCAAGTTCCGCACATGTGAGTATGGCCTCAACCGGGACCTTGGATTCATGTTGCATTACGTTCACCCCCCACCATCTGGCCTAGGCTTGCAAAATCCTACCAAATGTCATGGCTTGAGCCAATTAACACCTCTTTACCCTGGGATTACCCCTCTCTCTGGCCCTGTAAAGACTTAATTACCTGAAAATGCTCGCATGCAAAGCATTGTCTTGCATCTTTGACTTTGTCTATATACATGTTTATGGAACCCACCTCTTCATTCACCTGAGGAAGGAGCAGTGCTCTGAAAGGTAGTGATTTGAAACAAACCCGTTGGACTTTAACGTGGTGTTGTAAGACTTCTTGCTGTCCAAATTAAAAGACTATGCTGCTGTACCTATGACAGCACATCCAAAACATGCCAAAAGCCTGTGAGGCTGTCAACATTCTGGAGTAGCATCCAGGAGTATCCAGTACTGAGTAAAACAAGTATCTTGTTGTCATTGCTCTTCATGACAACCTACATGTGCAAGGTTGGATTTTCCATTTTCTAAAGTTGAAGATGACACAAAGGAACTGGTTGAAGTCTGCACCTGATATGCGCATTTCCCTCTCCTCCTTTGAACTGGATTCAAGTGAGATCATGAGGACAAAGCAGGCTGCCGTTTTGCATTAAAGTTAAACGAATGTGACATGTGTTGTGAAGGTCGGTCGGTCGATGTGGGTCCCGGAAAAAAAGTTTGATAATCACTGGCTTAATAGGTGCTAATACTTTGGCCACTTCTCTTAAATGGAGGTGAAAGATAAAGTTGATCTTAAAATAGAAAGGAAAGAAATGAACTTGTAAAGGAGTAGAGTTTGGCCTGAACTTATTTTTGGAATCCAAACTTGCAATCCTGAACCAAGAGGCCTGAGGAATCTGTCCTTGGGCTTCATTTTTTAATTCATCCCGAGAATGTAGGTATTGCTGGCTTGGCCAAAGTTTGTTGGCCATCCATAACTGCCCTTGAGAAGATGGTGGTGAGCTGCCTTCGTGAACCACTGCAGTCCCTGAGGCGTCGGTACACCCACCGTGCAGTTAGGGAGGGTGTTCCAGGATCTTGAGCCAGCGACAGCAAAGTAACAGTGATATCTTTCCAAGTCAGGATGGTGAGTGACTTGGAGGGAAACCTCCAGGTGGTGGTGTTCCCTTGTTTCTGATGCCCTTGTCCTACCAGATGGTAGCGGCCGGGGGTTTGCAAGGTGCCAATTATAGAGCCTTGGTGAGTTCGTGCAGTGCACCTTGTAGGTGGCACACACGGCTGCTACTGCTCATCGATGGTGGAGGGAGTGAATGTTAGTGGATGGAGTGGGCTGGTTTAGCTCAGTGGGCTAGACAGCTAATTTGTGATGCAGAACAAGGCCAGCAGCACAAGTTCAATCCCCGTACCAGCTTACCCGAACAGGCGCCGGAATGTGGCGACTAGGGGCTTTTCACAGTAACTTCATACTTGGGACAATAAAAGGTTGTGACATTCTTTTTATAATTACGCAATTGCCATGCAGTCTCTATGTGGGAACTGGTGTTAGGGTTCCCCCAGCGCATCTGCTGGGATACAAGACCCCCCACCCACCCACCCTCCCTCGAGATCGGACGTTTTGAGTCAAAGTTTGTTAGGTATGAAATTTTTTGTGATGGAGTCAGGAATAGGAATAGCCAACCTCTGAATGGCACGTTTTGCACAAACAACACTGTTTTCCCTGAAGTGGTCCTAGTTTACAATAATGCTGTTATTATTTGGCTGCTGAAGGTTAATTGCGACAGACACAGGTGGAAGACAAACAATTCCCCCCATTCTAATATTGAGAAACTAAACGACACATGGGTGCACAATGAGATGTCCTGCAGGCAAATTACTGCCAGGACTATGATTCAGTGCAGATAAAGTGTATTTTTAGTTTAGATTATTAACATGCTGCACCTTAAGCGCGATTCAGCACCTGACCATGAAAACTGGAGCAGCGAAGAACAAACAGTTTCTTCTGGGGCTCTGTTGTGTAATGTCACATGCATCAGAGGCAACTGCAGTATTCCAGTGATGGAGGAGCCGAAGTAAAAACCCTCAGGCCATTGTACGCAGGTTTGACACGCCATCTAACTGTGAAACGTTGACTAAATCAATCAGGAAACAAATCTCCATCCGCTCCAGCTTTATGCCAACGAGGAAAACCATATTCCACACCAATTTACTGGAAGTACTTACAGCTGGAGCCCATATAGGAGCACAGATTAATTAAAAATGCAGGCTATACAGAACCGCTCCACAATAAATCAACGACTAGCACCGTTAAATATTATAGATTTTCTGCAAAAATTAAAATTTCCCGTCCTTAAATTATTCTTGCCCTCCCCGGCAAGCCTGTGAATACTGCCATGGAGAGACGAGTCAGCAGCAGCCAGGTTGGTGAGGATGAGATTACATTTGTCTTCCCCCCCCCCCCCCTCCCTTGTTTCTTCCCTCTAACGACAAGCTCAATTAGGCAGCTAGCCGCGAGCCAGTCTTGTTGATCGGCATTGAAGTCCAGAGTACTTTCAAGTGGTGGTCAACGTGGAGGAGTACTGTGGGGAGGCGATGGCCGTGGCGAGATAGTGGTGTGGTCAAGGGACTTGTAATCCAGAGACCCTGGGTCCGGAGTCAATGTTGGGAACTCTCAGAACAACATCCTTCTGAGGGATGGCACGCTGGCACAGTGGTTAGCACTGTTGCCTCACTGTGCCAGGGACCTTGCTTCGATTCCGGCCTCGGGTGACTGTCTGAGTGGAGTTCTCCCCACGCCTGAGTGGGTTTCCTCCGGGTGCTCCGGTTTCCTCCCACAGTCCAAAGAAGTGCAGGTTCGGTGGATTAGCCACGCTAAATTGCCCCTTATTGTCCAAAGGTGTGCAGATTATGTGGGGTTACGGGGATAGGAGGGGCAGTGGGCCTATGTAGGATGCTCTTTCAGAGGGTCGGTGCAGACCCGATGGGCCAAAAGGCCTCCTTTTGCATTGTAGGGATTCTATGGTTTATTGGGCTACAAAATTAAATTTTAATGTCATTCACATTTAACGCATCGATGGGTTAAATGTAAGATATGATGCAGTTAAATTAAAGTCTTCATTTGGAGCTCTTTACGAAGTTAGATTACAGTATCATAGAATAACACAGTATAGGAGGAGACCATTCAGCCCATCATGTCTTTGATAGTCCTATCCAATTCGTCTCATTCCACTAATCCATGCCCACATCAAAATCTCAAACATGTTGAGTTTTCGCTGATGGTACACACTTGAGTCCGTGCAAAGAGGTTCTTCAAACTGCGCTTGGTTGCTTTTTCAGTTGTACCGGCAGTAGTCGGCACACCTTGAACATTGTTTGACTAATTAAAGAGTAATTAATTTTCCGAGAAACTCATTAGTGTACACCAATGAAATTGCTAAGTGGTTCAGCACAGGGACTTATTAATATTCATTTTCATTGAATTTTCACGTTACACAAGTGGCGGTTCAGATGCACGGTCTCGTGCTTTTTTGGTGTTGCAGGTGTGCTGGTGGAACTGTACCAAGTTACTAGCCTTTAACTCACCAGTGAATATCTTTCTCTGCAGTGGAAATGCACTGAGCAATTATATTTTAGTAAGTTGACCGACTGCATCCACTGAAGGAAGTTGCCAAGCTTGTGATTGCGCAAATTAGTTTAGGAGCAAACCCGAACTATAGCTTCACCTCGGGAAAACAGGGCAATTTCAAATCTACTTCATGTGCAACTTGTACCCAGTTTTCCAATTGTGCCCAAAGTGGAAACTCTGCCTCGGGTGCTTTGTTTAATGCCCCATTGATTTTCTCCTGGCTTGTTCAGAGCAGTAACCAAGAGATTCATCATCAATTGCTGTCAACTCTCGGGCAATGCAGCACATTGTCCAAGGAAGGTCAGGTTGCTTTTAATCAGCAAGTCTGGTGCATTACGTAGGTAGGTAAAGATTTTGGCTTCTCATCCACGTATTGTTGCATGGCTCATCCGGAAAAGTGGCAGGCAGCAGTTACTATTTGATGTATAATTTGGTAATCACACAGCAATAATAGCCTTCGCGAGCTGCAAATGAAACCAGACAGAACTGCACCCAAGTATCCCATCTACCACTTGCTGGGAGTTTTGTAATCAGGTTACAAAGCAAAGAAAATGAAGGAAGGCAAAACTAGGACAGCCTCCTGTGGGGCGGCAGAGCATTTCACAGCTAGAAGCTGTCATCACAATTGTTCAACATATATTCGTTGATTAAACCATTATCCAGCTAGTTTCGAATGAAGTTAGCTGCATTTTTAGTGGCAGTCATTCGATAATTTGAGCTGACCTCTTCTCAATTTGCTTTTGTTGATGAAATAATATAAAACGACAATGGTCAGTGCACACTCTGTTTGCTTCAACTGAGTGTTTTTTCCCAAAGGGTCGTAGATCTTAATCAGGTCAACTAAAAAAAAAAAATCCCATTTTTCATAGTCCATGCCCAAGGATTCATATGTACTGCAGCATACTTGAATTAGTAGCAATGGAAGTAAGACATTGTAAATCCAACACAACTACTCGAGAGGATGGGTGCAAGACCAGGAATATACTTACAAAGTAATGCATGACGAAGTTCTGTGCACAAGGTTGGAGGAGTGTGAAAATATTTTGATCTATCACAGATGGTGAGGTGGATAGAGTCTTAGAGGTTTACAGCATGGAAACAGGCCATTCGGCCCAACCTGTCCATGCCGCCCAGTTTTTAACCACTAAGCTAGTCCCAATTGCCTGCATTTGGCCCATATCCCTCTATACCCATCTTACCCACTTAACTGTCTGATGCCCTTAATCATCTTCTGAACCTGTTTCCTCTCTGTCACCAAGACCACCTACCTCCATCTCTGTAACATTACACATTTCCACCACTGCTTCCTGTTGTTGAAGCCCTCTTGCGTGCCTTGGTTAACCTTTCGACTTGACTATTCCAGTGGCTCTCCTAGCTGGCCAGCCATCTTGCACCCTCTGTAAACTTAATTTTCATACAAGAGTCTGCTGACTGTATTCCTAACTCATTTTGAGCTCCTCTGCCTGCTAACCTATGTGGGTTTTTGGTCTGGCTGTGCCTCAATTGTACTTTTTTCATTCTTGCATTCCAATCCACCCAAGACCTCGCTCCCACCTAGTTCTGTAATCTCCCCTTCAAGTGTATGGCCCCCAGTAGTCTCGTTGCTCATCCAGTTCTATCCCCTTCTGCCTTCCCAATATTCACCATTCCACCTCCAGGGTGGCAGGGCAGCACAGAGGTTAGCACTGCTGCCTCACAGCACCAGGGACCCAGGTCCAATGTGTAGGTTAGACGGATTGGCCACACAATTGCCCCTTAGTGCCCAAATGTTAGGTGGGGTTATGGGGATAGGGTGGGGAGGTGGGTCTAGGTAGGGTGCTCTTTCAGAGGGTCGGTGCAGACTTGATGGGCCAAATGGCCTCCTTCTGCACTGTAGGGATTCTATGATGAGCCACTTTATGATGTTTTATTCCAATTTAAAGGAGCGACTTCAAAAATCCTCTTCCTGCACATTATTTTATGACAAGTTCCAAAAGGTTTATAATGTCTTCCTTGTAAATCACAATCTGATCATCCTTTCATGGAGCAGCTGTAGCATGGGAAATGGCACACCAACACCTCGCGAAACAAAAGCAGATCACTCAGATCTCTGACTCACTGCAATGCTACTTGAGGACTTCCGCTGTTGAAAATATAGGGCAGACATGGGGAGAACGTGAAGACTCCACACAGACAGTGACCCAGCCGGAATCGAACCTGGGACCCTGGAGCCAATGTGCTAACCACTGTGCTACCGTGCTGGCCATCAAGCATCTATTAATTCGAATCCCATTTTCCAACACTTGATCCGTAGCCTTAACTGCAATGGCAATTCAAGTACTCATTATAAGCTCATAAGAAAATCCCTCCATACCAGGGATTAACATAACTTTAAAATAAGCAGCTCGTCATCTGTTCATTATCACGTTGATGTTTGTGGGAGCTTGCTGTGCCATCTGGCTGCCATACTTCAAAAATCCTTCACTGGCCGTAAAGCGCCTTGTGATGCCCCGAGACGGTGAAAGGCACTTTATAACTGCAGGTCTTTCTCTCTCGGAACACAAAAGAAGCTACCTTGCAAAATCCTTGACCATTTCTTGCTGGTTTTCTTCCCTGAGGTTTCTAATGCAAGTTTTAATTTAAGTTGGTACTGGCTGATGAACATGGACACATAGGAATTAGGAGCAGAAGTAGTAATTCAGCGCTTCGAGCCTGCTCTGTCATTCAATCAGATCATGGCTGACATCTTCCTGGCCTCAAATTAAGCTCCCCACCTGTTGCCCACATCCCTTAACTCGTATTTAAAAATCAGAAATATATCTATCTCCTTCTTGAATCCATTTAACGACTCAGATTCCACCGCACTGTGGAACTGAGTTCCACAGGTTCACCACCCTCTGCGAGAAGTAGTTCCTCCTCATCTCAGTATATGCACAACCTCTCATTCTAGATTGCTCCACAAGGATGAACATTTGGTCTATGTTTACTTTATCAATCCCTCTTTGTATTTCATATACCTCGATCAGATCTCATCCTTCTAAACTCCAGCAAGAATCAGCCCAAAAGTTTTAATCTCTCATCGAACATCAACCCTTTCATCCCTGGTGAATCAGGTAAACCTCGTCTGAGATGCCTCCAATGCCACCATATCCTTCATCAAATAGGAAAGCCAAACTGGACACAATACTCCAGATGTGGTCCCACCAATACCTTATACAATTGCAACAACACTTCGCTACTTTTATACAGTAAGAAGTCGTACAACCCCAGGTTAATGTCCAACAGGTTTGTTTCAAATCACTAGCTTTCGGAGCACTGCTCCTTCCTCAGGTGAATGAAGAGGTGGGTTCCAGAAACAGAGATATAGACAAAGTCAAAAATGCAAGACAATGCTTTGAATGAGAGTCTTTGCAGGTAATTAAGTCTTTACAGATCCAGAGAGGGGGGTAATCTCAGGTTAAAGAGGTGTGAATTGTCTCAAGCCAGGACAGTTGGTCGGATTTTGCAAGCCCAGGCCAGATGTTCCCCGACTGGAAGGGAACATTCCTGCCTGGCGTGATGTCCGTTCATCCGTTGTCGCAGCGTTTGCATGGTCTCGCCAATGTACCACGCTTCGGGACATCCTTTCCTGCAGCGTATGAGGTAGGCAACATTGGCTGAGTCGCGCGAGTATGTACCACGTACCTGGTGGGTGGGATTCATTCAAATGAATCCCTTACACTGACCTTGGCAAGATGTTCATCTTCATCGATGACGTGTCGAAGGCTGCAAAGAAGATGTCATAGTTACTCCGCTCCCGTGTTTGTCTTCTGAGGAGGTCGGTGCGGTTTTATGCTGTGGCATGATGGAACTATCTCAGTTCCAATGTGCCACAGCAATGGGACTGTCCAAGCGGACAGTTCTAAAGCGCCACAGCAATAAAAATGCACCAACCTCCTCAGAAGACAAACACGGACACAACTGACAGAGTACCCTTCGTCGTCCAGTACTTCCCCGGAGCGGAGAAACTATGACATCATCTTCGGAGTCTTTAACACGTCATCTATGAAGATGAACATCTTGCCAAGGTCATCCCCACACCCCCACTACTTGCCTTCAAACAACCGTGCAACCTCAAACAAACCATTGTTTGCAGCAAACTACCCAGCCTTCAGAACAGCGACCACGACACCACACAACCCTGCCATGGCAATCTCTGCAAGACGTGCCAGATCATCGACATGGGTACCACCATTACACGTGAGAACACCACCCACTAGGTACGCAGTACATATTCGTGCGACTCGACCAATGTTGTCTACCTCATACGCTGCAGGAAAGGATGTCCTGAAGTGTGGTACATTGGCGAGACCATGCAGACGCTGCGACAGCGGTTGAACGGACATCGCGCGACAATTGCCAGGCAGGAATGTTCCCTTCCAGTCAGGGAACACTTCAGCAATCAAGGGCATTCAGCCTCTGATCTCTAGGTAAGCGTTCTCCAAGGCAGCCTTCAGGACGCGCAACAGCGCAAAATAGCCGAGCAGAAACTTATAGCCAAGTTCCGCACACATGAGTATGGCCTCAACTGGGACCTTGGATTCATGTCTCATTACATTCATCCCCCACCATCTGGCCTGGACTTGCGAAATCCTACCAACTGTCCTGGCTTGAGACAATTCATACCTCTTTAACCTGGGGTTACCCCTATCTCTGGATCTGTAAAGACTTAATTACCTGCAAATGCTCGCATCTTTGACTTTGTCTATATATATGTTTCTGGAACATACCTCTTCATTCACCTGAGGAAGGAGCAGTGCTCCGAAAGCTAGTGTTTGAAACAAACATAGAACATAGAACAGTACAGCACAGAACAGGCCCTTCGGCCCTCGATGTTGTGCCGAGCCATGATCACCCTACTCAAACCCACGTATCCACCCTATACCGGTAACCCAACAACCCCCCCCCCCCTCCCCTCTTAACCTTACTTTTTTTAAGGACACTACGGGCAATTTATCATGGCCAATCCACCTAACCCGCACATCTTTGGACTGTGGGAGGAAACCGGAGCACCCGGAGGAAACCCACGCACACACGGGGAGGACGTGCAGACTCCGCACAGACAGTGACCCAGCCGGGAATCGAACCTGGGACCCTGGAGCTGTGAAGCATTTATGCTAACCACCATGCTACCGTGCTGTCAGGTAAAAACCTGTTGGACTTTAACCTGGTGTTGAGAGACTTCTTACTGTGCTCACCCCAGTTCAACCCCGGCATCTCCACATCATGGCTACTTTTATACTCCAGTCCTTTTGCAATAAACGCAAACATTCCATTTGCCTTTGTAATTACACGCTGTGGCTGCAAACCGAGGCCAGGGTCAGGACGGAGGAGGTTTGTCAGATCCTATCAGTTGCACAAAATTGCGCATTGGGCAGTCGGACCCGATGAAGGGCTGGCTGGGTAATCGCAAAAATCACTGCAGTCAATTAATAAAACAAAAGCAGCCTAATCCTTTTGTCCCAATCCAGTAGCTGGAGATTGATGAAATGCCTTTGCAATTACAAAGCCTGTCCCTAAAGCATGTAACAGAGGAACCTGATAGACAAAGAACAACTTGGGAAATCCTATTAAGAGAGACCCCAGGCCAAGTGTACTGGAGAGTGACTATGACATTGGTTATCAGGTATATGTGAGTCTGTGGTGTATCCAAAGCTGTGAGGGTGTATTGCTTTGACATGTGTTCTGGGTATTTCCTATTACCGATATTGTTAGACCTTTTGGAATGTATTACTGAAACATGAAAGGGAGACATTCAAATGAATCCCTTACACTGCAAACAGTTTCCAAAGGTGCTAACTTGTGGCAACCTTACTTCTTGACACATGGCTTTGTTTAATCTGATATTCGTTTGACTTGAATCAAGAGCCCATTTCAAATTCCAAAATGCAATCCTGGCCATTATTATGCAATATGTTTTGGCTCTTGACTGTTTCCTGTCTTTTCAATGCAGTAATGGGTCTCGTTTAAAGCATTAGTGCAGTGAGAGCACAACGATGGATGAACGATAATGGCGAGAAGAAGATAATTTATCTTCGGAAAACCATTGGGCTCGCTATTACATGTGGAAAGATATTCAAGATCGTTCTGTTATTTTCATTTCTGAAATGTAAAAAAAAATGCCGCAGTTAATTCCTCTGCAACTTCCAGCAGAATCCTTTTTAAAGAAAATACATCACCCCCCCTCCCCCCCCCCCCCCCCCTTCAATCTCTGTTTCTTTGCTATTGCAGTTAATAACTTGCTGAAAATTTTGCTGCAGGTTTGGTAATCAGTCAAACTTTTGCTTTATGCCTGATGGGATAATCTTGTGCAATCAGGAGAAAATGGATGTTCAAAGCCAAACCTAATGGTGTAGATGTAAAATGAAGTATAGTGTCCTGTGGGCAAACACAACTGCAGGCAGGTATGTTGGTCTAATGTTCAATAGTGATCCTTTGTGTAAAATGGCATAGAATCTGCAGTACGGAAGCAGACCTCTTCGTCCAACTAGCTCATGCTGACGACTATCCACATGGGGTTCCTGCTCTCTTTTTAAATCTCACCCTATCAACGCAACCTTCTATTCTTCATTCTCTCATGTGTGTTACCTTGCACCTCAGCTATTCACCTCAGTCGCTCGTTATGTTGACGAGTTCCACATTCGTACCAAAATTGCTCCTGAATTCTCTGCGCGATTTATCAGCGGTTACCTTATATTCAGGAATCTTTCTCGCACCGTTCGGGTCTCCATATTATAAAATTGAATGCAGAAACACTGGAGAAAATGCAGAACGATTTCAGAGATGATACCAGCAACGAAAGGTTGCAACTGTTGTAATCTATAATTGAAAGGGAAGGGTGACATGGGGTCCAGTTTTAGTTTAGCTTTTGCTTTCAAAAGAACACGCACACACAGCTCTGCATCCGCAGCTATGTTTGCTGCTGGGTGACCCTGGTAAGGGAGCACTAGGTGTCCGCCAGCACGAGTGAGGCCTTTCATTCCTTGTGGGCACCGCAGGGACTCGATGGGGCCATCAACCCCTTTAATCACATTTTGCTTTGATGTCTTAAGTTTCCTTCGAGATTCTGTTTACTTTGATGCCCTTTGGCCCTTTAAGGTGCTGCCTTTTAATTTAGCCCTCAATCTGTCAATTTACTTTATTTGGTTACCCAAAGGAAGCTCTTGAGGCCTTCAAGCGTTCCATGTATCCCCATGTATATCTGGTCACGAGTGTCTAGAATCAACTAATGAACCCACAACATGTCTAACCGATCCTTTATGAGGGGCCTTTATATCATTATAAAAGCAAGCTGGGCTGGATTCTCCACCACTTTCGGGTTTCTCTGTTGCGCCGGCAGCTCGGGGATTTCCCGACGGCGTGGGACTGCCCACAATGGGAAACCCCATTGGCCGGAAGTCGAGACGGAGAATCCCGTGATGCGCCGCTCCAAAGGTCTGGCGCGGCGGGGTGGAAAATCCCGCCATGTGACTGTCAGGAACTCGCCTCCACCGCTGAGTACTTGATGTGTATGGCATGGATGGATATAAGTGGAGGCCGGATAATGACATGAGGGAGAAAGGAATAGAAGGATATGCGGATAAGGGGAGATGGAGAGGGGTGGCAGGAGGCTGGTATTGAGTACAAACATTGACATGGACCAATTGAGCAGGCAGGCCTGTTTCTGTACAATACATTCTGTGCTTTTCTATGTAAAAATAGATTTTTCGCGTAGGGACTGTAAACCAAATATTATCACCAAAAGAAAATGTCCAGGTGCATGACTCCAATCAGCCAATGTCATTGACCATTAAATAAAACTTACGTACAACTTCAATTGGCATTTTATTTACACTTTATCACTTTTTCTTACCTTTGTAATCAACACCACAGCTTTGGGCTGTGTATCAACTGCCACCAATGACACTTTTTAAGAAAAGGCTCTGTCACCCTGCACTCGCCTTGAGATGGAGATTCCAGCTCCTGGCCAAATCTCAGACTTGCTGATGCTGGAAATCTAACTGGAAGTAAAAGCAAAATGTCTGACTGTTTCGTTTCATTGGAAATCGCCTCCGAGGCCCTGGGTCCAATCTCAGCCAAACTTGGTGGGATGACACCTTAGACACATGGACATTTTGACTTGACATCAAATCACCTTCTGTAGACCAAAACGAACCCGAACTGACTTGGTGAAAAGAAACCTTGGTTTATTGCAAAGCAATTATTTTTACAATATACATCAGATCCCAGCCGGGTCTGCTCTCTCGGTTCCATACCTGGCCAGTCGAGTCTGCACCGACTCTTCAAAAGAACACTCTACCTCGGGCCATACCACCCACCCTATTCCCATAACCCTGTCACTTCACCTGACCTTTTTAAGTGGCAATTTAGCATGGCCAATCTAATCCACTGAACCTGCACATCTTTGGACTGTGGGAGGAAACCGGAGCGCCCGGAAGAAACCCACGCAGACACAGGGAGAACGTGCAGACTCCACACGGACGGGAATCGAACCCGGGTCTCTGGTGCTGTGAGACGGCAGTGCTGACCACAGTGTCACCATGCTGCCCCTATCATCAAGAAATCTCTGTATTTTGACTCAAGGTGGAAGAACTTCTGATGTGTTCCATCATGGAATAATTAATGTTTCAACAAACATTGAAAAGACACAGTGACATCGGAAATGTGGAGAGCGATGTGACCGAAGTTGCCTTTGACACTGATGATGAAATATTCAGAGCACTCTCAAACATCGAGGACATGGTTATAGATGGAGATTTTGATCTTGAGGATTTGGGAGTGACACTGAGGATGGAGAGAATGATTTGTAGAAATCTCACAGGAAAGATTTTGGGCTGGATTCTCCGATTTGGAGGCTATGTCCCGAGCGATTGCCTAGTCTTTTCATAGAATTTACAGCATTTAAAGGAGGCCATTCGGCCCATTGAGTCTGCACCGGCCCTTGGAAAGAGCACTCTACCTAAGCCCATATCTCCACCCTATCCCCGCACCTCCACCCTATCCCAGTTACCCCACCTAACCTTTTTTGGACACTAAGGCCAATTTATCATGGCCAATCCACCTAACCTGCACATCTTTGGACTGTGGGAGGAAACCGGAGCACCTGGGGGAAATCCACACAAACACGGGGAGAACGTGCAGACTCCGTACAGACAGTGACCCAAGCCAGGAATCTAACCTGGGACCCTGGAGCTGTGAAGCAACGGTGATAACCACGGTGCTACCGTGCTGCTCATACAACCAAAATGTTGGCGCCGCCCCTGCACTGATGCTCCACCCAGTGGGGGGCTGGCAGCCGCACCACATAAAGCCCCCGGCTTTACCTGCAGATGCGGACGGAGAATTGCCGGGTCCTTGGCCAGGCATGCTCACGGCGGCAACCTGCGGTGGTCGCGCAGCAACATGGCACTGGCCGCGGGCGAACCCAGCCTGCCTCCCTCATCACCCCTGTAACCTCCCTCGTCACCCCCGGACCATCCCCACAAATCCTCCCAGACCCCGCCGGCCAGCGGAATGGCTCCCCCCTCCTCCGACTATGGTGGGACTGGGCACAGTCTGCAGCCACCATGCATGGTACCCCAAAACTGATTGCACACGTGATCCACGCCGTCAGGAAGTCGGCCCATCAGGGGTGGAGCATCAGGGTAGGGCCTCTGGTGATGCCCTGAGGCCGTCCCAACGGCGTGCGGCGTACTCACCGATGATGCCGTTTTCGAGGAGGCGGAGCCTCCGATAAACGGCACCGCCCCCCGATTTCGGTGTCAAAACGGATTCTCCAGCCAATCGGCGAACGCGATTTCGGCGTCGGCAATCGGAGAATCCAGCCCTATAAATCTAATTCAACTAGAATCAAGCCAAATGAAAAACATGAAGAAGTGAAAGTAAATTTGTTGTGATCATAAATATTTTCAGACAATTTTTAATTTTTTAGAAGTTTAGCGTACCCAATTAATTTTTTCCAATTAAGTGCAATTTAGCGTGGCCAATCCACCTACCCTGCACATCTTTGGGTTGTGGGGGTGAAACCCATGCAAACACGGGGAGAATGTGCAAACTCCACACGGACAGTGTCCCAGAGCCGGGATCGAACCTGGGAGCTCGACGCCGTGAGGCAGCAGTGCTAACCACTGCGCCACCGTGCCGCCCTCTATTTTCAGACAATTAATGATTTTGAGTATAATAATTTTGTGTGAATTTAGGTATTTGTGTTTCATATTTGTGGGATTAGATTTGTTAATTAACATAATTGAGGGAATTAAATGAATTGTTGGAAATTTGGGCACAGCAAGCTCCCACAACCAGCAATGTGACAATGACCAGATAACGGGCTGGATTCTCCGTTTGTGACACCGGAAGCGCGATTCGAGATTGGGCGGAGAATTGCATGTGGTGCAAACATCAAGGTTGCCGTCTGCTGCTGATTCCGACTCCATGATCCGGTCCCTCCCTGGGAGTGAAATCGAGGTTTGCACCCTGCGTCGGCAGATCCATGCAGGACTGTCAATCTTATGGATTTAAATCTGATTAGTGGGTTGGACACAGTATGCTCCAACCTTCCACGATGCTCCACTCCTCTCAAGTGGAAGTCACGTGGGTGCAAATTAGTGCAAGTATTCACAACGGGGCTTGGGCTCCATGGGTGCTGAGGGCAAGCGAGAAGGTAAACAAACTTTCAAAAATTCTTCAAAATTGTCGCTCTTGCTGGGGGTGGCTGCCTGGCTGGTGGAAGTGGCGGGGAACCTCTTGGTTCTCCCTTGGGATCGGGATGGCTGGGCTCAGATGCCATTGCTGCAGTATGTGTTTTAAACACACCCATTTGGTGCTATTTGCTGGCTCCTGACTGCTCACTCTGCTGACTGCTCACTCTGTCCTGTAAATGTTCACACACCTCTGGTCATCTGCGAACCCACCCAGGCTGACCCTCTGGAAACCCTCAGACCCTAGATGACGCATCACCGTTTTGGGCGTGGCCAAGCCAAATCAGTGGCCCACCAGGTGCTGCCACTCCTCAGTTCACTCATCAGAAGCTCAGCCCCACTGCAGGGGAAGCAGGGGAATAGCAGAGCTGACCCCAAACAATGGACACATGCACCATGGCCTTTGGCACTCACCCTGGCACAAACCTCTCTCAGGGCAGCGGCCACACCAGTGACTCTGCCAACCCACCCCTCAAGACCACCAGCTGTCTCCAAGCGCTGCCTGTCCGCCGCATCCCTGCTCCCACCCATCCTGCCCCTGGTCAGCTTGTCACAACTTGTGTGTCACATGCAGGAATCAGACCACACTGCAGCTAAACTCCCAGCAGACGGACACTTCCCTCGCTCACCCCCATCTGTAGGACCTGCCCACACATGAGCCTCTAACCATGGAGGCGAAGGGCACAAGAACCCTTCTCAACCCCGCAACCAGGTGCCAACCTGATGGCAAGATAACACACGGCCCATCCAGGAAGGACACCACGGTGTACCCCACTGGGGAAACAGGACAGGGGCCACATTGCATATGGCTGACACGGGTGGTGGCAGCCACCGTTACCCCGGCTGACAGGGACGGGTGGTGAGGTCAATTACGAGAGGGCATAGGTTTAAGGTACGAGGGGCAAGGTTTAGAGGAGATGAACGGGGTAAGTATTTTACACGGAGGGTAATGAGTGTCTGGAACTCGCTGCCGGAGGAGGTGGTGGAAGCAGGGACGATAGTGACATTCAAGGGGCATCTTGACAAATACTGAATAGGATGGGAATAGAGGGATACGGACCCCGGAAGTGTAGAAGATTTTAGTTTTGACGGGCAGCATGGTCGGCACAGGCTTGGAGGGCCGAAGGGCCTGTTCCTGTTCTGCGCTTTTTTTTCTTATAAAGGCTCCGTACATCACGGGCTCGGTGCCTCTCACTGATGGATACAGGGTGCAGTGTGGGCAGCAACATATCGAGGGGACCGGGTGAGAGACGGGGGTTGGGGAGACATGGTGAGGGTAGAATTGAAGTACAACTCAGGGTCACCGTGTAACCTGTTGGCTTTGGATTGACAAGGGAATACCCATAATGCTAACATATCTTCTCTTTTCTCCCTTGCGGAGACTGAATTTCGGAGTACAGCCAGGAATGCTCACTATCTACGTATCCTCAGTTGGGAGCGCGGATACACGGATGCTGGAGGCACAGGACTTGCTCGAGGAGGACCCTGCACAAAAGGAGCCTGCCTCTGAAGAGCAGCGGACAGCCAGTGAGGCTCAAGTGCCAGCCGTCCAACAGGCCGAGGAGGAGGAACGATGGAGGCACCGCGTCAGGGCACATCTTTCGAGGACCTGCCGGGCCGCTTTTGCCACTGCAGTCTTCGGTTAACCACTGAGACCGTGGGCCACCCTGGGGAGGGTTTGAAGAGGACGCCTGCTCCCAGCGAGCATCAAGGTGACGGTCTTTTTGACAGTGAACCATAGAATCATAGAATTGTGGGCAGCACGGTAGCATGGTGGTTAGCATAAATGCTTCACAGCTCCAGGGTCGCAGGTTCGATTCCTGGCTGGGTCGCTGTCTGTGCGGAGTCTGCACGTCCTCCCCGTGTGTGCGTGGGTTTCCTCCGGGTGCTCCGGTTTCCTCCCACAGTCCAAAGATGTGCAGATTAGGTGGATTGGCCATGCTAAATTGCCCATAGTGTCCTAAAAAGTAAGGTGGGGGGGGGGGGGGTTGTTGGGTTACGGGTATAGGGTGGATACGTGGGTTTGAGTAGGGTGATCATTGCTCGGCACAACATCGAGGGCCGAAGGGCCTGTTCTGTGCTGTACTGTTCTATGTTCTAATCCCTACAATGCAGAAGGAGGCCATTAGGCCCATCGAGTTTGCATAGACCCTTCAAATGAACACCCGCTAGGCCCAATCCCCCACCCTGCACCCGTAACTGGTTTAGCACAGTGGGCTAAATAGCTGGCTTGTAACGCAGAACAGGGCCAGCAGCGCGGGTTCAATTCCCGTATTGGCCTCCCTGAACAGGTGCCGGAATGTGGCGACTAGGGGCTTTTCACAGTAACTTCATTGAAGTCTCCTTGTGACAATAAGCGGTTATTATTATTATTATTAACTCCACATAATCTTTGGACACTAAGGGGCAATTTAACATGGCAAATCCGCCTAACGTACATCTTGGGACTGTAGGTGGAAATCGGAGCTCCCGGAGGAACCCCACAGACACGGAAAGAATGTGCAAATCCAACACAAACAGGCACCAGAGGTTGGAATCAAACCCAGGTCTCTGGCGCTGGGAGCCACTGTGCCGTTCATTGCAGTTGCTGTGTTTTCTGGAGGAGTCTCTGGTTTAATGGTTCCCGAGAGGCTTCCTGTCGAGCACACCCTTCAGTGCACTATTCGGTAGCATCTGTATTCCAGCAAATGGGGATTGTCTACTCCACTGGAGAGGGTCAGGGAGGGAGTCTGGTATCGGCAGACAGTATTCCAAAGAGCAACCTGTGGCAAAGAGGCCTAGCCAGAGGGGGTGTGGGGCCAGCAGAAAGTTAAAGACTGTAGAGTCTGTAGACAGCAGAATCCTTGTGTATATTTACGGCTGAGATAGGTAGATTCTTGATCGGTATGGGAATCGAGGGTTACGGGGAAAGGGCAGGAAAGTGGACATGAGGAATGTCGGGACAGCCATGATCCTATTGAATGGCGGAGCAGGCTCGAGGGGCCGAATGGCCTCCTCCTGCTCCTATTTCTTAAGGTCTTATTTGATAGATGTTCAAAATTCATGAGGACAAAGTAGATGGAGATAAACTATTCCCTTTGACAGACACAATGAATTCCGAATTAAGGTGATTGGGAAAAGAATTAACAGCAACATGAGAGAACATTTCTTTTCACACAGTGAGTGGTTAGGATCTGGGATGGACTGCCTGAGAGGAGAGTGGGGGGAGATTGTATGGTGGTTTTATGAAAGAAAGTGGAGAAGCAGCTGAAGAAATAAAAAAGCTTCAGTCTTATCGGGAAAGGGCAGGGGAGTAGGACGAGCTAAATTGCTCTGAAGGGAGATGCCATGGACTTGATGGGCTGAATGGTCTCTGTGATCATTCTCTGCAACTTTTACTTTTAGGTGAGACTCATATCTCAGCAAATGACCTGTTGGCACCGCTGCGTAACATGACTCTATCCTCTTTTTTATTAGTCCTGGATATACATTGTCACTTGGAATGTCCCGCGCCTCCATATGCCAGCTCAAGACAGCAAGAGAATAAAACCGAAAAAGGTGGAAGGGAGCAATGAGAATTTTTTCAAAGGTCTGCCGAACACTTTCTCATACATCTCGATTAAAACAAAAACTCCTTCTATTCAATTGACCAAGTTTAGTGATTCGTGTCAAAAATCTCTCCTGCTTTTGTTGTCAATCTCTTCAAACAGCAATACTTATGAAGATTACTAAATTAGTGAGACGTGGATACTTAGGCACGCCATATCCCATTTCAACTCCCTAGCTCCTCAATCTTTCTTTAACAAAAGGTCTTGCAGCCGACCAGATGAGCCATGACATATTTATATTCCTCTAATGATCAATCTCTGGGCATATTGTCTCAATGTAGGTCCTCCATCGTTAGTCAGGAAGGATTTATTTATCTACATATATATATATATGTATGTATATATACACACACACAAGTCCCGCCACAATTTAATTAGTTTGAATCTCTTTGGACTTCCCAACACTCAGTTTTTAAGTATTGACTATTTTGTGGCAAGCTTTCAGCTGAAACTCCTTCTTAAAATTACATCTCACAAATTTACTGGGAATTTTCCCATCTATTTGTGACCGGCTGTACCAATGTGAAGATTTGCCACATTACCTTAATGTTAAGGCAACACCCTTTGACCTCAAAAGCCAAAGAACCTGTACGGCTCCAGGGATATCATGACTATCCCAGGACTTGAGCCCAACACCAGAATACTGAGGTCCATTTGCCTGAAGACTGACCATTAAAACTGCCATTTTCACATTGAAGATATGCTTCAGGTTCTTTGATCATTTTTTGGGGGCAGCCTTCAGCTCCAGTCTCACGGGCGATGGGTGTTTTATGTCTCCTCTATGACTTTGCCTTGGAAAGAGATCTGTATATGGAGGCTCCTGTGGGGATAGGCCTCAGGAGCAGTGAGGGTATTAACATTGTGAGCAGCAATGTAAAGTGATTGGGGCTTCAAGCCATAATCATAGCATTCCCAAACTGCAGAACGAATCCACATCTGGACACCGCATTCCCAGTCTTGTATTCCCCTTTTTTTCCCCATGACTTTGCCTTCGCACAACTCACCAAACCTTTCTTGATAACAACCTGTCAGCAGGTAAGTGAAGTGAATGAAAGAGACATTCCACAAAGGATCTCGAGCACAAAAACAGTACTGCAGAACGAGCAAGTCAGAGTCTATGCTCCACATATCCTGGATCATCTCACCCCATCAACAAGTTCGTCACAGGCAGGATTTACATGGTCCTTTTCGATGGCCGTGATCAATATGTCTGTAAACGGTTATGTGTTTTCTTACCTTCAGATTGATTGTCCCAATTTAAATCATCTCCACAGCAAGCTTTTTGTGAGTTTACAAGCAAAAGAGGTTGTTGACGTGTGCACATTTCCCCTGGAGTTTAAAACGGAACATCTCACTCACCTGACTCACACTTACCATCTCACACAAACAAAGGTTACATACAAATGAAGGAGAAACAGCACAATTACAATTTATGATTTGCTCAGCCTCTTTCATGGCAGGCCTGCAGTTTCTTAAGTAAGTTGATGCCTTACTTGAAGTGGCGGTCTTAGCGAAGCAAAGGATCCTCACTAAGCTGCAATGTGATTTGTAGTTAAACTTTCAAGAGACTGGCTCTTTGGTGGACCTGAATTTTGAACAGGTTGGGGGGTGGGGAGAGTGCTTCCCACTTTCGAGGTATTGCTGCTTATTACCTTCACTGCTTAGTTGAATTGCTGCTGGTTCACAGGCTTTATGATTGATCTCAATATGAAGAATTTGTATCTTTTTGATGCTCCATTCTTAAACAAAGGGATGTGCAAATTCCCCAGATGGCTGCAAGTGTCCATATGTAATTATTAAATTTCCTGAGACTCAGGACTGTCTGGAGCTCAAAATGCCAAAGGTTACAACATTTAGCAGCCATTTTAATAGCCTTTTTATGTTTACATTTTCAAAGTATCGACTGAAAGTACATAATATACTGGAACATGGCAATCATTCTATTTCTTTCCATCAAATGCCTTTGTGTTTCTCCCTCAACTACTCTGTATGGTATCAAGCACTACTTTTTAATCACTCCATGGGCAAAGAGATCTCTCCTGATTCATTAGTGACTAATTCCTACTTAAATATGATGGGCGCGATTTAAAAGTCATTTGTGGCGGGCTTTGTTGGGAGTTTCCCCTCCAGCTCTGCCGGTGATTTCCCCATCATCATCTAATGCCAATTAGTCACGTTTTCAGGCCCTGGGGAGTTTAGCCCACACTTAGGGCACGATCTACCGGCTGTTCACACCAGCGGATATTCAGGTCCCACGCTGGCGCACAGGTTTCTTGGCGACATGGGGTGCGTCACCAGGAATCCTGTTGATAACAGACGGTTGATAAATCCTACTGGCGGGCTGCTTCCGCCGCCAGAAAACACATAGCGGGTTGGTCAGTAAATCCCGCCCTTGGAGTTTTTTTCATCACTGGGGAGCAGAACTCGGAGGTCAGGCTGCCATTTTAAAAGGGTGCCCCGATTCCTAAGTGAGCTTATGGGTCCCCCACCCATGGGCAATGTCACCCCCACACACATGGGCATTACCCCACACCCACCCAAATGCGGACACTCCACTATGAGGTCCCTAGGGGCCCCCCTTCTTCAATCACCCCAACACCCCCTTACAGGCCCCTCCTTCCAGGACCTCCACCCATCATCCACCTCAACTTCCCAGAGGCCGCCTTTTACCTGCCCTGCACCCACCCACCCTTCATACACCCGTCCACCCTCCTTTCCTGGGCATGGCCCACCTCGGGCCCTGACTCTTGGCAGTGTCATCCTGGCTCCTGGCCACCCTTGCACTGCCACCCTTGGAGTGTTTCTGTCGGATTTACGGTGCCACTCGGGCACCTTGGCCACCCTGCACTATCCCTGGACACCCAGGGGCCTGCGATGGCCTGGGAGATGCCCAGGTGCCGTTCCACATTTGTGCGGACCAGTAATGAACGGAGCCTGGCTGCTGCCTCCCTGGGGAGGCTGGTAAATCCCGGGAGGCCGTTAGATACCGGCTCAGTATGCCTTAAGTAGGTTTATGGCCTGAGGCCTACTTACGCGAGGCACTGTGGCTGTGGGAAAGCCTGCGGGGGATTTACTCGGCAATCAACCAGCCATGGCGTGCTCCCATTGGGGCGCGATGTGGCCTGCAGATCATGCTCAATACTTTGTAAATTAGTGTTTCAGGTTGTTAGGCACCTCTAGTAAATGTAAGTGTGCTACATTGAAGTGCTGTACGATTGTGGAACCACATCTAATGTGGGACATTATGTTTTGAGTTTTGCAAGCACGGACTGATTGAGTGTGGTCAGTACTATGTCTATTGCAAACAGTGAAAAAGGTGGGATGTTTGAGACGATCCACGACTCATTGGAACCTATGCCCTACATAACTGACATCACCCTGGTACTGAAATTCATCTCCCACATTACTCTCTGGTGTGATGAGTAGAATAACCTTTAGCCTTGACGGCAGCACCGTACTAATAAAGAACACCGCCGGTGTTGCAAATGCATAGTAGCAGTGTGAACTGGCTAGATTCACCTGTTGCTCAAATCTTTTGGGTTGCTCTACTTTTCCAGGGTAATCTGAGGTAGAGACTGGATACTCTTCAGGTCCGAAAGTGGCGGCCAATATTTGCGATACACGGCAAGTAATGATCTGATTGGGGGAGCCACCTTCCGGCAGGATAGCTGTAATAAGCCCTATTTTGGCATCAAGTTTGCATGGAATGGAATGGATCCTGTCTGCGAAGTAGTCGATGAGCCCAATCTTATAAAGTGGCCGGAGCTGTCGAAGCCCCAACGTGCAAATTAACCAGTGAAGCTGGGCTTCTGGTAGATTGCAGTCGAGAACTAATTAGCAGGTTCTTTGACTGGTAAGTGTTGAGGAAAGGGAGCTTGTTAAACTGCCCCATTTCAAAGGTGAATTTGAGTGTAGGATGGAACGGCAACAGCATGTCGCTTTCTTCATCAATACTCAGGTTTTATATGACCAAGCAGCCATTTTTTATAAGCTAGAATTTTATTGCATGGCTGCATGTTCGAAAATTTAGGGAGGAATTTACTGCCATCCCACATGGAGAGTTTTTTAGTGGGGGGCATTTCACTGGGCAGCAGGATGCAGGGTAGGGGCACTGTCACCATCGCACCTTCACCCCGATTAAGCCCATGGTGAGATGTTCGACAAGCTGCCCCTCCACCATTTGAGACCCTTAAGTAATTGCTCCACTCAAAGGCCTCATCCTACTGCCACTGATAGTAGCCCAGCATGGAGGATGGGTTGGGCCGCCAGCCCCCCGGTGCCGTGCAATGAAGGGCTTCCAACTCTGATTGGTTAGCAGCTCTTGGCTGGCGGGACTTTGGCCCCTGGCGTCCTTGATCCAGGGAAAGACCTTCCACTGCCCAGTTATATTTGGCAGGACTTCCTGAAAAGAGGCGATGCGGGGCTCCCGCTGGTTCTCCAGTTGGCAGGCGAGATCCCTTCCCCTCTATTTAGTACCGCCCTCTGCGTTCATTAATGTCAGCACAGGTGCAATATTTATCGGAAGCTAACACTGATTCTCAGTGACAACTTTCCAGTCCTAAATCCGATCCAATTGCAAATCCGATACGGTCAGAAATTCAGATTTAAGATATAACCTCTTGCCGCCTAACTCCGTGTGAGAACAAGGATTATTGATCAGCTTGCATTCCCCAGTCACGAACGCCACCCCACTTCCTGGCTGAGTCAGAGGCTCAACCAGGCTGTTCACAAGCTTGCTGGCCTGCTTAAACCTTGGCTGCATTTCTGATCCCACATCATCTCGATCACCAAGAGCGCCCACTTCTACCTCCGGGCCACTGGCTGTACCTTCAGCCGTCTCGGCCCTGAGCTCTCTTCCTCCCCCTTTACAACGCTCCTTAAAACCTACCTCTTTGTCTTCTGATGCCTCTCATTCTGACTCAGTCAAATTTTGCTTGGCACTTACCCCTGTGAAGCATCATTGTGACATTTTACTATGTTAATGGCGTTCTGGCAATACGAGTTCTTGTGGTCCCTTGCTGACTGCGATGGAAGAATCAGAGATTGAGGGAAGGGAACAAAGTCTGAAATGATTCAAAGCTAAAAGGACATTTGGAAATAAAAACAATGGGCGAGGGGTGCTGGTGAGATGGAAGGAATTAGTCTGTAAGTGAATTGAAAGCCAGTATTACAGCGCATCTGAACAATGATCCAAGGGATCAATTGACATGTATGGGGAGGATTTAGCATATTCTGCTGGTTTTATGTTGGATTAGGTAGATCAGCAAAATCCAGTGACAATATTACTTAACAGATGTTAATGTAAATAGCGGTGATAGGGTTAGGTATCCAATTAGTGGCACATGGACGGATTGATTTTGCAAATTCCATTTTAATAGATGGATTAAGTTTTCAATCAACATGCAATTGGTGTAATAAACATGGAGAGGATTGAATCCAATGGGAAATAAAAGCAGTAAACGCTGAAGATACTCAGCAGGTTTGGCAGCTTCTGTGAAGAAAGAAAGGGGGCTCAATAACCTTCCATCAACCTGAGACGTTAACTCTTTCTCTCTCTGTAGATGCTACCAGAGTATTGTTGGCATTAACTGGCTTTCTTTGAGATTTCCAGGATCTGCCTTATTTTCCTGCTGGGCTCAATGAGGGGGGCAATTGTGTCCTTACCCAACTGCATGGCAATCCCACGGTATCAGATCAGGCGCTGATTTACCCTCTGCCTAACCAAATTTTAATGCCACCAGCAACAATGGCTGGATTTGAGCCCATGGCACAACGCATTATTCCGGGCCTTTGGAATATTATATCAGGATCATTACCAGTATGCCACCGTCTCCCTTAATATCACGAGTCGGTTTCGATGATGACCACAATCGGGAGGGGGGGGTAAAACCAAATATGGCATCCAATACCATCAGTTTTCTGTCTTGTGGGATAGGTAAGGTTTGCCCAGCATCAACCCCCCCCCCCCCCCCCAAACAGGCGGGGTTTAAAATTTGTTTTCCACCTGATCCTGTAGCTGTGGTGTTCCTAGCCGGAAGATTAGGCTCAATCAGTAAATACTCAGCTAAAGAAACTCAGCAAATTTGGTTGTGCCATAGCTCGAAAACATGGCTAGAATTCTCCGCTCGTCGGGATTGACTTTTCCCAACGACAGCGCAAGCCGTGGGTTTGCCGGCGGCCTGGGTTGGTTTCAATGGGAACTACTTTTGAGGAAGTAAGTTTGAACTGCTGGTCAGCAGAAAATATTCTTACCTTTGTGTCACAAATTGATGACTTCCAGTTCTCCACTCCTCCACCAATCATGAGGCCAGGCAGCCATATTTCTGTTGAAACACTTTTGAGACCCAGAGAAAACTTTGCTTCATTGACACTTCCGTCTCTCGGATCCCTGCAGTCAATTTCACAGTGTTTATTTAAACATGGTCAAGTGTTTTCCAGGGTATGTGGTTTCTGTTATTGATACTTTAAAGGATCTGGATGATTGACACTTTTTTTTACCCTGCAGTGAATGGCATTTTTAAAAGATTTTTTTTCATACACCCAAATGTTGCTAAAGGATTCATTGGTTCCATCCAGTGAAGAGTGGGTCAACCGTCATGGATGTGCTATAACTTGGTATGAGGGACATGAGGGACCATGGAGTGGGTGAAACACAGAAACATAGAGAAATAGGAAATAGGAAACAGGAGGAGGCCATTTGGCCCTTCGAGCCTGCCCTGCCATTCATTATGATAATGGCTGATTATCCAACTCAGTCCCCCCCATATCCTTTGATTCCTTTAGTCCCAAGAGCTATATCTAACATTGGCAGTTGAAGCCAAAGAGCACCATGTTTTGGCTTCAACTGCTTTCTGTGGTAGAGAAGTCCCCAGGCCAACCACTCCCTGGGTGAAGAATTTTCTCTTCATCTCAGTACTAAACGGTTCACCCTGCATCTTGAGACTACGACTCCTGGTTCTGGACACCCCCACCATTGGGAACATCCTTCGTGCATCAACCTTATCTCGTCCTGTTAGATATTTATAGGTTTCTATGCGATCCCCCCACATTCTTCTTAACTCCAGCAAATATAATCCCAACTGACTCACTCTTTCCTCGTACATCAGTCCCGCCATCCCAGGAATCAGTCTGGTAAACCTTCGCTGCACTCCCTCCATAGCGAGAACATCCTTCCTCAAATGAGGACACCAAAGCTGCACACAATACTCCAGGTGTGGCCTCACCAAGTGTCTGTCTAACTGCAGAAAGACATCCCCGCTCTTACACTCAAATCTTTTCGCCATGAAGGCCAACATACCATTTGCCTGCTTCACCGCCTGCTGGAACTGCATGTTTAGTTTCAGCGACTGGTGTACAACGGCACCCAGATTTCATTGCATATTCTTTTCTCTCAATCTATAACCGTTCTGATAATGGGCTGCTTTGCTGTTTTTGCTACCAAAAGTGGATTTATTATATTGCAATGCATTTTTCCACTCACTCAACTTGTCCAAATCACACTGAAACATCTCTGCATTCTCCTCACAGCTCACCCTCCCACCCAGCTTTGCGTTATCTGCAAATCTGGAGATATTACAGTGTGTTCCCTCAGCTAAATCATTGAGATATATTGTGAATAGCTGGGGTCCTAGGTCCGATCCTCGAGGTACCCCACTAGTCACTGCCTGCCACTTGGAAAAATACCTGTTTATTCCTAGTCTTTGTTTCCTGTCTGCCAACCATCTTTTTTTATCCATCTCAATACACAACCCTCAATCCCATGTGCTTCAATTTTACACGCTAATCTCTCATGTGGGATCTTGTCAAAAGCCTTCTGAAAGTCCAAGTACACCATTGGCTCCACAGGGTGGATGGAGGGGCATAGTTTAGCATAGAGATCATGATGGACCATGGAGTGGATGTGGGGGTGGCCTTTCCTTGCCATGGGGGAGGCATGAGGAGATCCTGTAGAACTCTCCTTTTAAAAAGGGAATCCTGGAATTGGGACTTCCTCACCATTTTTCCAGAACACCAAAGTCATCACGGCTCAAAACTCCAGCCCATGGAAACTAGTTCAATCTCCGCATAGATCCTGGATATTAAAATATACGTCAGGAAGTGTTGCTCTGTATACTTGCTATAAATATAGAAGTCAATATGGTCGCCTTCCTTAATCCTAATTATGTTTACTTTCAGAGTCGCCAGGTATCTCTCGATACCGCCACAAGGTTCAGATTGAATACCGATCAAAGAGCCAATACACCAGTTAGTTAGTTCAACGTCAATACTATTTATTTACACACACAGTAAGATCTACTCATGCACAACAGTACTACAAACTAAACTATCTCTACCGCTAACGCCTATACTTAACTTCGGGTGCCCACTTAGTCAGAGGAACAATGGCGTTGTTCGGATCTGAGGCTGTTGGGTTCGGAGAGGTAACAGGAGAACAGCTAAGGTCGTCCGTCTGGTAGGGAGCGTTGACCTTGAACTTACTTGCTTCTGGTGATGCTGGTGGATGGGTTGCTTGAGAGCCGAATCCAAGAGAGCGAACCTCTCGTGGGGTTCCTTCTTATACTTGGAGGGGCTTTGCGCGCTTTTAGGCGGGCCTTAAACTTGGTCCCAATTAATTGGGCAGCTTCTCGATCATTGTCATCGATCTAAACCAATAAAGGGGTGGGTGCCCTGATGGCTGGGTGTGTCTTAGGTGGCCGTTGGCCTTGCTTTGTTTGTGTCTTTCGGTTGGGGTACTGATGCCGGGATGTCTGCGACATTATCAACTACCTGAGTGTTAGTCCTTTGTCCCTCGGAGATGGACCATCAATACGGTAATCCACCCAGAGTTTCGATTCCGTCTGGTAACTGCTTCCCAAATATACATTCAGGCTCTGTGCCAGCTTGTTGTCTAGCATTGTCCACATTTCCCTACATTCTCTGTGAGCGTCCATTTTGTATTCTGAAAGTGGCCATCCCAGATGGCTACAGAAGGACCTTGTCTAATAGGTGCAAAACATTTTGAAGAGCAAGGAGGTTGGAGACGATCAATGGATCTGGAGAAAACAGGCCGTAGGATGGGATAGGAAAAGAAACAGGTATGGAGGATAGGTTTGCATGGTTAGCTTTAGGGAGTGAGAAAATTAGGGGAAGCATCGGGAGAGGGAAACACTCTTCACGTTGAAATGTACCGGAGGTAAATTTCATTTTGGAATTACTCAGCCACTTCTGCGCTAATAGAAAAGTGACAGTCTTTCAGTGATCCCTTGCAGCATTGCATAAACTTGACAAATGTCCTTCCTGATGAGTGGCTTTATTGGCCAGTGGGGTAAAAGATTTCCATAGTGCTTCAGTACCACATATTTCTCTTTTTTCCCAGTCTTTCAGTAGATTTCTCTTGCATCAAAGAAGTTTGTGCTCATTTTCCTGGTGATTTAGGTAGTTCCTGTTGCAGATGACTGGTCTTTAACATGTTCAATTTCCCTGGAGGTCCAGGCCAATCTTCCTATTTATAAAATGATTAGGTTTCTGATTTCAAATTTAAATGATCTAGGTTTCAAGTGAACAGAATCTGAATTTCAATTCTCAATTCCAAGGTTGTTAAGCTAATGGTTAAAAACTGATTCTCTGTTGCAAGCACAGATTTCCCTCTCTGAGTTTTCGACAATTGTCAGGGAAGAAGGAAAAGAAAGAAGTTTGACCCGTATTTATATCGCACCTTTCACAGCCTCAGGATGTCCCAAAGCCCTTTGCGGCCAATTAAGCACTCGTTTGAAGTGTAGTCCCTGTTATCATGTAGGATCCAGCATATCCTATTTTAACCTTGTTCCCTGCTTTGACATTGTCCTGAGTTGCTTACACCAACTGAGGCCCTAGCATCAAGGGCAGCACAGTAGCATTGTGGGTAGCACAATTGCTTCACAGCTCCAGGGTCCCAGGTTCGATTCCGGCTTGGGTCACTGTCTGTGCGGAGTCTGCACATCCTCCCCGTGTGCGCGTGGGTTTCCTCCGGGTCCTCCGGTTTCCTCCCACAGTCCAAAGATGTGCAGGTTAGGTGGATTGGCCATGCTAAATTGCCCTTATCTCCAAAATTGCCCTTAGTGTTGGGTGGGGTTACTGGGTTATGGGAATGGGGTGGAGGTGTTGACCTTGGGTAGGGTGCTCTTTCCAGGAGCCGGTGCAGACTCGATGGGCCGAATGGCCTCCTTCTGCACTGTAATTTCTATGAATCAAGAACCAGTGTTCAGCAGAAAACTGCCCCTTGCCTTCCTTATTACATATTTTACTTTTGTGACTACACAATCATCACCCAAACTTGGTGTCAGCCCCCCACCATTCTTTGAGAGATTTTTAATACAGACTTGCTCTAATGTGGCGTCTGATTCAATATCCAATTATCTGCAGGAGTCTGGGCGAGGGTAAGAAGCAATGAGGCTCTCCAACCAATGAAGCAGAAGAATCCTCACTGAACCACGCAGAGTCTAAACCAGGCACGATACGCCAAGATATATATAAATCAGTTTTAAGTCATGTACAGAAAGCAACACAAAGGTTAGAAAAGACAGAAAGGAATAAGAGCATAGGATAAAAGCGACCAAAAAAGGAAAAGTATATTTTAATATTTTAAGACTCCCTCAATGCTATTAGAATTATAATGAGACTCCACACTCATGAAATTGAGGGCTGGACTTTATGCTACCCTACCAGAGGAGCATAATAGCATAAACTCCTGTACATAGACCTCTCACTGTCTACCTGTCTGCCCCATCTTGTCTGAAATTTAATGCCGGGTGGTAGAGGCCTTGGGTGGCCAGCCCACCCTTGGGTCTATTGAGGCCATTGCTCAGTCAATTTATGGCCACTTATGGACCTCATTCCACCCCGGCCGCTATTTTAACCATGGTAAGTGGAGGTCCAAGCAAAGTAGATAGGTCGGCAGCATAGCTAGTTGGATGTTAAATGACAAATGACAGAGTGTTTGTGGGGACGGGCTCCCCACAAACACTGTAACCAGAGTGGAGCGGGTCAGGGGGCGTGGTGTAGTAGGTGTGGGATCGGATCATAATGGCATCCACAATCCAGCCCTAACTTTTCAATGCCAGCGGGGTTACTTGCTTGTAATTATAACAATCAAAAATGTATTTACTCATGAATACACCATCCCTAACACTTTCTGGTGCCCTGCTGGAGAACTGGTAAGCAGGTTACCCCACTTCATGTAACTGCATTGATTTCAGTTCAAGTCTGCCATTGAGGATTGTTACAGTGCAGCCTGCATAGGAGCAGAAGTTCACATTAACTTCTGGATTTCTGGATTCAACTGCCTTGTGTGTATTCTGCAGATGCTGCTGTCTAATTTACCCCACAATAACGGTGACTATCATGTCTATGATGCTTTGGTGCCAATACCAATCAGTTACAATATAGGGCAGCATGGTGGCACAATGGTTATTACTGCTGCCTCATAGCGCCAGGGACCTGGGTTCAATTCCGGCCTTTGGTGACTGTGCGGAGTTTGCATTTCTCCCCGTGTCTGCGTGGGTTTCCTCCGGGTGCTCCGGTTTTCTCTCACAGCCCAAAGATGTGCAGGTTAGGTGGATTGCCCATGATCAATTGCCCCTTAGTGTCTAAAAGGTGAGGTGGGTTTACGAGGATAGAGGGGGGCGTGGGCCTCGGTGGGGTGCTCTCTCAAAGGGTCGGGTGCAGACCCGATGGGCCAAATGGCCTCCTTCTGCACTGTAGTGGTTCTATAATTCTATTCTAATATTGTAAGTGTATAGAAACAGATATCAGTTAACTCACGTGATTCCTTTCAGATCTTGGTCTGATTTGCTCCGATGGATACAGTTCTGTTTTTTTTGTCTATTCTTTCACGGTACGTGGACGTCTCTGGAAACCCCCACCCCGTCCCCCACATTTATTGCCAATCCTAAATAGCATTTGAGAAAGTGCTGGTGAGAGTGAGCCATCTTCTTGAGCCGCTGCAGTCCATCTGGTCTCGCAGTTTGGTACAACTAAGTTGTGTATCAGACCATTTCAGAGGGAAGTTAAGACTCAACCATAATACTATGGGCCTGGAGTAGTGTGTCGGCCAACAGCCATTTTCTCCTTCCCAATATTAAACCAGATGGATTTTTAACAACAACCTGTGATAGCTTCATGGCGTTTTCATTCCGGATTCTTTTGTCAAATTCAACCATTTGCCATAATGGTATTTGAACCAATGTCCACAGAGTATTAGCCTGGGCCCCTTGAATACTAGTCCACTGACATTACCACTACGCCACCACAGCACCTCCACCTTTACCTCACAAGATTTCCCAAGTTGCTACTCTCTCTGTCCCTTTGCCCGACTCAGTGCGGGCACTACCATTTGGCTGCACTTATACCTATCCAATCATTGCCAGAGTGGGTTCAGGAATGGCTTCTCTTCTTATCCCTGAACAGTCGTCCAAATTCCCCCGAGGGCTGTTCCTAGTTCCCCAAATTTCCTCAACTACAAGGAGCATCATTAAGAATGGTAAGGAAAAAGACTCTTTGGCGACGCCAACCAAACTATCCAGTCCTTAGACCCTGGCCTCCAGTGCACCTCTGTTCCATTCATTCACCATTTTCTTCAGTGGCCGAAGGTTTATTTCCCTAAGACACCACCAACTTACAATTCTACAACTCGCTCTCTGCTTCTGTAACCCATATCCGTAAATCCCACCTTTTTAACCAAGGCTTTGGTCACTCCTCTTGCTCGGCTTTCTGCACGTATTGTTATGGTGGGGGGGGGGGGGGACTGTAAAACCCCCTGGGTGGCCTTCCCACCCTCCTTCCCACCACCCCCCTTGACCTGTCAGCAATCGTACGTGGGGTGGGTGAGGCCTAGAGTGGCCTGCCCTCCCTTGCCCAAATTGAGGCCCATGGCCAATTATTACTGACTTCCGGGCTGCTTCCCACCAGGCTTCAATGTTGAGTCTGGCGGGAGGCATTCTGGGGGAGGAAAGAGGCCAGGGCGAGGGGGCTTCCCTCAGGCACCTTCTACTCTGCTCCCTCCAAGATCTGTCACCCGTGGGTTCTCCTTGTTTTTCACAAGGCCTCTACGTCAAGACACCTTTTTTCAGAGTTGAAGAAAGATATTCAGAAATTGTTTGTACACTCCTGTGATTCATTGTCGGGTTTGAATGTGTAATCATTCGTGAGTGAGTATGACCCGACCTCACGTCATATCCCACAACCGCAGGGTACCTCAAAGCACTTTACAGCTTCACAGCGAGCAATTTGCACACAGCAAGACCCCACACACAACAATGTGATAATGACCGTAGAATCTTATATTTGTGATACTGATTGGTTCAAGGGATAACTCGCCTGTTGTTCTTTAAAATAGTGCCACAGGCTCTTGTTACTCAATGGATTACAGATTCCTTTTGTCTCTGTACCATCAATTTGCTCGACCCCACTCACTTTTATGCTACTGCAAACAAAGCTCATCAGAATTAATGGGAACTTATGTACACCCTAAATATATTGCTGCTGTTTCATGACTAAAGGTTAGAAATGTAAGCACGTTTTTTTATTGAATATCATAAATTATTAATTCACGTCAGGAACATTTTCATATTATCGATATTAATACCACAGGAGAATGTCTTTATTCAAAACACTCTAAAAAGTCATAACAATAATCTTTTCCTGAGAAACTGATACTTACCTTGCGCCTAAATTAATCAAACAAAATCAGAAGTAATATGCTTATCAAGCTGCGTCTATTATTGCTCCTGCTTGTGGCGGCACACAGTGCAACATCCTGCAAGTAGAAGGGATATGGCTTCTGCCTGTTCTGTCAAGTGGGCTCTGCTTTGTTTTTGCAGATAAGTGACTTGCATGTTCTCCTTCTTCTAAGGCAGTCCCTCAGGATCGAGGATGACTTGTTTCCATTTCGATTTGATTAGTTCTGAGATGGCTGATGAGTCCAATTGGCGATCGTCGGTCTCTAACACATGCGGGGGCATGTGGCGCTTGAAGGATCAGGTAGGTGGATTGATTTGAGGCTTGTATACTCCCTCCTTGACGTTGCCCCTGAACCTTGCCGACAGATATCCCTTGATGTGTTCAATTCCCTCCTGAATGAGTCTCCGCCATTTTAGTTGGAAACAGTCCAGGGTCTCCCATGAATCGATGGGGATGTTTGACCTCTTCAGCAAAGCTTTGAGGACATCCCTAAAGTGTTTTCGATGTCCTCCTGGGAGTCTCCTGCCGCGACCGAGTTCCGGGTAGAGTAGTTGCTTCGGAGGTCTGCTGTCAGACATAGGAATGGCATGTGCCACCCAGTGGAGCTGATTTTGGGTGATTACTGCCTCGAGACTGGGAAAGATGGCTTGGGGGAAGACATGGCGAGTTGACTGACTCCCTTGCCCCTGGATTTGCAGGGTTTTGCACTGTTGGTGGTACTTCTCAGCGTTTTGAGGAACTGTACCTACTGTAGGTCATTTAACAATGCTGTTAAGAATGATTTATGTTTGACAAAGACACCTGACCACCCAGTAACTAGCAGACAGAACTACACTGTACGATTTCTTGCTTGGAAGAAAAATAAACTTTATTGTTAACAAAAAGAAATTAAATAAAGAAAGATGCACTAACTTATCCCTCTCGCTTTTAAGGTTTTATGCTATAAACTCAAAAGTACTCTACTTCCCCCTGACTGTTCCCTCATCATAAATCTTTAAGGTTGATTCATTTTTCTAGGGACTTAGCCAAAAGGTATGCCACAGCCCTCCAGAATTTACTTTAATTTTCCTTAGTATTCCAACTATTCCTCTGAGGTTAGATTCTACGAGGGTCCTTCTTTTAGCTTTTGGCTAAGTGACCCTTCACCTGGTTTAGCATGGGGCTGGTTTAGCACACATAGGGCTGGTTTAGCACACTGGGCTAAATCGCTGGCTTTTAAAGCAGACCAAGGCAGGCCAGCAGTTCCCATACCAGCCTCCCCGAACAGGCGCTGGAATGTGACTAGGGGCTTTTCACAGTAACTTCATTGTAGCCTACTTGTGACAATAAGCGATTTTCATTCATTTCATGTCATTCACCTTTTCTTTATACACCTCACAACTGTAGATGCCTCAGCTCCTTGTTCACATTAATAGTAGCTATCCAACCATCTTCTTACAGCTTTCCAAGATAACTCTACTGACCGCTTTCTGCCATGAGACTCTGTGAGGACCACTGTAGATTTCTTCCATGAGCCGCAAGCTGGAGCCAATCTTCCAACCTATTTTCCCTCACAAATTCCTGCTGAAATTGAGCCTCACCCGCCCTCCATGCAATAAACAATCAAGTTAATATTTTCTCTGCTTGAAGGACAGACCTAACTGATTATCACCTCCTGTTGGCTTTCTTAATCCGGTGAGATGCAAACTGAGCTCTCTGCCTCTGTCAGCAAACATACACAGATAAATGAACTAAAAGGCTCCACTCCAATTTACTATCTCCACGGCAACATGACACATACAGCCTCTTCCCTGGTAGAAATCCAAACAAGTTATTTTATCTTCAACATAACTCGTTGATTTTGCAACCCATATGAATAATTTCTGTCTCCAATGGAGTTTTACCACTCCCCATCCCAAAATCGCTCGTTTATAGCTCCTTTTCTTGGCGAGAATAATAGACACCTGGGGCTGGATTCTCCGCCGGCGGAATGCTCCATTTTGCCGGCAACCTGGGGGTTTCCCGACTGTGTGTGGCAGCCCCACAATGGGAAACCCCATTGATCGGTCGGCGTAACCGGGCATCCCGCCGGAGGGGTGAAACAGAAACGTGGTGGGGCGGAGAATCTAGAAATGGGCCCTTCCTTGTTTAAGTGTTTACATCTAAAATGAAAAACTACATTCTAAAACGGATGAACCATTAACTAGATATTCACAACAGTCATGGGCCCTTTGGCTTCTGTTCCGGTCAAACACAACCACCTAACCATTCAGCCAAATTTCCAAAGCATCTTGGAGTACAGGGCATTACTGCCCAGTAAACCTTCACCTCCTTAGCCGTGGGTTTGCGATCCTGGTCCTCAAATACTTTTCCTCAGTCAACCGAAGGCTGAGTTAGCACATTGGAGGTAATAACTCGCGTTTTGGGCCATCCCACAGACCACCTGAAGGGCCATGCTGGACCAAACTTTTAAGCACTGTTGTTTTACATTCACCCCAGCAGGATGACAGAGCCTCAATTGAATGGTCCTCTGAAAGTGCAGCTCTCTCTATGCACTACACAGGGATGACATCCTTATGTCCTGAGCTCCAGATCTGGGGCTGAACGTTATGCACCCCAGGTAGGTGTGTCCCTACCATGGTGGCATGTACATTGGGGTGGGCGCTAATTCCATCACCTACCCACCCACCCCAGAGCTCATTCCCTTAATATGATAAAGGGGAGGGGTGGGCACGAAGGCGCTGAAATCAGTAGCCAGCCCGTCATGTTACAATGACCAATTAAGGGTCAATTAGGCATGTTATCAAACTGATTGACACTAATAATACATTGCCCATTTCCTAACACATTTAGCAGCAGGGCATTCCCAGGAAGTCTGATTTTTAAGTTGAAGTGGTTGAGGGTGGGGAGGAACTGGGTCGGGGCTGCACTTAGGGTGAGGTCCTATTCCGATTGCAGGGCGGCCTACTCTGTCTCCTAAACCCACCTGCTCTCACTTCGCTTTGGCAGTGCCCCTGTCCCGAACAACTCCCAAAACATCCCGGGCCAAGATCCTCAGCTATCGGCTCCAGTCCTCCACCTGCAGCGCCACCAGCTGCCAATGGCGCCTTCTTGGCGCAGCCGGGATTGGTGGAGCTGCCAGCCAATCAGAGTTCAGGGGATGCATTCTCCGCCGGCGGGATGCTACGTTTTGCCGGCAGCCCGGGGATTTCCCGACGGCGTGGGGCTGCCCCACAATGGGAAATCCCTTTAACCGGCCGGTGTAACGGAGCATCCCGCCGGCGGATATGGTGCGGCGGGATGGGGAATCCAGCCCCCGGTCAACGAGGGGCCGAGGTCCCACTCAACACTGGTCAGTGAGCGCTGCGGCGCTTTATGGCTGCGGGGCTGCTCGTCGCATCATCAGTCAGCTCCACGCTAACGTGGTTTCTCAGGGGGGTGGGGGGTGGTCTGGTATCTGAACCGCCCCCCCAACTTTTTATTCAGCATTCAGCCCCTGGTTTGGAGTTTCAACTCACTACCATCCAACTCAGATGTAAGAATACGACCAACTGAGTCATATAGGGCGGGATTCTCCAAACCCACGGGGGCCTGGGGAGAGTGGGGCTGGCGCGGGGGGGGGGGGGGGGGGGGGGGGGGGGGGGGGGGGGTCGGGGCTTGTGTCCGGGGAGGGTTGTGCTGGGATTGGATTGGATTTGTTTATTGTCATGTGTACCGAGGTAGTGAAAAGTCTGCTGTGGACCAGTTGTATGAGAATTGCAGTGGATCAAGGCATTCTGGGAGTACGGAGGTGATGCTCTTCATGATCAACCTCTCGAAGCACTTCATTACGACTGAAGTCAGGGCCACTGGACGGTAGTCATTGAGGCATGTTGCTTGGTTCTACTTTGATACCGGTATGATGGTGGTCTTCTTGAAGCAGGTGGGGACCTCGGAGTGGAGCATGGACAGGTTAAAGATGTCCCCGAACACATCTGCCAGCTGGTCCGCGCAGGCTCTGAGTGCACGACCAGGGATCCCGTCCGGGCCCATCGCTTTCCCAGGGTTCACTTTCAGGAAGGCCGATCTGACTTCGGAAGCTGTGATGGTGGGTATGGGTGACTTATGGGCTGCTGGGGCACTTGACAACGGATTGTTGGATACCTGCTCCAGCATAGAATGCATTGAGTTCATCGGGGAGGGGTGCGCTGCTGCCGGAGATACTGCTCGGCTGCGCCTTGTAGCCCATGATGTTGTTTAGTCCTTGCCACAATCACGGAGAGTCTGTCTATGACTCTAGCTTGGTTTGATATTCTCCCTTGACATCTCGGATGGATTGGTGGAGGTCGTACCTGGATCTCTTGTATCGGTCAGGGTCGTCAGCCTTGAACGCCTCAGATCTGTCCTTCAGTAGGGAGTCAATCTCACGGTTGAGCCATGGTTTCCGGTTGTGGAACATACCTACTGCTTTTCTTTGGCACGCAATTGTCCACACATTTGCTGGTGGGGGGGGAGAGGGCTGTCGGGGCTGGTGTCCGGGAAGGATGGGGGTAGGGGTGGGGGGGGGGGGAGGGTAGTGTTGGAACCAACAATTCTACGGACACGTGCTTGTAGGATTAGAATAGCGGTTTTAATATACTTACAACAGAGCCAGCCTATTAGCCGTTGAACTTTCGGTGAACTGGCCGGCTGACCCTGTGGCACTGATCTTTATACAGCAGCTCCCGGGGGAGGAGTCCTGGGCAGAGCCAAGGGTAAAGCCCCGTACAACTCTCAAGCATTCCCAGAGCTACTCCCCCTGGAGGTCAGATAGTGTAACTGCACTTACAATATAGACACATATATATACAGGTTATAATCTGGTGTGAATCACATTCACCACATTCACCCCCTGTGAAAAAAATCGAGTCCAGCGGGAGTGGTGGCTCACAGAGTTAGTCTGTTCGGTGGATGAATTGTTCTTTTCGATCTGCAGAGCACCGGGGTTGCAGCCTCTTGCGGAGGCTGGGTGGGTGTTGAGAGCTGGGGTACGATGGCAGACTCCGGGGCGGGTCTTACCCGAACTTTATACACCTCTGGCTCGACCGGAGACTGGGGGCGCTGGGGGCGGGCTGGTTCTGGCGCGTGAGGCTGGTGGGGTGAGCTTGTGGGATCGGGGGCGCGAGGGGGCGGCAGCATAGGGAACGGGGTAAGGGGTTCCTCAGTGGGGGTAGGGGGGGGGCTGGATCCAGCGGGTGCCAGGTCCCGAAGGGATACTGTGTCCTGGCGACCGTCTGGGAACTCCACGAATGCATACTGGGGGTTGGAATGGAGGAGGCGCACCTTTTCAACAAGGGGATCAGTTTTGTGCCCCCTGACGTGCTTCCTCAGGAGGACTGGGCCTGGTGTCCTCAGCCACGCCGGAAGTGAGACTCCCGTGGTAGTGCCCCTAGGAAAAATGAAGAGTCTCTCATGAGGGGTTTGATTTGTAGCTGTACAGAGGGGGGATCTGACAGCGTGGAGCGCGTCTGGGAGGACTTCTTGCCATTGGGAGACTTGGAGTTTTCTAGACCGGAGGGTCAGCAGGACGGTCTTCCAGACCGTCGCGTTCTCCCTCTTCACCTGTCCGTTCCCCCTGGGTTGTAGCTGGTAGTCCTGCTCGAGGCGATGCCCTTGTCGAGCAGGTACTGACGCAGCTCGCCGCTCATAAAGGACGAACCCCGGTCGTTGTGCACGTAGCTGGGGAAAGCAAACAGGGTGAAGACACTATGCAGGACCCTAATGACTGTGTGGGAGGTCATATCAGGGCATGGAATGGCAAAAGGGAATCGGGAGAACTCGTCGATGATGTTGAGAAAATAGATGTTCTTGTTAGTGGAGGGGAGCGGCCCTTTGAAATCGATCGCAAGGCGCTCAAAGGGCCTAGAAGCCTTGACCAGGGCCCTGTCTGGTCTATAGAAGTGTGGTTTGCACTCCGCACAGATCGGGCAGTCCCTGGTGACCGCTTTTATCTCCTCGTTGGAGAAAGGCAGGTTTCGGGCTCTGATGTAGTGGGCGAGCCGGGTGACCCCTGGATGGCAGAGGTCCACGTGGATGGCTTTCAGACGGCTGATCTGCGCGCTGGCGCATGTCCCGCGGGATAGGGCATCCGAGGGCTCGTTGAGCTTCCCCGGTCGATATTTAATATTGTAACTATAGGTGGAGAGTTCGATCCTCCACCGAAGGATTTTATCATTTTTTATTTTTCCCCTTTGCGAGTTGTCAAACATAAAGGCAACTGATCGTTGGTCGGTGATGAGGGTGAACCTCCTACCTGCGAGGTAGCGCCTCCAGTGACAAACAGCCTCCACAATGGCTTGTGCTTCCTTCTCGACTGAGGAGTGTCGGAGTTCTGAAGCGGATAGGGTACGGGAGAAAAATGCAACGGGCCTCCCTGCCTGATTTAAAGTGGCTGCTAGAGCTACCTCTGAGGTGTCGCTCTCAACCTGAAATGGGGTGGATTCATCCACCGCCCGCATGGCTGCTTTGGCGATGTCCTCCTTGATGCAGCTGAAGGCTTGACGCACCTCAGCAGACAGGGGAAATCATGTGGCCTTAAAGAGTGGGCGGGCTTTGTCCACATATTGAGGGACCCTCTGGGCGTAGTATGAAAAGAACCCCAAGCACCGTTTGAGGGCCTTGGGGCATGCGGTCCGGGTCTGGGCCCAGGACTCCGTTCTCCACGACGTAGCCGAGTATGGCCAGTCTGTTTGTGCGGAAAATGCATTTCTCCTTGTTATAAGTGAGATTTAATTTCTGTGCCGTTTGGAGAAAATGGTGGAGGTTGGCGTCGTGGTCCTGCTGGTCATAGCGGCAGATGGTAACATTGTCCAAGTACGGAAACGTGGCCCGCAGCCTGTACTGGTCTACCATTCGGTCCATTGCTCGTTGGAACACCGAAACCCCGTTGGTGACGCCGAAGGGAACCCGGAGGAAATGGAAGAGGCGGCCATCGGCCTCGAACGCCATGTAGTGGCGGTCCTCCGGGCGGATTGGGAGCTGGTGGTATGCAGACTTCAGATCCACCGTGGAAAATACCCGATATTGGGCGATCTGATTAACCATGTCTGCAATTCTGGGGAGGGGATACGCGTCTAGGAGCGTAAAGCGATTTATGGGCTGGCTGTAGTCGACGACCATGCAAAATTGAGGGCAGGGGAAGGGTGGATGAGGGTAGGGGGGTGAGGGAAGGGGGGATGAAGGAAGGGGGGATGAGGGAAGGGGGAATGAGGGAAGGGGATGAGGGAAGGGGAAGGAGTGATGAGGGAAGGGGTGATGAGGGTGGGGGAAGGGGGATGAGGGAAGGGGAGATGAGGGTAGGGGAAGGGGGATGAGGGAAGGAGGATGAGGGAAGGGGAGATGAGGGAAGGGGAGATGAGGGCAGGGGAAGGGCGGATGAGGGTAGGGGGATGAGGGTAGGGAATGAGGGAAGGGGGATGAGGGAAGGGGGAAAGGGGGATGAGGGAAGGGGGGAATGAGGGAAGGGGGGAATGAGGGAAGGGGATGAGGGAAGGGGAAGGGATGAGGGAAGGAGGATGAGGGAAGAGGAGATGAGGGAAGGGGAGATGAGGGCAGGGGAAGGGTGGATGAAGGTAGGGGGGATGAGGGCAGGGGGGATGAGAGAAGGGGGATGAGGGAAGGAGAAAGGGGGGATGAGGGAAGGGGAATGAGGAAAGGGGGATGAGGGAAGGGGGGATGTGGGAAGGAGGATGAGGGAAGGGGAGATGAGGGAAGGGGGATGAGGGAAGGGGAAGAGAAGATGAGGGCGAGGGGAAGGACAGATGAGGGTAGGGGGGATGAGGGATGGGGGAATGAGAGAAGGGGGATGAGGGAAGGGGGGATGAGAGAAGGGGATGGGGGGGATGAGGGAAGGGGGGATGAGGGAAGGGGAAGGGGGGGATGAGGGCAGGGGGCGAAAGGGGGGTCTCACTTGGTGCTGTACCCCTGATCTTGGCACCCGCGACCTCCCGTTCCTCGAGCCCATCTGCGAGGTTCAGGGCCCTCTCGTCATGAACGGTGAGGGGCCGCAATTCAGGTGACCTCCTCCGGTTCTGGCACACTCCTGGTTGTTGTAGGCGCGCTTCGCCTTGGGGCCGGGGGGGGGGGGGGGGGTTGTTGAGGAGAGAAGGATCATGGTTAGGCGAACATATACTTGCAGCCCAACGGTTCGGTGTATGTTGGCATAGGCTCAGACGCCATCCTGCCAATGCAGCTTGCATGGGTGGGTGCAGCCCTGTGGGTCTCAGCTACGGCTGTGCCGCCCATCAGGTGGAGGGGGGGGGCAGTGCCACATGTGGGGGTGAGGGGTTGGTGCCATGGGCACAGTGGGGGGGGGGGTACTCACCCTGGCTGCCCTGACTAGGTTATTGACCTTCTTGTGGCACTGGCTGCCGGCCCTGGGGGTTAACCCCACGGCGCTGACGGTGTCTACCACCTCCCTCCACAGGTGCCTGCTGGTGTTGGCAGTGACCCTGCGGCCATGTCTGGGGTACAGGGCTTCCCTCCTCTGTTTCCACGGCGCCCAGGAGCATTTGATGTCTCGGTCCTGGAACCTCGACGCTGCGCGGCGGGCGGCCATCTTCCCACGTTGCCGTTTCTCCGCTGATTCTCCATAAATTCAACAGCGACTCCGCGCGGCATCAGTGACGCCGTTCGGGTCGCTCCGTGGCATTTCCCATGATGCCCGTGCTGGCCCCTTCCGTAGCACAGAATTCGTGCACTTTTGCTCGGTCCGACGCCGGAGTCATCCGCGCTGGTTTTGACGCGGCGTTGGAACTCGGACGCGGTAAGGAAGAATCCCGGCCTTAAACTCTACAAATAAAACTAAAACAATGCAAACCGGGACACAACAGAAGGAACAAAAGTTTATCCAACTGGGATTAAGATGTCTTTACTATTTTTATGGAATATTATGGAATATGGAATAGGGGGGATCTTATAGAAACATTTAAAATTATGAAGGGAATAGATAGGATAGATGCGGGCAGGTTGTTTCCACTGGCGGGTGACAGCAGAACTAGGGGACATAGCCTCAAAATAAGGGGAAGTAGATTTAGGACTGAGTTTAGGAGGAACTTCCTCACCCAAAGGGTTGTGAATCTATGGAATTCCTTGCCCAGTGAAGCAGTTGAGGCTCCTTCATTACATGTTTTTAAGGTAAAGATAGATAGTTTTTTTGAAGAATAAAGGGATTAAGGGTTATGGTGTTCGGGCCGGAAAGTGGAGCTGAGTCCACAAAAGATCAGCCATGTTCTCATTGAATGGCGGAGCAGGCTCGAGGGGCCAGATGGCCTACTCCTGCTCCTAGTTCTTATTCCTGCAGTTTTAATTTTTTCCCCCCCCAAATTGTCCACGGTGTTTGCTAAGTATTTGAGTCCATTAAACAGGACCCACAAACAGATAAGGGGCTTGGCCAGGGAGCTCTTAACAATCTCACTAATTAATCTCTGATTCTGTCGCAGCATGTTCGGAACAAATCACATTATACAATTAAAATTCTTATTAATATTCATCAGCTTTGGATCAGGCTGAATTCTGCACCACCATGTTTTGCATGCACAGCACAATGGCACGCACTGAAAAGTGATGAGGCTTTAGACAGTGATTACATTCCTCTGTGAGAATCTTTCAGGCTAAAGGTTCCTGGGCTTGGACACACAACATTGTTCTCCGACACGGCTTTTACATTAAATATTTCAAAAGGTCGATGATTTTTGATGGGCCTGGCTGCATTTTACTGGAAGTGAAAGATAATTGGATTATGGGGAGGGGGAAAAGAGATGAATCTAAGTGATAATGACAGATGATTCTGTAGTCCAACACAATTAGATGAATTGCTGTGTCCGAGCCCTTTAGCAAATATAATGTAAACTTGCCTAAGTAAAGCATGAGGAGGGAGTGCTCTGAATATCGAAACTCAGGGCTTTTACTGGTAACGTTTCGCAAATGTGAGTGAAATGTAAGTTCGCCGGCACAATTGCGGAGAGAAATGTGATCACTTCCCGATTCATTGCAAATTAACAATCTTATCTCAAGAGTTCAGACAATATCATAAATCACTGAGGTGGGGTTTGAAGTGACCCGTGACCTGGAACCTGCGATTCGGATAAATCATTGACTACGCTTTAGAATTCAGGAGGCCTCTGGCTTCAAGTTCTGGCTTTTGGTCACTGTCTGCGCCGAAAGCAACTGGCCCTTTCTAACGAGTTCCACCCCAGAGGATTAATGATTAGAAAGCTGATTTATCAATGAATCATGCGCCGTCGCTCCTGTCAAATTCATTGTCCAGCACAAGTGATGGTTGCCTTCTGTTTGCGCCCAATTTCTGTGAAAAGCCGTCACCAGCACCCTGTAGTTTTATTGAAAGCAGGGTAGGATTATTGTATCGTTTTTTAATTGCACCTGCGGCAGTATCTGTCTATACCTTCCCCCCCCCCCCCCCCCCCCCCCCCCCCCCCCCAACTCCTGGCCCTCAATCTTTTGGGTGTTAAAAATTTAAACTGATAAACTGTCGAAAGATATGTGAATATAGAATTAAGGGAAAATCAACAATTTCAGATAAGTTGTGCAGCTGGCTGATTAGAGACTGAAATAATAAGGAACCTCCTGGGCAATGAAGCTGCGAAAGTGAAGGACAAATGATGCTACCCCGCTGGATTCAATGAGAAAGACACTGTTAGTGAGACTGTTAAATGCCCCGCAATTATGTACAAGGTGGGGCTTCTCATTAAATTGACTATGGCTCGAATAATAAAAAACTTAAAGCACAGAAGGAGGCCACTCAGCCAGCTGTGTTTGTGCTAGATCTCTTCAACAGCGATTGTGTTCAGTCCAACATTTTGCCTGTAACCCTCTCAGTCCACAAGTACCTGTTCAAAAACCCTTTTAAAATGAATAATTTGAATTAGTTTTCACCAACTTTTCAGGTCGAATATTCCAGATTCCAACACATCTTCTGATTGAAGACATTTCTCTGCCTTTTCTCTCTTTGACGATGATTCTAAGTCCATGGCCCCTGGTTATTGATCCAATTGTCAAATCTTTCTCTATCAAACCCACTAATCATCCTGAGGACCTCTATTGGGTGATGCCTTAACCTTCTCTGTTCTAAGCAGGACAGAAATAACTTTTTCCAATCTCGCCTCTTAACTGAAGTCCCTCAACTCTGGTAAACACCCTGGTAAGTCTCCTCTGTAACCTTTTGAAGGTTTTTAAATATTTTTCCTGAAGTATGGTGCCCACAACTGCCCTCAATACACCAGTTAAGGCCTAAACGTGATTTTATTTAATTGTAGAATTCCAAAGGAACACTTGAATTTATACACAGACAGCTTGATGGCCAAGGAAGGTGTGTTCATTGAGTGCAAATGTTCCCGACAAGCACCAAAGTCAGGCGGTAAGAATGGTAGAGATTCCTGACCAACCTTGTGATGGAATGAAAATTGGAGCCTCCACTGGCCACAGCTCCAGACTACAACGTGTATGTACAGTGCATGTTGCTACAGCACGGGTGGGGGGGGGGGGGGGGGGGGGGGTTGTAGTTGGATAGATGACCTGTGTGGGTCAGATTGGTGCCAACAGCCTGATTTCATTCCCTGACCTGTTGGATTCGGGACCTGATTCCTTTCCTGATCTCGTGGAGCTGTGGGTCGGACCTGTCGCTTGCCAGAGGACTGCAGAAGTGTGAAGGTGTGTGTAACAACCTGCATAGAACAGGCAGGGCTGGGCTGATTGCTTTGTGTGACTCAGAGACTCTGAACTCACCTGCTAACTACAGGGCTGACACCATAGTGTATATAAGGTTAGTCAAATAGGAACCAATTGACAGAGAGAGAGGATCCGGTGAAGTCTAACCCAGCGCCTTTGTAAATAGTACATATTATAAATAAACATCTTTATGTTACTCGTCTGACTCACTCCACCTTTATTAAACTGGAGACGAAGATAAACTGGAACTGTCGATGTGCTACTCTGCCACCCACGCCCTCTCTCCATGACTTCGCTTTGCCAGGGATAGAAGTACAGCATTGAGTCTTCACTCTGCCCTTTCTTGGTCTATTGGATGCTTTTGACCCTACGGTTGAGTCGTGGAACTTATACATGGAATGCTTGCGATACTTTTTCCGTGCCCACAACACAACCGAAAATGAGCGCCAGTCTGTGATGTTGACGGCCTACATTCGGCATAATTAGGGCTTCATGTTTCCGGCAACACCAGATGTGTTGGCATTCAACCAGCTCATCGTGCTGGTGGGAAATCATTTCAACCTGACACCGTCCACCATTTTGCAACGGTACAGATTTAATACAACCGATAGGTTGAAAGGGGAGTCAGTTGTCAAGTATGTTTCCCAGTTGCAGAATATCGCAGGGACTGTGTTGGTGGATATGTTTTGTGATCGCTTGGTTTGCAGTATTAACAATCTGGACATACAAAAAAGGCTCCTAGGTGAAGCTTTCTTAATGTTCCAGCAGTCTTTGCACAGGAGAGTACTGCTCGGGGTGTACAGGAGCTCCAAGGCATGGAGATTAATGTTGTTTTGTCGTTGCCCCCTCCTCACCGCCTTTCTGTGGCCAGAATGGACCACCACGAGGCAGCAATCCCAAAGCCTCGAGGACATAGGCTGTGTAGTATGCACCCTCCGGATCAGGGAGGAGCCAACTCCGCCCTCTGTGAGAAGTGCGGGTGTCGGAGTCGGCGAAGCTGCCCACAGCGTGAGGGACAGCGCGCTGACCGCTTGGAATGAGGTAGACATCGGCCCTATGCGCGGACCCTTCATTTGGACGACCCTGAAGAAGTTGGACGCAAGTCGCAAAATGCAGCTGAGCTGTGTGGCTGCACCGTGAGTGGCCCCTATTCGCATCCTCATACTAGTCAATGGAAAGTGAATTCAGATGGAATTAGATGCGAGTGGAGTACGTAGAACAGTACAGCTCAGAACAGGCCCTTTGGCCCTCGATGTTGTGCCGAGCATTGTCTGAAACCAAGATCAAGCTATCCCACTCCCTGTCATTGTGGTGTGCTCCATGTGCCTACCCAATAACCACTTGAAAGTTCCTAAAGTGTCCAACTCCACTATCACAGCAGGTAGTCAATTCCACACCCTAACCACTCTCTGAGTAAAGAACCTACCTCGGACATCCCTCCTATATCTGATGGACATCAATTCAGTCGAGACGCTGAGTAGTAGTGAACTGATGCTTTAATAGACTAAAAGTGTGCCAACCTGTAGCTCCTCCCGCACTGCAAGGCTGCATGTTGTCATCTCAGTGGTGCTGCACCATGTGTTCGACCGAATCATCAACACGGAGTGAGTAGATTGTCATTGGCTGGTTTTGCTGTCCACCTGGCTACGTATACCGGGGAGCATTTGTCGATTGTCGGCTGCACGCTCACCCCGGTGGTTTATGGATATCAATCTTTGATTCTTCCCCTCATCGTGGTGGAGGGTCCCAACCTGCCGAGACAGGATTGGCTGCACCATTTCCAGCTCGGCTGGCAATGTATCCTCAAGGTAGAAACAGGCGGTTTATATGCGGAGCTGCAGAAATTCCCCGACGTTTTCAGGCCCCGGCTTGGGAAAATTAAAGGGGCCATACCGAATATTCAGGTAGATCAGCTGTCCCGGACTCATTTTTTTCATGCTTGACTGGTCCCCCGATGTGGTACGGGCAAGGGCGAAGCTGAGCTCCAGCGATTCGAAAGTCTCGGGATCATTTGGCTGGTTTGTTTTGCCGAATGGGTGGCACCAGTGGTTCCAGTGATGAAACCTAACTGAACTGTCCACCTCTGCGATGATTACAAGTTAACAGTAAAAACGGCGTCACGTTTGGATCAATACCCACTCCCTCGTGTTGAAGACCGTAACGCCACGCTGACGGTTAGCTTCACATTCACAAAATTAGACATGAGCAATACTTATTTGCAGCTCAAACTGCACAAGGCCTCGAGAAAATGCATACAATGAACACTCATCAGGGTCATTTGAGTAAACCTGGCTTCCATTCAGCATCTCTTTGGCTTGTGCCGTGTTTCAACCTGTTATGGAAGGTATATTAGGATGTCTCTCGCATGTTGTTGTCTATCATGACGATGTGTTAATCACGGGGGTAATGGAAGCAAAACACTGGAAAACCTTGACGCAGCGCGGCAGCAGTTTTCAGAGCATATCGTCCGCCTGCGTAAAGCGAGGTACGTCTTCAATGCGAAGAAGGTGGTATATTTAGGTTATGGGGTAGTAGCATTCTTGCCTTTAAGCTCATGGATTCAAGATCCACTCCAGAGACTTGAACACGTAACCTATGGCGACACTTCCAGCCGGGTTACTAACCATCCACGCATTAAAGGTTAGTCTCCAGGTTGGTCCTGTGAGGAATCCAGGAAAAGAATCATGTGTGTTTTTCTAATTTTCTTTCAACGTATATATTGATGAGGTAATGTGTAGTAGCATGCTCCTTTAAGGGTGCGAGGTCTCGAAGGATTGCGTGACCCGTAGGACCAATTGGGCCAGAGCATGTGACTCTTTCTTGGGCTGAGCGCTGGTTTTAATGTTAGTTAAGAGTTTGGAGTCATGAAGTACGGTTGCCTTTATCTCACTTTCTATAAATAGTTACTTACTTTAATAAACTGTTTATTTATTGATCTACTTGGTGACCGCTAGTCTTTCTAGATACTACATTTGGTGACGATCAATCCTAGTGCCATCCCACTGGTACAGAGATCAGGAGAGCAGACCTGATGTTGAAGTCTTTCCTTTGAAGCAAACTCGCTCAGCAGTCTGAGTGTATCAACATGCCCCTTTTTGGGAAACATGAGGCATTCAATCCGAACACAGAGAAGTGGATGCTATATGTTGAATGCCTGTGCTATTTATTTAAGGCCAATGAAATTGGGGAAGAAGAGCAGCAGTGGGTAATCCTATGAACAGCTAGTGGGCTCCGACCTATAACCTGATAAGGAGTCTGACTTCTGCAGATTCCCGCGACTCCAAAACTGAGGAGCTTGTGAAATTAATCAAAATACATTATCACCCAAAGCCCCTGGTGATAATGCAAAAATACCAATTTAATTTGACCACAAAATCCCCAGGGGAGATGATAGTGGCACTTCGTGGCGTGCAGTAAACAAACGACTGAGGTTTGCGAGTTTGCAACTGCATTCAATGACATGATGAGAGACAGGCTAGTCTGTGGTGTTAACAACATGGCTATACAAAATAAATTGTTAGCAGAGGCAAATATTACCTTAAAGATGGCATTAAAGGTCACCTAAGCTTTTGAAAGTGCTGAACGGTGTGTGGGGGGGGGGGGGGGGGGGGGGGGAGGGGGAAAGATGGTACTGCAGAGCATGCAAGCAGGCAAGGTCTATCACGTTTGGTGGGAAGATGCTCACAGCCATGGCACCAGGGATTAAGGAGCAGGAATTAATGGACAAAGAGGCTCGGAGCAAAAGGGATTGGAGAGATATCGGGAATTTGGTCCACAGACCAGGAGCTATGAAGAATGCTACTGATGTGAGGGAGATCACTCCCAGGAGAGATGTAAAATCAAGGAAGCTACATGTTATGCCTGCAATAGAATGGGGCACATTAGGAGAAAGTGCAAGGTTGGGAAGATCCTACAGGGGCCCAACAAACAAATTCTGATTCCAATACACATTGTTGAAAACAACCTGAAAAGAGGTCTAAAGTAGACAGATTAAACAACATTAAAATGGACAAGATGCCATCACTTACAACTGCGTTAATGGTAAACAGTCAGCCACTTAGAACGGAGATAGACGCGGGTGCATGTGGTACAGTTGCAGGTGAGCAAACATATTGTTAATTACAAGGGGGGGTCCAGCCCCTGAAGTTAAGAAGCATGGCTGCCAGGCTAGCCATATACACTGGAGATGCTTTAAGGATCCTGGGAACAACCACAATCCCCGTGAGCTACTGACACGAGTCAGCTCAGCTGCCTCTGATAGTAATGGGGGGGGGGGGAGGCAAGTATGATGGGCCGAGATTGGCATTGCCAAATTAGATTAAATTGGTAAAAATCTTCAAAATTAATGAAGGAGACTTTTGTGACGTCTGAAAGACTTACCAGAACATTGTCCAAGATGAGTTAGGCAAGATACAGGACCTATCGGCAAATATTTACGTGGATTCTGAGGCCACACTCCGGCTTTACCTTCCTCAAATAAGCTGAACCATCCTCTATGCCTTAAATGAGAAGGTTTAGTCTGAACTCAAGCAGTTGGAAGAATTAAGCATCATCAAGCCTGTACAGTTTTCAGAGTGGGCAGTTCCCATCTTGCCAGCGGTTAAACCAGATTGAACCATTAGGTTATTTGGGGACTATAAGTTAACCGTGAATCAGGCAACAAAATTGGACTGATACCAAATACCAAGAATTGAAGATTTATAAGTTAAATTAGCAGGTAGTTTAACTTACATATGAATCATGCTTACCAGCAATGAGAATTAGACGTGGATATTTACTATAAATACTCATAAGGTTTATTTCAGTGTACCTGGCTACCCTTCAGAGTCTCATCAGCCTGTGCACTGTTCCAGTGCGTGATGGAAAGCTTGCTACAGGATCTACCCAGGATGGTTGTCTTTCTAAATGATGTACTGACACCAGGAGCATCCAAAGACAAGCATCTAGGAAATCTCAAAGAAGTTTTTAAAAGATTTAAAAAGACCCGTGTAAAGATGAAAAGTGAAAAGTGTACATTCCAGGCTCATGTAGTGACCCACTTGGGGTTTCGAGGACTCACCCAGAGGCTGCGCCCTATGGAGGAGAAGATCAAAGTGATTAAGGGAATACCGGCCCCCAAAATACATCAGAATTTAAATATTTTTTAGGAATGGTGAATTATTATGGAAGATTTACTCCTAATCTTTCTACAATGTTGGCACCCCAACACACACTATTCAAGAAGCATCAGAGGTGGTATTGGAGAGAGCATCAGAAAGATGCCTTTGAACAGGTTAAACTATCTGTGCAGTCATTCCAGTCCATTGGTCCATTTTGACCCCTTGAAAGAGATCATTCTTACTTGTGACTTGCTTCCCGACAGAATCAGAGCAGTTTTATCACACAAGATGGATGATGGTGCAGAAAGTCCTACCACCTATGCCTCGAGGGCCCTGACTGTTGCCGAACAAGTTCCTCGCCAATCGAAAAAGAGAGACTAGCTCTAACCTTTGGAGTGAAAAAGATCCATCAATAAGTCTATGGACGACATTTCAAAGTAATTACCAACCACAAATCCCTGTTAGGCTTATTTAAGGAAGGTAAGGCCATTCCCCCCATAGATTCAGCCAGGGTACAATGCTGGGCTCCATTGTTAGCAGCCTCTGAGTATAGCCTGTCCCTCGCATACCAGTCGGTGATATTGCTATGGAGGAAAGTAATGCTGCAGCAAGCTACCCTGAGGCACAGCCCAGTAATGTTCCAGGGGTACTGGGGAAATCACCTGCACGGAAGCACCTTCACAATTTGAGAGCCACTGAGGTTCAAACTGAAGTTACCTCTACTGTTGGAGCAGCCGCTAGTGAATTAAGTCGCTCCCAAAGGATCAGGAAATCCCCGGACCGACTTACATTGTAATGGAATGTGCTGAGATCCATTTGTTTTTTTTTCTTTTTAAAAAAAATAATAAATTTAGCGTACCCAATTATTTTTTTCCAATTAAGGGGCAATTTAGCGTGGCCAATCCACCCAACCTGCACATCTTTTGGGTTGTGGGGGTGAAACTCACGCAGGCACGGGGAGAATGTGCAAACTCCACACAGACAGTGACCCAGGGCCGGGATTCGAACCCGGGTCCTCAGCGCCGTAGGCAGCAATGCTAACCACTGTGCCACCGTGCTGCCCTGCGATCCATTTGTTGCAAAATATTGTAAATAGTTCCATTGTTGTAATGTGTTCACCAGGGACTTATTGGGGAAGGATGTGGTAGTGTGACCCTTTAAGGGGAAAGTTCTCAGAGGGTTATGTGACCCGGAGGGCCATTCGAGCTGGGGTGCGCGAATCCTGGGGTGGAGCGCCGGTTTTACTGTTAGGAGTTTGGTGTCGTGGATACGGTAGTCTTTATCACACTTTCTGCAAATAGTTACTAGTCTTAAAAAAACATTTATTCATTAGTCTACTTGCTGGTCGCCAAAGTCTTTCAAAGTACTACAGAATGAATATTGGAAAAGGATTAAAAAGCACCCAATCAGAAAATGGGCCTGTTCACTTTCTAATGTTAGACAGGGTGTTGTGAAGATGGCCACCTCAGGCAAACAATGGTGTGAGACTTGGTTGGCGGCAGGATGTCAGTGTTGAAAATTCCAGGGATATGTCCATATCCAAACACTCATTCAACGCTAATTTGAGGGACAGTACTGAGCAAAGATGTTGCATTGCCTAAGGTGCAGCCTTTTCTGGACGTGCTGTCAACACCGAGACCTTGTTTACCGTCTCAGGTGGATGTACAAAACATTTGACTTTTCCGTCCTTGCTGTAGGAGCACAGTGCCCTGTGAAACGTGACATCTCTACTCACAGTTTCTGTCCGGACAAGGATGGATATCCACCTGAACTCTTTTAAAAATGAAATGAAAATCGCTTTTTGTCACGAGTAGGCTTCAATGAAGTTACTGTGAAAAGCCCCTAGTCGCCACATTCCGGTGCCTGTTCAGGGAGACTGGTACGGGAATTGAACCGTGCTGCTGGCCTGCCTTGGTCTGCTTTAAAAGCCAGCGATTTAGCCCAGTGTGCTAAACCAGCACATAGTGCTGCTGCTTTCTCCGTTAACTCCCCCCCCCCCCCCCACCCCCAACCTCACCCCTTTCATGAAAGGCTAACTTATCTCTTCATTGTCCTCTCTGAGAATGAGCCGCCTGTAATAGCATTGTCGCTCTTTGCAGGTGCTGTTGTATAGTTCCAGTGTTTCTTGCTTTTAATTTCAGACTTGCAACATAGAATTTACAGTACAGAAGGAGGCCAGTCGGCCCATCGAGTCTGCACCAGCCCTTGGAAAGAGCACCCAAATAACATTTGCATTATTTCTCCTTTCTTGTTTCTCTGCCTGTGATGCTGGAAAATGTTCACTGCTAACATCAGCTGTGGACCAGTGAGCGCACCACTCTTGCCCTTTGGTGCCACGTTCCTGGGTCCTAGTCCCACCCAACGTACTTGAGCACGTAGTTCAGCTTTGTGCTGCACCGATGGAGGGGTTGTCAATCGGATGAGATTATTAATTCAGGCCCCATCTGCTCGGTCAGCCGGACAGAAATGATTCCCAAACAGAATCTGGAACAAGAGCAGTGGAATTCTCCCCCGTGACCTGACCAATCAATCAGCATCACTCCCTCCCTCTGGACCAGAAGCTCCGAGTATGGGTGCAACGCCAGGATTAGTTGGCTACAGAACGAGCATTCATAACACACTTCAACGGGCTGATAATCAGCTCGGGAAACCTTCCATCACTTCCCCCAATATTCCCCAAAGTGTATGTTTGAAGATATGCTTGAAAAATCTGTACGGCTTAAACAGACCGTGGTTTATTGGATCACCCTGTGCACAAATTAGCCAGTAGGTTTCCTCCAATACAAATGTCCGCATTTCAAAAAGTACACTGTTGCCTTTGAAGCATTTTGAGACCTGAGGTTGTGACAGGTGCTATGTGAATGCAAGCCTTCCCTTCAGCCGGTCTGTGCACTGATTCGTGTTAGGTCATCACCTTCCAATGCTTTCACCTTCATCTTTTCTAAAATGATTTAAACTTTGCTCTGAGACAATGATTAATGATGAATGAGAGCGATAGAATGGTCACACTGAGGCACTGGAAAATTCTAATGGCTAAAAGCAATCCAGAGGAAAGTTTCCCTGCCATATTTCTGAAAACGTACCAAAACGAGTAAGGCGGGAGAATGCGCTCTGAGATATAGAACCTGTGACTCACCAATGAAAGTGGCTGCGAATTCAGGAACCAATTAAAAGAACTCCAAGGCCAACTTTTTCAGTGGCTTCATCCCACTGAATGGTTCTTTTGTGTTTGTTGTTGAGAAATCGCAGTTGATCCATTGTGAAAGCAATGGATAGAAAAATCATTCACAGTGCACCTATGTGTTTACAACCCCACCCCCTCCCTTGATGTCCAAGGCTTTGTGTTAATACAGGGACACAGAGAATGAAGGATATAGTCTTGTCAATCAACCTTGGCAGAGACACCAAACGACAGCATAGTACAGACTGTAATAGGAGCAAAAGGTTGAAAAGGGATACAGACTGGATATAATAATATAATATCTTCATTATTGTCACAAGTAGGTTTACATTAACACTGCAATGAAGTTACTGTGAAAAGTCCCAGTCACCACAATACGGCGCCTGCTCGGGTACACAGAGAGAATTGACAATGTCCAATTCACCTAGCAAGCACATCTTTCAGGACTTGTGGGAGGAAACCGGAGCACCCAGAAGAAACTCACGCAGACACAGGGAGAGAACGTGCAGATTCTCACTGACGGTGACCCAAGCCGGGAATCGAACATGGGGGCCTGGCGCTGTGCAGCAACAGTGCTCACCTCTGTGCTACCGTGCCGCCCATAGGAGCAGATGGTTGAAAAGGGGGACAGACAGTAGATGGAGGTTGAAAATGAGGCCAGACTGCAGACAGGAGCAGGAGGTTGGAAAGGGGGCAGATTGTAGATGGGGGCAGAAGGTTGCAAACAGACATAGTCTGGTGAAGAGAAGAAAGTTACAAAGGGCTAGATCATGTGAATGGGCTAAACTGTGGCAGATGGGTTCAGGGCAGAGAAGTGTGAGGTATACACTTTGGGCCTTTTGGAGTATTTTCCAAAAGAGTGAGAAGCTTGGAACTGTGGAGGGGCTGAATGGCCCACTCCTGCTCCTGATATGTTTGGTTGTGTGTTCAGACCTGAGCAGTGAACTTCAGGCTTTGGAGAGGGTGCAGCAGAGATCCACCAGAATGATGTAAAATTAGTTAAAAGCGTGGAGACAAGTTTCAGAGACGAGTATTCCAGAGTGAGGAACAAGACTCCACCTGGAAGGACAAGGGCAGCAGATACCTGGGAACGCCACCACCTGCTGGTTCCCCTCCAAGACACTCACTATCCTGATTTGGAAATGTATCGCCTTTCCTTCACCGTTGCTGGGCAAAATCCTGTAACTCTCTAACAGCACTGTGGGTGTACCTACACCTCAGGGACTGCAGCTGTTCAAGAAGTCAGCTCACCACTGATGTGTTGGGTAAGCTGGGTCTGCGAGGACTGCGTTTACTGCAGCAGTGAGAGAGACAGGCTTCCAACACTTGAAGAAATGCAGCTCTATTTTATTAAACTCTTAACTATCATAAATACTTTAACTGTGGGTTGACATTATGCTGAGTTGACTGGAGACCTGAGGCTAACCTGACCAGACTATCTTACTCCCACATGGTGGATGTTCTAGTTGTAGCTCACGGACTCTGGCTGTCTCAGAGGCTGGATCCCGAGAGAGCGGGAAAACTAGTGCCCTCTGGCTTTATAGTGGTCGTGTCCTGTCTGGTGATTGGCTGCTGTGTTCTGTGTGTTCATTGGTCATCCTGTGTGTCAATCAATGCCTGTCTGTGCACCATCATATACTTGTGTGTATATTATGACAACCACCTCCTTCTCAAGAATAGGCAACAGATAATGGCAATGCTCACATTCCATTAAAGAATGAAAAAGAAGAAGCGGCATGGTGGCACAGTGGTTAGCATTGCTGCCTCAAGGCGCCCAGGTTTGATCCGGGCTCTGGGTCACTGTCCGTGTGGAGTTTGCACATTCTCCCCATGTTTGTGTGGGTTTCGCCACCACAACCCAAAGACGTGCAGGGTAGGTGGATTGGCCACGCTAAATTGCCCCTTAATTGGAAAAAATGAAATGGGTACTCTAAATTTATAATTAAAAAAGAATAAGAAATCTGTTCCGGCTGGGGAAATCAGTTAACTTTGGTTTGATTGACCTTTGTTGAGATACAGCCCAGCTGTGATCTAATTGAATGTTGGATAACCTTCTCACATAACTGTATGAAAAGATCACAAAACATAACACCAAGCATGAATAAAAGAGGAGTTTGTAACTGTTTTGAAAATCCTCCTTTCCACTATCTCATGGCAGCGCTGCAGGATTTGCCGATGATTAACTTTCAGGAACTCAAATAGGACTTGGCTTTCCAATTTAGAGTTTGATTCCAGGGCAGCACGGTGGTGCAGTGGTTAGCATTGCTGCCTCACGGCGCGCAGGTCGCAGGTTCGATCCCGGCTCTGGGTCACTGTCCATGTGGAGTTTGCACATTCTCCCCATGTCTGCGTGGGTTTCGCCCCCACAACCCAAAAGATGTGCACGGTAGGTGGATGGGCCATGCTAAATTGCCCCTTAATTAGAAAAATTAATTGGGTACTCTAAAATTTTTTTTAAAATTTGATTCCAAAATTCAGATACAAAAAACAAAGAGAATGATAGCTCAGGAACAGGCCCTTCGGCCCTCCGAGCCTGTGCCGACCATGCTGCTAGTCTAACCTAAAATCTTCTCCACTTTCGGGATCCGTATCCCTCTAGCCCCATTTTATTCATGTATTTGTCAAGATGCCCCTTAAACATCATTATTGTATCTACTTCCACCACCACCTCCAGCAGCAAGTTCCAGGCATCCACTACCCTCCGTGTAAAAATACTTCCCTCGCACATCTCCTCTAAACTTTGCTCCTTGCACCTTAAACCTATGTCCCTGAGTAATTGACTCTTCCACCCTGGGAAATAACTTCTGATTATCCAACCTCTGCTCATAGCTAATGCCCTCCATACCAGGCAACATCCTGGTGAACCTCTTATGCACCCTCTCCAAAGCCTCCATGTCTTTCTGGTAGTGTGCCGACCAAAATTGAACACTATACTCCAAGTGTAGCCTAACTAAGGTTCTATACAGCTGCAGCATGACTTGTCAATTTTTATACTCAATGCCCTGGCCGACGAAGGCAAGCATGCCGTATACCTTCTTGGCTACCTTCTCCACCTGCGTAGCCATGTTCCTGTGACCTGTGGACTTGTACACCCAGATCCCTCTGCCTGTCAATACTCTTTAGGGTTCTGCCGTTTACTGTAAATTTCCTACCTGTATTAGACCTTCCACAATCTCACATTTGTCCGGATTAATCTCCATCTGCCATCTCTCTGCCCAAGTCTCCAAACGATCTATATCCTGCTGTATTCTCTGACAGTGCTCCTCGCTATCCACCAACCTTTGTGTCGTCCGCAAATTTACTAATCAGACCAGTTACATTTTCCTCCAAATCATTTATATATATTAAACTGCAAAGGTCCCAGCACTGATCCCTGCGGAACATCACTAGTCACAGCCCTCCAATTAGAAACGCAGCCTTCCACTGCTACCCTCTTCTTCTACGACCGATCCAGTTCTGTATCCATCTTGCCAGCTCATCTCTGATCCTGTGTGACTTCATCTCCTGTACCAGTCTGCCGTGAGGGACCTTGTCAAAGGCCTTATTGAAGTCCACATAGACAACATCTTCGTCACTGCCTCGATAAGTTGCACAAAGTACCTCAACTGACAGATATTTGTGGCGATTATGCACCGTGGCTGACTGGATTGGATAGTTGCAAGAACCAGGAGGTTCACAAACTGGCTTCTCAATCTGAAAATTAACTCAATAACAATAATCCATAAACACATGTTGGTTGATCGCAGAGTTTAAATCGAGACATTAGAGCGTCAGATGTGCTTGTATTGTAGGCGGGATCTATGTCAGAACAATGTCACTATTCAAACATGCCAATTTTATCCTTCCCTCTTGGGAATGGGACGCATATATTCCACCTCCACGGCAATTTATAAAATAGTTAATCCAGCCGATATGATGCAAAGCACCAGCATTATTAACCACCATTGCTCAGGAAATATTCAAGCCTTTATTAATATTAGTCCTTCATTAGCAACAGATTAAACTGTTCATATTAGACTTGCTTGTCTGCATTTTAATAAAGAGTTAATGAAGGGAAGCTTCAAATACGTATCAGCTACCAACTGTGTTTTGATGAGGCCCTTACATTTCAACTGTTAATCTGTATTTTTTTGTTAGAGATGTTGATGGGTGTGTTGTCTATTTTCAGCATTTTGTCCTTCATTTTACATTAAGCATATTTGGCCATGAATTGGAATTTACAATTTCCCTAAGTGTTGATTCACTATCATCTTTCCAGAAGCTTGCATTCTGAATACATAACCTCAATCTCATTGTGGAAATCGTAGCAAACTGCGAGCATGTATGCGAAGGTGATGCAAACAAACTCATACACCAGGGGATTTTCTACCGTTGTTCCCGGAGAAACAAGCTGGAGACCCAAAAAGGCTTTTATTTTAGTAGGATTTCCCTGCTCAATTGTCCTTGCACCCTCCTCCCCCATCCCACCCGCCCCGACCAATGACGAAATTAAAAGTGAGGATCTCCATTTACATCTACTTGACTATGCGTATGAGGCATTTACACCTGATTGTCCATTCACATTGGCATGAGGGCACACTGACGTGAATTGCAACAGGACACCACGATGTGTATCTGCCGAATAGAACCCTCCAGAGGTACACAGCTATGTACAGCACCCGGAGGGAGAGTGCCATGCCCAGGAGAGGCCATGGTGTAGTATTATTGCCATTGGACTAGTACTCCAGAGACCAGGGGAATATTCTGGACCCTCAGGTTCGAATCCCACCACAGCAGATGATGAAACTTGAATTCAATAAAAATCGGGAATTAAAAGTCTAACAATGACCATGAAACCATTGTCGAATGCCGTGAATTCCGTCTCGCTCACTAATTCTCATTCGGGGAGGTAATTTGCTGCACTTACCTGGTTTGGCTTGCATGTGACTCCAGGCCGACAGCAATGTGGTTGAACCTTAACATGACCTCTGAAATAGCCTCACAAGCCACTCAGTTCAATGACAACAATCTCTACCTTAATGTCAGCAAAACCAAGGGGCTGCCCACTGACTTCAGGAAGCAAAGTGTCGTACACCCCCCCCTGTCTACATCAACGGGGCCATGGTAGAGATGGCTGACAGTTTCAAATTCTTCAGGGAACAATCTGTCCTGGTCCACCCACGTTGCCACTACGACCAAGAAATCACAACGATGCTTATACTTTCTCAGGAAGCTAAGGAAATTCGGCATGTCCACATTGACTCTTACCAATTTTTACAGTAGCACCATAGAAAGTATCCTATCCAGCTGCAACACAGCCTGGTAGAGCAACCGCTCGGCCCAAGACTGTAACAAACTACAGAGAGTCGTGAACACAGCCCAGTCCATCACGTCAGCCTTCCATCCATTGACTCTGTCTACACCTCCCGCTGCTTTGGGAAAGCGGGCAGCAGAATCAAAGACCACTCCCATCCAGGTTATTCTCTCTTCAACCTCTTCCCTCGGGCAGGAGATACAAAAGTCTGAGAACATGCACCATTAGATTCAAAAACAGCTTCTTCCCCGCTGTTACCAGACTCCTGAATGGCCCTCTTACAGACTGAACTAATCTCTCCATGTAACGTTTCTACTGCTGTAGGTCTACACTCCATATGCTTCACCTGATGTCTACGTTTATGTATTTACATTGTGTATTTATCGTATGTTCTATGTTTTCATGTATGGGGCAATCTGCCTGGACTGTATGCAGAACAATACTTTTCACTGTACCTTGGTGCATGTGACAATACATCTAAATCTAATTAGGGATGGGCAATAAATGCTAAGGGGAGGGGGTTAAAAACAACGCCCTGATCTTTCAAATACCTAGGCTGTCTATTGACCAGAGGTCATAGATTTCATATTGTTGGCAAAATAGCCAGGTGGAGATGAGGAGAGAATCTTTCATGCAGGGAGTTGCTGACCTGGAACACTGTCTGACATGAATATCCCATGGATAATCCTCAGAGGGACATGTTCAAGTACGTGAGGATGCGGAGCGTACAAGATAATGGTCAAAACATTGGGGTGTTGGGCTCAGTGTGACTTCTCAGTCAAAGAGCCAGCAAGGGTCATGTGGACCAAATGGCCTCTTTCTGTGCTATAATAATCTATGATTCTGTGATTCCTAGGGTTCCACATTGGGTGGATTTGCTAAAGAACTCTGAATGAGTGGTGTATTATTGCTGCTCTCCTGCATTGTGGTGGAGGCAGATGATGCCAGAAGGTCTTGTGCTTACGATGAGACCCATGGAAGCTGCCGACTGACCTGACGATAGCCCATGGACCTGAGGGGGATAACACGGCTTCTCTCCACAGTTTTCTGCCGCAGGAGCTGAGTATTTCAGCATCTGCAGTTTTCATTCCTGTGCATTGACCTCTCCCGACTGTCTGTAATGCGCAATGATTGAAGGGACGTGGCGGGTCAGACAGCTCTTTTCAATCATTATTAATGAAAAGGTAACACTGCACGGCACCCCAAGGCTTCCTGATGCTTTCAAGCCTTCAGGTCTAACAGCCTTCCAAAGTTAGACAGCTTTACTTTCATTATTGAACCTTAATGATCTGAGTCACAACAGTTTCAGCAGGGCTGGTTTAGCTCAGTGGGCTGGTTGGCTGGTTTGTGAAGCAGAATAAGGCCAGCAGTGTGGGTTCAATTCCCTTACCAGCTGAGAATTCTGAATTCTCCCTCTGTGTGCCCGAACAGGGGCTGGAATGTGGCGACCAGGGTTTTTCACAGTAACTTCATTGCAGTGTTAATGTAAGCCTACTTGTGACAAGAAAAAGATTATTATTCAAAGGTAGTGCTGCTCCGACCTAACGCGAGTGAAATTTCAGAAATCCATCAAGGATTAAGACTGAGACATTCCCAGGGTTCTTTTCGGGGAAGTAACCTTCATTTATGATTGGCTGTTCCGTCCATCTGATAACTGGGCAACAAAGGAGAAATGGCCACAGGAGGAAGGTGAATATAGAAATTGGATTGGATTGGTTTGTTGTCACGCGTACCGAGGCACAGTGAGAAGTATATATGCGAGAAACTCAAACAAATCATTTTGTACATGAAAAGAACAGAAAAAGTAAAAAGAGCATCTGTTTGGAAGAGCTCGCAGAGAGTCGCCACGCTCCGGAGCACCACCTTGCCGATTGAGATGCTATGAGATTAACTGCGAGTTGAAATGTCTACCGAGCAAATCCTAGCAATCGAAAGTGAATTGAGGAGGGTCGAAGGTGGTGGTGAAGGAGAGGGAGGGGTGGGGGCGGTTGTCAATGCAGGGCAGGGATGGGGAATTCCGAACATTTTGATGTTACAAAAACACCTTGAATTTTTATAGCAGCATTTTAATGTTACAAACAAAACAGGTAGGGAAGTGGAGAGGTTTATGGAGGTGTTATAGCTCCCACAAGACCCTGGGGATGACCCGATTAATCTCCCCATGAGCTCCCCGGCTAAAACCCATCAGCGGACTGGTTAATTCCACAGGATAAATCCCGGCCCAGGTAGGAGCTGTGGTTCCAGAATAGTCCCACCTGAAACTTGCACTGCTTCTTATAGATAATTTTCCTAAACCAAAGGTTGTGAATAAACCATTTTTGACTCTTCTTTCTGGACTCCTCTTCGACTACTGTAGGAGTGAACTCCAGACCTTGATGCCTGGGCAGATGCGTACTGGGTCTTTCATAGTGGCACGACCTAACTAGGGGATGGGGAAGAAGTCAGAATTGGAATAGAGCAGATATCTTGGAGGGGGAGGGGGGATGGATGAGATTACAGAGACAGTGGGGGGGGGGGGGCCATGGAGGGACTTGAAACCAAATTTAAAATCGAGGCATTGTTGGACCGTGGTCCACCATACGTCAGTGAGAACAGGGGTAATGGGAGAATGGGACTTGGTGAATTATGTGAATCATGTGGACCTCCCTTAATTGGTTTGCTGACAGTTTTGTCCTTTTTCACACAAATGGTGGAAACTAGTGGAAGTGACAAGGATCTCGGCTGCTGGCTGGACAGCGCGAGATCCCCACAGTGCTTCTTTTCAGAAAGGCACGTCAATCTTGTGTCATTTAGGCACTTAACAGTCCACCCGTGGGCCTTCCCCCGTGATCAAGGACACTGGGGGGTGGGTGGGGAGTGAGGGAGGGGGGGTGAGGGCAGAGGTCCTGTTCACCAAGACCTTCTGGCCAGTTATAGGCTGGCAGGTCTTCAGTACATAGCAGCGCCACCGGGAAATCGGTGGTTGCTTCTGGTCCTACACCTACCCATCCCTCAGATGGAGGAGGGACCCAGGCACAGATCAGTGGTGTCGGGAGGGGTCCATGGGGCAGGGTTTATGCGGGGGAAAGAGTTGTCCAGGCAGAAAGAGCAGGTGTGATGACTAGCAGCACAGATACACATGCACCCCCTCCTTCCCAATGCTGGGTCCCTTGATCAGGCACTGAGTGCCTTTCAGTGAGAGTCCCTTCATGATAAGACCGTGTGTTTCCCAGTCATATTCCCTGTATTGCGAGCATGTCACCCACCTCAGTGTTATTACCAGCAGAGGAGGGTTGAGTCCTTAAGTGGGCATTGATTTCCCACTAAATGCCTCAATTAGTGGAGCGGAAAGGCCGTCCATACGCCGTCCAGCCACGGACTCTGTTCCCACTTCACCATCCCAACTAATTAAATACCCCACCCCCACCTCTAAATTCACCACAGGGGAGGACACAAGGTTCCACCCTTACCCTGCAATAGCATCAAGCGCATGTGAAATACAACACAAATTAGCAGATAACAGGGATGTTGTTCAGAATCCCTTTCCCTCATTCGGATCAAGTCGTGCAACATACTTCATTCATTTGAAAGATGGGCATTCAAGACCCGCAGGATTCATAGCTTTCTGAGTTTTAGCCATTCAGCTGAAAGCTCTGGAAACTGCATTTCCCGTCTCCCCTCCACATGATTTCAAACAGCATTCACAAAGTGCCAACAGGTTTGAAAATCACTTTTCAGAGATCAGTGGGAACATTGAGTGGCCTGATCCCCAGCCAACCTATTGGAGAATGGGTCAGTTAAGAGAAGGTTGCAACCCAACGTCTGTGGCAGGAGACCCAGGGGGGCAGCCCTTTGGTTGTTTGGGGTGAGCTTGCCAGGAAATGTGGCCGGGATTCTCCAAATCAGGCCCCGACGCCAGCTTCCCCATTCTCTGGTGCCATTTTTTGGGCGCCGGCGAGATCGCCGTCACGCCGCTCAGAGGACGTAGACAGCGGCCTCCCTGGCGATTCTCCGGGCCCTGATGGGCCGAGTGGCTGATGAGTTAGGCCGAGTCCCGCTGGCGTGGGTTACTCATCACCCACACAGCGGGACCTGGAAGGTGAGTGTGTGGGGGCCCTCCTGGAGGGGGGGGGGGCACGGGATTATAACCCTGGGGGAGGGGGGGGGGGGCCATGGTGGCCTGGCCCTCGATCGGGACCTACTAATCGGCAGGCGGGTTGGTTCCGTGGGGGCCTACTTTACTCCATGCCGGGCATGCGCGGACTCGCGCGGGCCGTTCCCCGTTGGCTGGAGCTGCGGGGATGACTCCGGTGGCAGCCTAACCCCCTAGATAGGTGAGAATTCCTCACTTTTGGGGGACATTGCTGCTGGAGTCGTTGGCGCTGATTTTGACGTCAGCATGGGTACATAGCCCCATTATTAGAGAACCCCGGCCCATGTCTCTAGACCTATGGCGTTCTTCCACATTTGTCGTCATTCTGGCAGTGTTCACCCAGGTAGCAATCCTCTGCTAAGAGGAGTGGACAATGCTTTCCTGGTGAAGCGGAACCCTAGCCATGATGCTCGTTTGAAGAGCGGGCGCAGAGACGATGGGCCGAATGGCCTCCTTCTGCGCCGTAACAATTCTGTGATTCTGCGTCTCAAAAAGAGCCGCTCTCCTTTTCTCCAACCAAGGTAGTTTCTATAAATCTGGCTGCATGGTGTTCAAGAATTCCAGTGTGGACTGTCTCTGTGGAGTAAATGTACATTGGTGAAAGTTAGTTGTGCCAGCAATCCTCAGGGAGACACAAACTAATGGAATTCATCTCCAAAAGGGAATAATGTGCGAGGCTACAGGTGTAGTACCTTGAAAAACTGGGTGAGCACCAAGTAGATTAATGACAACCGTTTTTTTAAGACAAAATAACTATAGATAGAGAGTGAGATAAAAGCCTCTACTCCACAACTCCAAACTCCGAACAGTAAAACCCGTGCTCAGCCCGTGATTCGTGTACTCTGGCCTGATTGACCCTCTGGGTTACATGACCCTCCGAGAACTCGCCGCTCTTAAAGGGACGCGCTACCGTAACAGGGGTAAGGCAAGGGAGTTGAATTAGGTGGAACACTCTCTCAGCGAGCTAGTGCAGACTAGATGGGCTGAATGGCTTCCTTCAGCACTGTAAACATTCTGTGATCATAAATGTGAGGCGGAAACGGAGGTGGGAGATAGGTTGCCAGGAATTACCAAACGGGGCAGTTCCAACCAGAGTTGTTGGGATCATTGCCTGGTAAAGCTGCGTGAAACTCACTTCCAGAGATCCAGATATTAATCCTTCTTCACAAGCTGAGGCACTGAGGGGAGAGATTCAAACCACCAGTCACTCACCACTCCCTGAAACGAATGTTTGTGCTTTTAAATGACAGTCCTCTTAGAATCAGGCCATCTTCAGCCTTCTCAGGGCAGAGCTAATCCAATACAAATAGGAACATCACATGATGCAGAGCCTTTAGTCACACTGGTCAGGGGTTTAAAAGGGTTGACCTTTCTAATGAGAGGAGATGACACAAAGTTAGTTGTTGCTTCCGATGCACTGAGGAAAAAATGGAATGCAGGCATTCCCCAGTGGAACATGAGCATGTTCCAGAGGTCAGGGCAAAAACACAGAGGTAACATTATTGATTTTGAGAAATCCAATGAAGAATCGGAATTGGCAATTAATACTTTAAGTCCACAAGATCAGTGCTATCAGAGAAGCAGCAATGCTTTCTGTCAAAAGAGACATACCGACAACAGCTCAGACATTCCGATGTGATTCCTCACAGTGCCATCAAGGACTTGTGCAAAACAAAGTTGATGCTGGTTGAAAAAAAAAAGTGATGTTAGAAACCCTGACCCTGATTTCAGGCACAGCAGTGACAACAGGAAGAGTGGGTAATAGGCAAGACAGTTTAAGGACGGAATGCTACACAATTGGCCGTTCAATTTGAAGGACATACGTTCAATGGGAGCAATACGCCCCAAGGGACACCATCAAAGAGAAGTAAGGCAAGGTTTATGCCAACTGATACATGGAAAGGGCAGCATGGTAGCATTGTGGATAGCACACTTGCTTCACAGCTCCAGGGTCCCAGGTTCGATTCCAGCTTGGGTCACTGTCTGTGTGGAGTCTGCACATCCTCCCCGTGTGTGTGTGGGTTTCCTCCGGGTGCTCCGGTTTCCTCCCACCGTCCAAAGATGTGCGGGTTAGGTGGATTGGCCATGACAAATTACCCTTAGTGTCCAAAATTGCCCTTAGTGTTGGGTGGGGCCTTGGGTAGGGTGCTCTTTCCAAGAGCCAGTGCAGACTCGATGGGCTGAATGGCCTCCTTCTGCACTGTAAATTCTATGAAATTCATCGTCACATTTACAGCTTAGTGGTGAAGTGTAGCTGCAAATTTTAACTGGCAGCCCAGGTGAAATACAGGCTAGTTTCTGCATCCTGTCCGTACCTTTTAACCCTTTGAACCCCAGTGTGTTTTCTGGTTAATCTGTACTGCGCCCACTCGGAGGCCAACGTCACCTTCCTGAGGAACTGTGCCCGGAATTGAATGCACTGACCAGAAATTTACATAACTCTAATGAAAATGAAAAGCGCTTATTGTCACGAGTAGGCTTCAATGAAGTTACTGTGAAAAGCCCCTAGTCGCCACATTCCGGCGCCTGTCCGGAGAGGCTGGTATGGGAATCAAACCGTGCTGCTGGCCTGCTTGGTCTGCTTTAAAAGCCAGCGATTTAGCCTGGTGAGCTAAACCCACCACCCCTCTATATTCCAGCAATTTAGTTGGAGACATCACTTGGAAGCGTGGGTGTCGAATTATCTTAATTTAAGTTTGACTATAGGGCTCGCTCTGTGTCGTAACCCAACGGAGTAAAAGAGATCGTAACCTGGCCGGCAGAAAGACAAATATGACTTTTGTTTCTTTAGTGGTGTTTGGGGAATGACCAGGAAAACTTAAAACATTTGGTTTCAATGCTCAAGATGCAGCCCACGCTGTTCGATTTCTCAGAGCAGACACCAAAGTTATGGGCGAGGGTGGAATCTTCCGATGCTTCCCGCCAGCGAAATCCTCCAGCCCGCCTGGTGAATGAAGGAACGAACGAGTCGGTGAAGCCGTTGAAATCCAAGCAGCAATAGATGAGATGAATCATTTGATAGTTTGCAGTTAATTCTAGAAGTACTGTCTGACTCGCTGAGATTCAAGTGCAACGCAAAATGTGTAGTTTTAACTCCCAAAAGCATGGGTAGGTTTGGGTCAGGGGTGACCTTAAAATTTTAAATATCAAAATCTGGCCCCACCCACATTGAACCTGCTCACTTACTGTTGTATCAGAGGCAGGTCAGAGGGAGGTACCGAGAGAATGACCAATCCGTTCCAAGGAGATGGGTTAGTGGTTACCAGCTTTTAAGGAAATTATCGTAATGTTGTTGGGTTTCCTCAAAAATGAGGTGAAGGGAGCCATAATTGGCTTTGTAGCACTGCTTGAGGGCCAAGAGAAGCAGGAGTGTTATTTCCTGTCCCAACAAGCTGACCAACTTCACTCCCTATGATGACCCACTCTCCCTCTGTAGCCTCCCCACTTCACCACCAGCTCATTCTTCCCTCTGATCAACCCCTCACCCCCTCCCGATTGCCACAATTCCCCCTCCCCCCCGCCAAGTCCCTCTGACCGTCATTTCCCATTTCCTCCCTATCCACCCCTTTGTGTGAAAGCTTGCTGCAGGCTTTCCAGGAGAAAAGATTGAAAACGACATTGCCAAACCCCTGACTCCAGCTATCCGACCCGTAACTCACCTCCCTGTCCCTCCCTCGATTGCGCAGTTCCTTAAATATTGGGGTTCCCAAAAATTAAATCAAATTGAAGTCGACGAGCAATAGAATCATGCAATCCAGAAATGATGTGTTGGAATTCGGGAAATCTAAAAGGAACAAGATCAATTTGTAGTGGCAGAAAGGATAATATAAGCAAATGCATGAGCTCCTTTAAACTATCAGGGATGATGTAGTGAGGGCGATACTGGATTGACCGCTCATTTGTTATACACCACATCTAATTACCCACACTAACACAGGGATGTGTTGATGTTAGTTGCAGAAGATAGATCAGTGGATTTCATTCCGGAGACTAAGTCTTCCCGCCGGAGTAGAATCACTCCTGGTCCCTGTTGGTGCTAAGAGCGGTGCCCAAGAGCCATTCAATCCCCTTCTCCAGGCAAATGTATGCATGTAGGATGCGGGATTATTTCACAATCCCGATATTGGGTCGCAATTTTGAGCAAGTGGCAGATACCAAGGTCCAGCAGCTGGCTCCCCTCCCCCCAAAATGCAAATCCCCACCCTGCTGACAAGTAGGGGCATTCTCCCCCAGCAGCACCATGGGAATTACGGGTCACCCTCCCCACAGCATGCATGTATGAGGGTGACACGACGCCCTCACATGAACCCCTCCGCCTCCCAGGCCCCATCAGACTCTCCAATCACACCGCACCATCATAGAGATGCCCCCATCAGACCCCCAACAGAGACCCCAGCAGAGAACCCCATATCAGAGGCTTCCTCAAATGTTCAGTACATCTCAAAGGGCTTTAAATCCCTTGACAGCCTTTGAAATTTTAATTTTCCATTCAATTTCACACAGCAATGCACTGCATTAGCCGGTGATTGACAGTTTTATTGTTCCCGAGACATTTCCTTGGTGGATTCATAGAATAATAGAATCCCTAATGTGTAGAAGGAGGCAATTCAGCCCATTGAGTATTCAGCAACCCTCTGAAAGGGCACTCAACCCGAACCCACTCCCATGCCCGATCCCAGAGAGCCCTTAAACCTAACCTACACATCTTGGGGCACTAAGGAGCAATTTAGCATGGACAATCCACTTAATCTGAAAATGAAATGAAATGAAAATCTCTTATTGTCACGAGTAGGCTTCAATGAAGTTACTGTGAAAAGCCCCTAGTCGCCACATTCCGGCGCCTGTCCGGGGAGGCTGATACGGGAATTGAACTGTGCTGCTGGCCTGCCTTGGTCTGCTTTAAAAGCCAGCGATTTAGCCCTGTGCTAAACCAGCCCCCTGACCTCCAACTCCCACAGAGTCAGTGCAGCAGGATATCTATGGGGTCCCCTAGCGCATTATTCGGAGTACGTCCGCTCCCCGAACACCCGGAGACTGGAAGATCTGGGCCAAATTTTGAGTTAAGTATGCCTCCTCTCCAAAGCACTCTTTAGAATATACAATATGGTGCAAATGAAACTAAAATCCTTTCCAGGCCTCTTGGCCCTCAAGCAGTGCTACAAAGCCAATTATGGCTCCCTTCACCTCATTTTTGAGGAAACCCAACAACATTACGATAACTTCCTTAAAAGCTGGTAACCACCAACCCATCTCCTTGGAACGGATTGGTCATTCTCTCGGTACCTCCCTCTGACCTGCCTCTGATACAACAGTAAATGAGCAGGTTCAATGTGGGTGGGGCCAGATTTTGATATTTAAAATTTTAACGTCACCCCTGACCCAAACCTACCCATGCTTTTGGGAGTTAAAACTACACATTTTGCGTTGCACTTGAATCTCAGCGAGTCAGACAGCACTTCTAGAATTAACTGCAAACTATCAAATGATTCATCTCATCTATTGCTGCTTAGATTTCAACGGCTTCACCGACTCGTTCGTTCCTTCATTCACCAGGCGGGCTGGAGGATTTCGCTGGCGGGAAGCATCGGAAGATTCCACCCTCGTCCATAACTTTGGTGTCTGCTCTGAGAAATCGAACAGCGTGGGCTGCATCTTGAGCATTGAAACCAAATGTTTTAAGTTTTCCTGGTCATTCCCCAAACACCTGCAGGAGGGAACCGGAGCACCTGAAGGAAACCCAGTCAAACATGGAGAGAATGCACAAACGCGACACAGAGGTCGGGATTATCCGACCCCCCCCCACCGGGTTGGAGAATCGCCGGGTGTCGGCATGAATCCCGCCCCCGCCGTCCTCCGAATTCTCTGGCCCCCCAAAAGTCAGCGAGGCATAAATCGCACCACCTGCCTCGGAGAATGGCGGGGACCGCCGTGGCTCAATGGGCCCCGGGGCTGCCCGAATTCTCCGGCTCGCGATGGGCCGAAGTCCCGCTGGTTTTCTGCTGGTCCCACCGACGTGGGTCAGACTAGGTCCCTTACCGGCGGGACCTGGCTGCGTGGGCCTGCTCCGGGGTCCTGAGGGGGGCGCGGGGCCATTTAGCCCCGGGGTGTGCCCCCACGGTGGCCTGGCCCGCAATCGGGGCCCAACGATCCGCGGGCGGGCCTGTGCCGTGGGGGCAGTCTTTTCCTACGTGTCAGCCGTGTCAGCCTCCGCGATGGCCGACGCGTAGGTGAACCCCACCCGCGCATGCGCGGGGATGATGTCAGCAGCCACTGACGCTCCCATGCATGTGTGGACTCCTGCCAGCCAGCAGAGTCCCTTCGGCCCCAGTTGGCGTGGCACCAAAAGCCTTCCACACCAGCCGGCGGGGCGCAAACCATTCCGGTGCCGGCCCAGCCCCTGAAGGTGCGGAGGATTCCGCACCTTTGGGGCGGGCCGACGCCGGAGTGGTTCACGCAACTCTGTCCCGCCAGGACCCCCCGCCCCGCCGGGAACGGGAGAATTCCGTACAGAAAGTCAGCCAAGGCCGGAATGGAACTTGGGTTTCTGGCATTGTGAGGCATCAGTGCTAACTACTGTGATACCACGTTGTCCCTTTCATTAATCATTGATCTTTCCCTTCACACTTGAATGTATCTCCATTATCCTGCTTTGATGCTAACCACAATGTTTATAAACCACTGCAGGAACTCACCAATGTTCCTCCAGCAGCACCTTCCAAACCCCTGACCACTTACATCTAGAAAGACAAGAGCAACAGACACCTGGGAATCCCACCACCTGGCGGTTCCGCTCCAAGTCACTCACCACCCTGATTTGGAAGTATATTGCTGTTCCTTCACTGTCTCTGGGTCAAAATCCCTCTGTACACCTCAGGGACTGCAGCGATTCAAGAACGCAACTCACCACCACCAACTGGCAACTAACGGTCGGCAATAAGTGCTGACCTAACCAGCGACGCCCACATCCCGTAAATAAATTTTAAAAAAAACTATGGTTGACAGGTCCTCACTAGATTAAAAGCAACTCAGTGTTTTGACTTCCTCTTTTTCACAGCAGGAGGCACTTAGCTGCCTTTGATGTGGTGAGAGGCTGTCATCATAGCAAGAGTGTTTATAAACATTGTAGTTAACCTCAATGCAGGGTAATGGAGATGCATTCGATTGGCTTTGGGGGACATCTACATGACACACTTACCCCCTTGACCCACCGTGGGTCCACGGCATCAGAGCCACGCTTAGAAATACCTGTACCATGGGTGGTACGTAGCACAGTGGTTAGCACTGTGGCTTCACAGCACCAGAGTCCCAGGTTCGATTTCTGGCTTGGGTCACTGCCTGTGCAGAGTCTGCACATTCCCCCCGTGTCTGCGTGGGTTTCCTCCGGATGCTCCAGTTTCCTCCCACAAGTCCTGAAAGACATGCTGTTAGGTAAAGTAGACATAGAACATAGAGCATTACAGCGCAGTAAAGGCCCTTTGGCCCTCGATGTTGCGCCATCCTGTGAAACCCTTCTAAAGTCCCTCTACACTATTCCCTTGTCGTCCATATGCCTATCCAATGACCATTTGAACGCGTTTAGTGTTGGCGAGTCCACTACTGTTGCAGGCAGGGCATTCCACGCCCTTACTACTCTCTGAATAAAGAACCTCCCTCTGACATCTGTCCTATATCTATCTCCCCTCAATTTAAAGCTATGTCCCCTCGTGCTGGACATCACCATCCGAGGAAAAAGGCTCTCGATGTCCACCCTATCTAATCCTCTGATCATCTTGTATGCCTCAATTAAGTCACCTCTTAACCTTATTCTCTCTAACGAAAACAGCCTCAAGTCCTTCAGCCTTTCCTCATAAGATCTTCCCTCCATACCAGGCAATATTCTTATAAATCTCTGTACCCTTTCCAAAGCTTCCACATCCTTCCTATAATGTGGCGACCAGAACTGCACACAATACTCCAATTGCGGCCACACCAGAGTTTTGTACAACTGCAACATGACCTCATGGCTCCGAAACTCAATTCCTCTACCAATAAAAGCTAACACACCGTACGCCTTCTTAACAACCCTTTCAATCTGGGTGGCAACTTTCAGGGATCTATGGACATGGACACCGAGATCTCTCTGCTCGTCCACACTACCAAGAATCTTACCATTAGCCCAGTACTCTGTCTTCCTGTTATTCCTTCCAAAATGAATCACCTCACACTTTTCTGCATTAAACTCCATTTGCCACCTGTCAGCCCAGCTCTGCAGCTTATCTATGTCCCTCTGTAACTTGTAAGACATTCTGAATTCTCTCTGTGTGTACCCGAACAGGCGCTGGAGTGTGGCAACTATGGGATTTTCACGGTAAGTTCATTGTAGTGTGAATGTAAGCCTACTTGTGACACTATTAAAGGTTATTATTATTATTTACCAATCATTGCCCATTTGAATCCCAGTTGGGAGGTCTGGAGCATCACGGGGATGTGCAGAATCGGGCTTCGAGCTCACTAATCGGATGCAAATGGGTGCAAATGACTTGATTCTGGGCCGAATCAGGAATCCCTCGACTGGCAACGGATGGTGGAGAATCTAGCCCTGCATGTCTGGGGAAGGATATCCTGATAAGGTGAGATGAAGTAAGTCGGGCGGAAGGAAAAGATAGAAAGACTTGTATTTATATCCCAACTTTCACGACATTCAAAATGTTTCGCAGCCAATGAGGTTATTAAGGCTAGTCACAGTAATGGTGAAGGCAGCACAGCAGCCAATCAGTGCACAGCAAGCTCCAAAAAGCACCAACATGATGAATATCAGATATCCTGCTTTTAATCAGCAATGTTAATTGAGAGATAAATATTTGGAGAGGACTCTTCTCCAAATATCTCCATGGGGTCTTTTTTATTCACCCAAGAGAATAGATGGGGCCTCAATTTAGCATCTCTCCCAGAAGACAGCGCCTCCAACAGGGCTGCACAGAACTGGCGGCCTGGCTGTCTGTGCTCAACTCTCTGGAGTGGGACTGGAAGCATCTTACGTTCCGCCACAGAGGTGAGAGTGCTACCCATTGAGCCATGACTGGGGAAGTTGTCGGAGTGCCCTGTGTCTCTTCTGAAAATTACCTGTCGTTCTACGTCAGTTAACATGCCTATCTAACACCAGCTGGGTTGGTTTAGCTCAGTGGTCTAAACAGCTGGTTTGTGATGTAAAACAAGGTCGGCAGTTTGGGTTCAATTCCCGTACCAGCCTACCCAAACAGGTGCTGAAATATGGTGACTGGGGCCGTTCACAATAATGTCGTACTGTTGACAATAAAAGATTATTATTATTATTATTATTAACTATCGCCCCCCCCTGAGGAATTCAAACCAAGATCAAGAGGAACAGGAAAAACTTCAATTGGATGAGGATTAATTGGGAACATTTGGATATGTTTAAGCGTTTGAAGAAAATCATTGTATCATAGAATAGTGCAGCACAGAAGGAGACAATTCGGCCCATCGAGTCTGCACCTATTCTTTTGAAGCCCAGTCCAGTTAATCTCACAATCTTGCCCTTTCTCCATACCTCCAACGACAAAGCAATTTCACCAAAGGAAATGGAATCACAGAAAGTTTGATTCATTTCATTTTGCTTGTTTTCGGTAATTTCATGCAAGCAAGACTACTTGGAAAAGAATTTGAAAGTTGAGATGGATCAGAGGGATCCGGGACAAACTAATTATTTACATTTCCTAAAAGCTTCTTTAATTAAGCAGCACAAAGACAGACTATGTATCTCTGCAAGGGAGCATCTCTGTGATGTTTAAACTTAGGGGCAGTGCGAGACAAGATTCAACGACTTCAAAGTGTATTATTCATGTCAGGGGACTTGCAGGGAAACTTTCTTTTCGAATAAGGTAAATCCCTTTTTACATTTCGCAGTCACACAGAGGAAAAGCTAAGTGAATTGTTAGAAACCTCTTGTGTGAACAGTGTTTGAAGATGGCTTGTTAGAAAGGGAAATAATAGAGATTGTGAATAATATTCATTCTCAAGGGAAACCTGTTGCAAGCTACACATGACAGCCTCAGATGAAAGCACAGAAATTAATGTAGAAGAGGTTCTTGGACACCATATTTTTTCAATACACGCAAATATTAATTTGGATTCAGAATAAGACAAAAGCGAAACTCACATTATCAGGGAGTAACTCGTCTAGCTCCGTTAAGATCTTGGGATCATGGTTAAGTTATTTATTAGAACATGCTGTCGAAAGAATTTCATAAGGGCTGACCGACAATAAACAAGTGGAATTTTTTTGCCACTAAAGCAATAGGCGAGAGGTTAACCAAATGAGATTATTTCCTAGGGTGTGCTAATTCATGCATGTGCTAAAATTACTTCCATTTTCCAACAATAAATCTAAGCACCTTGATCGTACTGAATAGTAAACAGGCAGATTTGTAGCCAGCAATTTCTCACAGGAAGTGGCGGCACCAATTAAAGAGGACCTGATAAAACCAGATGCCAGAAATAATGTGAAACATATTTGTTCAAACATTGGGAACAAATAGAATGCAATGAGAAACCGATTAAAAGTGATTAACGCTTTGAATGTAGGAAGAATTCCCAGCGCACTTCAAAGTTGAAAGATAAAATGTAAAAATTGAGCCAGGAAAGGTGATATCAGGATGGCTTGCCAAAATTCATTCTCAGGATTTGGTCATTGCTTGCAAGACCAGCAACTGTTGCCCAATCCTAACTGCCTCGAGAAGGGGCGAAGAGACACTTAAAGCTTGCGGCCTGTTGCAGGCTGGGTCTGAAACCCTTTGACTCCTTTCCTTACTGCCCGTAATCAGAATGTGCTACTTGGCTGTCGGAGCGTGTGGTCAATTAAAGTTACGGCAGCAAGCTTTTGTGCGTTTAAACAAAAAAGGTTATTTATTCATTCATTCGTCCCAAAACTCTACGCCGGGCTGGTTTAGCACAGGGCTAAATCGCTAGTTTTGAAAGCAGACCAAGGCAGGCCAACAGCACGGTTCAATTCCTGTACCAGCCTCCCCGAACAGGGCACAGAATGTGGTGACTAGGGGCTTTTCACATTAAGTCCATTTGAAGCCTACTTGTGACAATAAGTGATTTTCAATTCATTTCATTTCAATCACTCAGCACTCACAAATATATATCTATGCTCAAGAATAGAATTATAATAGTGTACTTTTATAAGTGTAAACAAAATAATAATTCACAATTCACTTGTCTGCCTCATTGTAGGAGAAGAAACATTGTAGGCCTGATAAAGAAAGGCGTCATCTCCACTCGAGAATTGTAGGTTAGATGAGTGCAAATAGCTAAAGCCGAATATCAGGCTAATTGCAGGATTCCTCCACAGAGCCGAATATTTAACAGGTCATATAGTTGGCTCCTGTGGTTTTCATATCAGGAGGTCCAGTTTCCTTACCGGTGGATTGGATTTAGGTATCAGACTGTGAGAGTTTTTAAAGATTTTACAATCTCCAAGTTCTTAAAGGCAAAAATGACGTTGCATTTTCTGCAGTGTTCTCTGCAAACTGCCCAAGTTTTATCTGGGCCGTCAGATAAAAAAACATAATTTCCAGCTGGTTTCAGTCACATGACCAATACTGGTAACGTCCAGCCTGAATGGTTTAAAACAGGCAGGTATCGCTCTCCAATAGAGAAAATAAATGAATTCTTCACACTTACTCAGGAGGAATTTGTTTCTGCATGGCATTTATTGTTAGAATTGCAACTCAGAGACACATGGGCGAGGGGCGCGATTCTCCGCCCCCCACGCCGGGTGGGAGAATAGCGGGAGGGCCTCCCGACATTTTTCACGCCCTCCCGCTATTCCCCCCCCCCCACGCCCGACCCATGCCACGAATCGCTGCTTGCGTTTTTTTTACGATGAGTTGCGATTCTCCGAGGCCGATGGGCCGAGCGGCTGGGCCTTCACGCCCGTTTGAACACGGCAGCAACCACACCTGGTCGCTGCATTCATGAAACAGGCGCCGGATGCCCGTTTGGGGCATCCAGGGGCCCGATTGGGGCGGGAGCACCGCGACTGTGCTCCGGAGGGGACAGGCCCGCGATCGGTGCCCACCGATCGTCGGGCCTGCGTCCAAAACGGATGCACTCTTTCCCCTCCGCCGCCCGGCAAGATCAAGCCGCCACATCTTGCGGGGCGGCTGAGGGAAAGGACGCCAACCGCGCATGCACGGCTGACGTCATCGGCCGCATCAGCTGGTGTGACGCTTGGCGTGCGGCCTTGATGACCGTCGTCAAGGCCGCGCCGCCATGACGCACGGGGCCGTGCTCCTAGCCCCACCCGGGGGGGAGAATTGTCCCCGGAGGTAGGCGTGAAGACTGCCGTGGGTCACGGCCTGTCCCATGGCAGCCTTCACGCCCACTTCCTGGGCCGATTCCCCCCCCGGGCGGGGCTAGGAGCGCGGCCCCGTGCGTCACGGCGGTGCGGCCTTGAGGACGGTCATCGAGACCGCACACCAAGCGTCATGCCGGCTGACGCGACCAATGACGTCGGCAGCGCATGCGCAGGTTGGACAACGACAACCCGCGCATGCGCTGTTGGCGTATTTTCCCTCAGCCGCCCCGCAAGACGTGGCGACTTGATCCTGCGGGGCGGCGGAGGGAAAAAAGTGCGTCCGTTATGGACGCACGGCCCGTGATCGGTGGGCACCGATCGCGGGCCTATGCCCCCCTTGGCACGGCCGTGGTACTGCCGTGCCAATCGGGCCCCCATATTCCCCAAACGGGCACCTGGCGCCCGTTTCACGACGGCAGCGAGCAGGTGTGTTTGCTGCCGTGTTGAAACGGGTGTTAAGGCCCGGCCGCTCGGCCCATCGGCCTCGGAGAATCGCCGCTCGCCGTAAAAAAACGGCGAGTTCGTGGCGTGGGTCGGGCGTGGGGGGGGGGGGGGGGGGGGAGAATAGTGGGATGGCGTGAAAAATGTCGGGAGGCCCTCCCGCTATTCTCCTACCGGCGTGGGGGCGGAGAATCGCGCCCTAGAGTCAAGACTTGTGTTTGGGGTAACACCCCAAACAATAGCAAGTACAAACTCTGCAGATAATATTAATCTTGGTATGTCCATTCCACGGGTGAGGCACCAACCCAGGATGATTCAAAGAGGGGCTTTTCAGAAGTTGTAGGTGGTGCTGAAGTTCACAGAATCACAGGTTTCCAGAATTGTTACAGTGCAGAAGAAGACCATTCATCCCATAATGTCTGTTCTGGCTCTTGAAATGGGCATTATAACTTAGTGCTCTTCTTCCACCTTTTCCCCACATCCTGGAATCATAGAATCATAGAATTTACAGTGCAGAAGGCAGCCATTCGGCCCATCAAGTTTGTCCAGGCTCTTGGAAAGAGCACCCAATCCCACGCCTCCACTTTATCCCTGTAACCCAGTAATCCCACGTTACCTTTTTTTGGATACTCAGGGCAATTTATCATGGTCAATCCACCTAACCTGCACATCTTTGGACTGTGGGAGAAAACACAGAGGAAACCGTGCAGACTCCGCACAGACAGTGACCCAAGCTGGGAATCAAACCTGGGACCCTGGAGCTGTGAAGCAACTGTGCTAACCATTGTGCTACCGCGCTGCCCCCAAATTGCTTCGATTGAATAGAAACATTGCGGCAAATTTTCCGGTGTTGCCCAACGCAGGAAACATTGCAGACAGGACAGGTGATTTGACAGACCATTGAAAGATCCATTGACCTCCAACGTGAATTTCTGGTACCAGGATGGGTACAACTGGAAAATCCATCCCATTGTTTCTATTCAACTGCTTATCTAATTCCCTCTTGAAAGACGGGATTGAATCTGCCTCCACCACACATCCAGACAGTACATTCTAGAAAAGGTTTTTTTCTCACATCACATTTGCTTCTTTTCCAAATCACTTTAAATCTGTTCCCTCTTAATCTTGATTCTTTTATGTGTGGGGTCAGTTTCTCCCTATCTGTCCAGACACCTCATAGTCTGTATCAAATCTTCTTCTCTCCAGGGAGAAAAGTCCCAACCTCATAACTGAAGTTTCTCATCCTTCCCATCCTTGTAAAAGTCTTCTGCACTCTCTCCAATGTGTTCACATCCTTCCTGTAGCATGGTGCCCAGAAACATGCACAATATTATACAGGGGCTAGTTTAGCTCTGTTGGCTGGATAGCTGGTCTGTGATGCAGTGCAAGGCCGACAGTGTGGGTTCAATTCCCATACAGGCTGAGGTTTTTCATGAAGGCTGGTGTTGTCAACCTTGCCCTGGCCTGAGGTGAGAGAGGTGTAGATGGAGTCAATGGATGGGAGGCAGGTTCGTGTGATGGACTGGGTTCGTTTCTTGCGGTCTTGGGCTGAGATAGGATGTTTTCTATGGTGACCCTCAGGTTAAATCACCACCAGTCAGCTCTCCCCCTCAATGGAGAAAGCAGCCTATGGTCATCTGGGACTGTGTAACTTAAAAGAAAAGGCAATATTTCAGCTGAGGTCTAATTGGAGGCCTTTTGTAATTTCACCATAACTTCCTTGCTCTTTTACTTTATGCCCTTATTAATAAGACCGAGAATCAAATATGCTTTATTAATTGCTGTCTATCTGTCCAGCCACCTTCAGTGATCTATGCACATATACACCCAGGCCCATCTGCCTGTCCACCACATTAAGAACTTAACTCTTTGATTTATATCGTCTGTCCATGATCTTCCTACCAAAATGCATTGCCCTCACACTTCTCCGCATTGAATTTCATCAGCACTCTATCCGCCCACTCCACCAATTTGCCTATGTCGTTTTGAAATGGAAAAGGTCACCTGACCCTTCGCAGATATCTTTTCTATCTGGTTCATGTCCATTAAAAATAATAAAAGACAATTCCAGAAGCTTCCATACAAACACAATCGATGCTTGAAGTTATGAAAAAGACATGCCTACACTGAGCATGGCATTCAGGTGATGAAAATGCTTCCACCATTCTGTTATGTATTGGATTGGATTTGTTTATTGTCACGTGTACAGAGGTACAGTGAAAAGTATTTTTCTGCGAGCAGCTCAAACAGATCATTTAGTACATGAAAATAAAATAAAAGTAAAATAAAAGGAAATACATAATAGGGCAACATAAGGTACACAATGTAACTACATAACACCGGCGTCGGGTGATGCATACAGGAGTGTAGTATTAATCAGGTCAGTCCATAAGCGAGTTATTTAGCAGTCTGGTAACAGCGGGGAAGAAGCTGTTTTTGAGTCTGTTCGTGCGTGTTCTCAGACTTTTGTATCTCCTGCTCTATGGAAGAAGTTGGAAGAGTGAGTAAGCCGGGTGGGAGGGGAGTTTGATTATGCAGCCCGCTTTCCCCAGGCAGCGAGAGGTGTAGATGGAGTCAATGGATGGGAGGCAGGTTCGTGTGATGGACTGGGTTTGTTTCTTGCGGTCTTGGCTGAGATAGGATGTTTTCTATGGTACATCTGTAAAAGTTGGTATGAGCCAGTGTGGGCATGCCAAATTTCCTTAGTTTCCTGAGGAAGTATAGGCGCTGTTGTGCTTTCTTGGTGGTAGCGACGACGTGGGTGGACCAGGACAGATTTTTGGTGATGTGCACACGTAGGAATTTGAAGCTGTCAGCCATCTCCACCTCGGCACCATTGATGCTGACAGGGGTGTGTACAGCACTCTGCTTTCTGAAGTCAATGGCCAGCTCTTTAGTTTTCTGGCATTGAGGGAGAGATTGTTGTCGTTGCATCACTCCACTGGGTTCTCTATCTCCCTCCTGTATGGGAGCACCTGGACTTTGATGCAGCAGTGATGAAGGCTCGAGAAGGTTTTGGTGATAGGTCACAAGGGGATGATTCAGAATTTAAAATCTGAAGAACTAGGAACCCAGTGCCCAATGTAGGCCACAGAGGGATCAGGTAAGAGCTGTACTTAATAATGGAGGTAAAATGTGAGTCCCACTTGGAGAGTAGTGGCAGAACATTCAATAGCAGGTGGACGGAGACCATACAAAATGGAAGCGGAGATGATACAGATGCAGAAGTCGGTGGTCTTTGCGTTGATTGGAGTATGAGACTGGGAGCTCAGCTCAGAGTTGAACCAGCTAGCTGAGCCTGATAAACTGGCCCTAAGCTAAGACAGGTGATGGATTGTCCAAAGAGTTTAGGGTGGAGGTCTTCGGTAATGTCCTTGATTTTCCCAATATTTGATTTGAAATGTAACCTATCAGATGCAGTGCTCAGGGTGTGTTTCAATAGCTATTAAAATTGACTCTTAGATACCTGGACTAGAATACATTTGTAATTCTGTGCCAGCTTTTAAAAATGATGGATTGAGGCAGTAATTTGATTAATTTTCTGAAAAGTACTACAAACTGCGACAGAATTGGATGTAATACTCAAAATAGTGAAATGTGGACATTGGTGAAGGGCCCCTTCTGTACTGTATGGATATAGAGATCAGTGAAGCCTCCAATATTTCAGTAAGCCTTCTGTTTACTAGCCTCACATGAGGCGAGAACTACAGGAGGCATTGTGCGGATCACAACTTTTCACAATATACATTAATGATCTGGAAGAAGGAACTGAAGGTACTGTTGCTAAATTTGCAGATGATACAAAGATCTGTAGAGGGACAGGTAATATTGAGGAAGCAAGGGGGCTGCAGAAGGATGTAGGCAGGTGAGGAGACTGGACAAAGAAGTGGCAGATGGAATACAATGTGGAAAAGTGTGAGGTTATGCACTTTGGAAGGAGGAATGGAGGCAGAGACTATTTTCTAAATGGGGAAATGCTTAGGAAATCAGAAGCACAAAGGGACTTGGGAGTCCCTGTTCATAGTTCTCTTAAGGTTAACGTGCAGGTTCAATCGGCAGTTAGGAAGCTAAATGCAATGTTAGCATTCATGTCAACAGGGCTAGAACACAAGACCAGGGACGTACTTCTGAGGCTGTATAAGGCTCTGGTCAGACCCCATTTGGAGTATTGCGAGCAGTTTTGGGCCCTGTATCTAAGGAAGGATGTTTTGGCCTTGGAAAGGGTCCAGAGGAGGTTCACAAGAATGATCCCTGGAATGAAGAACTTGTCGTATGAGGAACGATTGAGGACTCTGGGTCTGTACTCGATGGAGTTTAGAAGGGTGAGGGGGGATCTTATTGAAACTTACAAGATACTGCGAGGCCTGGATAGTGTGGACATGGAGAGGATGTTTCCACTTGTAGAAAAAACTAGAACCAGAGGACACCATCTCAGACTAAAGGGACAATCTTTTAAAACAGAGATGAGGAGGAATTTTTTCAGCCAGAGGGTGGTGAATCTGTGGAACTCTTTGCCACAGAAGGCTGTGGAAGCCAAATCACTGAGAGTCTTTAAGACAGAGATAGATAGGTTCTTGATTGATAAGGGGATCAGGGGTTATGGGGAGAAGGCGATGAGGAAAATATTGGCCATGATTGAATGGCGGAGCAGACTCGATCGGCCAAGTGGCCTGATCCTTCTCCTATGTCTTATGGTCTTATTGGAGTAATATTTGGGTAGGATCTGCTATTAAAAGGAATGATTTTGATTTGGAAAGGAGAAATAGGTTGGGAGGGACATTATTACCTCATGCTTGTACATACTGTACCAGTATTTTGTGAATACGACCCAAACTTTTATTTAGTAGTCAGTGCGGGTGCTGTTGAATAAAGAAGTCTCTTTGACAGCTATCCTGACTGTTCTATTCATTTGAAATAGCTACTCAATTAATCTGATTGCCCTGCTCATACTCAATAGCTCTGCAGATTCATTCCCTTATGGAAGCAGGCACATCCACAATGATAGACTTGTTGGGTGACCAATGCTGGAGCAGGAGGAGGTCATTTAGCCCTTCGGGTCTGCTCTGCCAGCATTTTGTAGATGGAGGGGCTGGCAAACTATTGCATGATATGTTACAATGTCATTCACAGTCCATTTGATAAGCATATCACCCGCCTCCGACACACAGCGTGTCCCATCTACAAGATTGTAGGAGCTCACCAAGTCTCCTCCAGTAGCACCTTCCAAACCCGCAACCTCTGCCATCTAAAAGGACAAGGGCAGAAGGTACATGGGAACACCACCACCTGGAGGTTTCCCTCCAAGTCACTTAACAGCCTGACTTGTAAATATGTCGCCGTTCCTTCACTGTCGCTGGGTCAAATATCCTGGAACTCCCTCCTGTGGCATTATCATAAATGTAAGAAGTGCAAGGGTCAATGAAATGTCAAGAGATCAGCCACTAGCGTGAACTAGAGTTACAAGTATATAAGATATTGATGGTAAGCCTTGTTGGGGGGGGGGGGGGGGGGGGGGGGAGAGAGAAGTGAAGGAGTCAGCGGGAGCATAGACTGAAGGAAAAATAGTGTGAGTAAGAGCAGATCATAGTTTGTAATAGTGTAGAGATTAGTGAGTGCAGATTATGTGTTAATTATCAACTGTGCATTATTTAGGAGTATGTGTCGAATCCAAGTTAGTAGCGTTATTAAATTTATAGTTTTGTTCAAGTTAAAGCTATTTTGTGAACACCACGCCAACCATCCTGATTTTAGTCACAAAGAAACACCGCACCTCCCCAACAGCACAGTGGGTGTACTTGTCCCACAAAGACTGCAGCAGTTCAAGAAGGCAGCTCACCACCACCTTCTCAAGGAAAATTAAGGAAGGGCAATAAATGGTGGATTGGCCAATGAGGCTCACATTCCAGAAACGAATCAAAGACAGGGCTGAGGGTCATGTGATTAAACCTCCAGAATCATTTCCAGCCGGAACTGACATGTGAGAAGTTAGTTTCAGCTGCAGCCTGGCGTAATTGATGTGCTGTGTCGTAGTTTGATCGAGAATGTCATTGGGAATATCCAGAAGAGAGCAGCAGTCAGCCCTTGCTGTGGGGAGCAGCTTTGCAAAGATTAGGCTTTCAGGAGAGATGTTTTGTCAATGATAATGATAATTTATGGTCAAATTACCAGTTTAGTAATGGACAAAACAGAACGATATGGATTCAGAATTTTCACACCTAGGCTTAACAATGATCCAACACTTTGGAAATTGAGCATCACATTATACAGACAGATGGGTCTGAATTAGGTCAGTGCTGATTAATTTAGTGAATAGTCAAGCTTGGTCTAATTGGGACATTCTGAAGTGGAGTTGCACCTGTCTTTCACAGAGAGCCACACCAATTATTCCATTTTTAATTTATCTGAGAAACGGAACATTTAATAAAAATACTTGTTACTGTGTGGCGGAGAGTGAGGAGGAGACTTTAAAATAGACGGCTTTGTCCTGTTGGATTTTACTCACTAGGTAAAGGAAGGTAAAAAATCAGAAGAAGAACAGCTTCTATCTGTACAGCACATTAATGCAGGAGATCTGCCAAGTGGGAGCACGATCAAACACAATTTAAAAAAAAAAATAAATTTAGATTACCCAATTATTTTTTCTAATTAAGGGGTAATTTAGCGTGGCCAATCCACCTACTCTGCACATTTTTGGGTTGTGGGGGCGAAACCCATGCAGACACGGGGAGAATATGCAAACTCCACACGGACAGTGACCCAGAGCCGGGATCGAACCTGGGACCTCAGCGCCGTGAGGCGGTTGTGCTAACCACTAGGCCACCGTGCTGCCCTTATCAAACACAATTTGACATTGAGCCACATAAAGATATATTAGGACAGAAGATTAAATGCTTGGTTAAAATGGTTGTTTTTAAGGTGTGTTTCCAAGGAGGGGAGAGAGAGCGATAGAGAGGTGGGGAGATTTAGGCAGGGTGATTCAAAGCTTTGGGCCTTGGCACCTGAATGCACGACCACCGATGGCTGCGCCACTAAAATTGTGAATGACCAGAATTGGATGAGTGCAGATAACTCGGAGGGTTGTGGAGCTTGAGGGGATTACTGAGATGGGGGGGAACAAGGATTTGGAAAGATTCGAAAACGAGAGCGAGAATTTTAAATTGCATAACCGGGCCCAAATGTAGGTCAGCGAGCACAAGACTGAGCTGAGCAATGCTATGAAGGCAGAAATAGGCAGTCTCAATGATGGTACGGTTGGATTCTTGCAAGCTCATGCCAAATACAATAGCATGTTTGTGAACTGTCTTGTTCAGTCCCAGTTTCCAGGGAGAGACAGAGTGTCAGTGGTCCGGGAATGGAGTTTGGTGAAATAAAGAAAGACCTTACATTTGTACCGTGCCTTTTGTGACCTCAGATTTTTCAAAAGCGGGATTCTCTGACCCTTACCACCAGTGGGATCTCTCGTCCCGTTGAAGGCCATCTCCCAGCGGCAGGTTCCCCCGCGGCGGTTCCCCCGCAGTGGGACAGGCGAGCCACACAAAATGGCGTAGACACTGACAGCACCTGAAGAGCCTGTTGGCGGCCAATGGCTAACCACCTCTACCACCGAAGAGCACGTCGCATGGTGGCCGGAAAATCCCACCCAAAGTGTTTTACAGCCAATTAAGTGGTTTTGAAGTGCACTTAGCTTTGTAATGTGTGAAAAGCAGCAGCCAATTTGTCCAAAGCAAGCTCCAAAAAACAGTAATGTGATAATGATGTGTTAATCTGATTTAGTGATGTCAGTTGAGGTATAAACATTGGCCAGGCCATTGGACTGAACTCCTCTGCTCATCTTCAAAATATTGCCTTTGATTCTCTTATACACAAGTCAGAAAGCTGACTGGACATCCGGTTAACATCTCATCCAAAAACTACAACCTCTGTCAGCTTAGATTTTATACTCTGGAAGCAGATAATGGCGGTAACTTTTCTTTATTCTTTCATGAGATGTGAACATCACCGGAAAGGTCCGACTTTATTACCCATCCCTAACTTCCCTTGAGAATGTAGTGGCGCACGGCCTTGTGGAATTGTCAAGCTTCATGAATGTTGTTGGAGCTGTACTCATCCAGGCAAGCGGAGAACATCCCTGCACGCTCCTGTTAGTTTTAGATGGTGGATGGACTTTGAGGAGTCAGGAGGTGAGCTTTACCCTGCAGAATTCCCAGCCTCGGAACTTCTCTCACAAACCAGAGTACTTATATGGCTAGTCCAGTTAAGTTTCTGGTTAAAGATAACCTTGAGCTCGGTGAAGGTAGAGGATTCAACCATGGTGACATCATTGAACATCAAGGCGAGACGGTTGAATTGAGAAGTAGCATGTGAGGTCTTCCATTTGCTCTTCATCATTTAGATTTAGATTTATTGTCACGTATACCAAGGTACAGTGGAAAGTATTGTCCTGCGAACAGTCTAGACAGATCGTTCCATACATGAAAAACATACGACAGGACATACGATAGATACACAATGTCAATATGCGGACGCAAGCAGCAGTGAAGCATAAGGAGTGTAGTGCTACTCAGTTGAGAAGGTGTGTGGAGGGATCAGTTCAGTCCATCAGAGGATTATTCAGGAGTCTGGTAAGAGCGGGGAAGAAGCTGTTTTTGAACCTATTGGTGCGTGTTCTCAGACTTCTGTACTTTCTGCCCGATGGTGGGAGGTGTTTTTGATTATGCTGCCCGCTTTCCCAACACACACACTTGGTAATACCACTTGATATCACTTTGAATGTAGATTTCTAATAATTTCATGAGTGTCTATCGTGTTACGTCAACGTCATCTAAGTTGATGCGAGGGGTTCGGAGGCCGAGCATGAAACACAATTCCGTGGAATCACTCTTGTGGGGGTTCAATCTCATGTAATTTACTGTTGCCCATTCATTCAACAAAGTGATTGTTCCTTGCATGTGAGAAGAGTTGGTCGTGGCACTCCAAGAGTGTCAGATCACCCATAAACTTATCATTGATGAGTAGGTGTGGTGATCTCTATACGGGCATTGTTTATGAAGCCTAAACATATAATAGGGGCTGTGATATATTCCTGTTGGGAGCATGAGCACAACATAGACCTGTTGGGCTGAATGACATGCTTCTATGCTGCACATTCTATCTAATCCTATGTGATTACAATATTACAAAGTAAGACCAGTGAATTTTCAATGTAACTGGAAAATAAAATCCAAAAGAGCGAGGCCTTTCCTCCTAATAAGTTGCTAGGAAAATAAAAATACTTGGAAGAGTAATCTTCTTCCCTCATGCTTCTGACTATTTTGTTCTCCAAAATAGTCACTGCAAATTCAGGCCTGCAATTTTGAGTGCTTGCCGAATTATGCACGGTGCCCAATTTTTGATAGAAGTTTCAGTGCAGAAGGAGGCCATTCGGCCCATCGAGTCGGCACCGACCCTTGGAAAGAGCACCCGATTTAAGTCCACGCCCCCACCCTATCCCCGTAACCCAGCAACCCCACCTAACCTGAGGGCAATTTAGCATGGCCAATCAACCGAACTGGCTGTTTTCTCAGTAGGGTTAGGCACCCAGCTGGGAGACAGAAAACAAACTCATAAGCTGACAGGTTTCACTGTAGCTGAAGGTAGCTTCGTAAAACCCTTTTGACCACAGAATTGTATAGTGAAGCATTCTGGTGTGAGAAGAAATCTTTCATCACTGTGTCAAAGGGAAATCGATGAGAGCTGATGTTGATCTACACAGCTTCTGTACTCGACACTGTGCAGGAGGCATTTGCTGACACTCCATCCACGAAAAATAATGCAGCCAAAGACAGATAGGCCAGATTTGCATTCTGCTGTGTCTCTGCAAAATATGATTTTCATCTTCTTACCTCGGGGAATGGAGATTTGAGAATAACACAGATAATGATGAGAATAGTTCAGAAAAGATATATTGTTCCTAATTGGCTTCTAACCCCTTTTGTAGATGTTGCAAGAATGGTCTTTTTTTTAACAAATTGGTTGAGATTATTTCTGGTGAAAGAGTGCACAGTGTGATAGGCACTAACCTATTTTCAACTGCAGCCCAAAGGGTTGGAATCTAATTTCTGAAAGAGAATATTGCAGGTTCCAGCCCCACAACAGCCCCCTGCGCAGAAAATCAAGGCTCCAGTGAAACACTGAGCGAGTGCTGCACTGTTAGAGCTGCTGACTTTTGAATGAAACATTAAGTTGAAACTCAGTCTGTCCTCTCAGATTGAAATAAAAAACCGCATGACACTATTTAAAGATAAATAAAGGCGTCCTGGCCAATATTTGTCCTTCCATCAACATCGCAACTACAGATGATCTGGTCATTATCCCATTTTTGTTGTGGGACCATCATGTGTGCATACGGCTGTCACATTTCTTACATGATAACATTGACTACATTTCAAAACGTACTTCATGTACATTCTTTGGGACTAGAAGCAGCCAAGACAAATCAGAATTACAAAATGCGTGAGCAACATGGCTTATTTTATTAAAACAGCTTCTTCAGATTCTGGCTTCTGCTTGCACACTCCTTCTGCTGGTACAATTATATGTAGCAGTTTCAACTGAACAAAATGAACATTGCACTTTTCAAAACACTAATACACTACCTCCCTCCCCATCACACTTCACAATTTCTTTATATCCTCTCTTTAACGATATAGCTCTGAATTTCAGATTTTGCTCTACTTTTACTTTCTTTTGATCCTCTCGTTCTCAATCACATTTATGTACATGATGATCAATAACTCCATGGGGTAACTCAACAAGACGAGCTCGCATAGGATTTTTAAAATAATTGTTCATGGGCTGTGGGCATCACTGGCTGGAGCAGAATTTATTGCCCATCCCTAAGGGAATTTAAGAGTCAACCACTTTGCTGTGGATCTGGGGTCACATGTAGGCCAGACCGGGTAAGGAAGACAGACTTCCTTCCCTGAAGGGCATGAACCAGATGGATTTTTAAGATAACCAACAATGATTTTCATGGTCACCGTTAGAAATTTAATACCAGATTTTTATTGAATTCAAATTTTACCATCTACACTGGTGGGATTCGAACCTGGGCCCCCAGAGTATAATTACCCTGGGTGTCTGTATTACTAGCCCAGTGACTATATCACTATACCACTTCTCCCCTTTGTGCAAAGCTGAGTGTAGCTCGTGGCTTTCCATTAGTCGCGTGAGTTGCTCTGCAATTGCGAACAAAGTTATGTAACTCTTGTTTCCATTACTTGCTCTCAGCTGTAACTGTAGAAATCGTTTTTTTCTCACGGTTTACATAAATCATTCAATTTCTCCATTAGCGGGTGAACAATTTGATGTGATCTTTCAATGAGTGATCTACTGAACAATTTGCTGCTTCATGGGGATCCATTATCACTTCCCAACCTTTGAGGCATTTCAAGTGAGGTGATAACCTTATCGAGCTTTTGCAATGACTGCTTTCATTGGAGTTGATGTGACTATTTCCACGACTGGGATTCTACTGTAGTTGTAGTTGTCAATTCACCAATGGGCAATTTGCGAAATCAACACGAATCTCGATTCATGATCCCAGAGGTAGTTCGGACGTCTTGAGAGGATCTTGAAGATTTGACGTTCTGATTGATTGACATGGAAAACACTGGTTGATCTTGTGTTCAGTCATGTGGTCAATTCCTGGGAACCATACCTTTTGCTTGGTTGAATGGTTCCCTGCCGAACTTCATGTGCGATAAAGACAACACATCCTCTCAATGATTGTGGAATGAAAATGCAGTTATTTTGTAAGATAAGGTCAGATGTGGTTGTAACTGTGAGGTTATAATATGAGCGATTTGGTTTGTCTTTTGATTAATTGTGAAAAAATAAGCTATTGGACAACTGTGAGATACTGGGGGAATTACTTCAAATGGAGGATTGAAGTTTTCAGTCCACATAGCGTTGTAGTGGGTAGAGCTGCGGAGACTGCGCACGAGGCACTGAAACAAGCCGTGGGAAGACAAACCTATTGTCGTGGTAATCACCCTGGGGTAACACAGACTGCAACTGGATGCAGTTGTACTTGAAATTCAACTCCAAACTTTGATGTTAGTTCAATGCGCTTTATTGGACTTGTTAAGCAGTGCCCACAGTTCGCTGTGGGTTTGACACCCTACTAATCTAAGCGTGTTTACTATAACTAACGAGACCAGACTAGCTCTGAGCCACGTGTAGAAGGTGCTAACTGATATGTACACCCTGACTGTCACTACAGTTGTCACCAGTGGAAAGAGGCACAGTGTCGATGCCTCGTGTGTTTTCTAGTGGGAGACCACCTTCTAGTGTTCTGCCTGGTAATTGGTTGTGTTCTGTCCTGTGTGTTGATTGGCTGTACTGGGTGTCTGTCACTGCCTGTCTATATCTCATTATGTGCATGAGTGCATATCATGACACCGATGGGGATGCCGACTCTGCAACCTACTGCCCGCGAATCGATAGCAAGGCACCGGAACAGCCAATCTGCTTGTGCGCTGAGAGTGTGTCTGCTTTAAACAGAGAGAAAGTAATCAGCAGGGAAGACAGGCTGAGAGCTGAGTAGGAGTAGCACAGATCGGGGTGCTGCAATCCAAAAATGGCAGAAAGAAAAGGCGCAATGGACATGTTGGATGAGGAGGAGACTTGGACCTCTTATGAGGAAAGATTCTAGTCATCCCTGAAAGCCAATCAGACCTGCACACTGCCACCTTTCTCAGCCCAGTTGGGTATAAAACATTCATGTTGCTGCAGAATTTTACATCCAGCTAAACCTGGAGGCAAGTCACAAGATGAGTTAATGGCTGTCTGGCAAGAACATTTCTCTCCCAGTCTACTATTAATAGCTGAAAGTACTGCAAGTTTAGGCAGTCTTTGGATGATACACTTTGCAACCGATTAGTTTGTGGCCTCAGGAATGAAGCCACAAATTGTTGACTGAAGGTGCACAAATCCTAAAATCCGCTAGAGTAATCTCAACATCTATGGAGCTTGCTGCGAGAGAAGTTTCGCTGATTGGAGTTCGAGCTCAAGTCCAAAGTGAGAAGCAGGTTCACCAAGAACCTACCGCGTCATCGCTGCAGCCAAGTGTGTCACATGGCTGGAAATTGTTGGAGCAAGGAGAAGAAATGCAAAAATTGTGGTAAAGTTGGTCACGTTGCCAAGGCATGGCCAGACTCGGTTGGATTGGTTGGCTGGTGGCCAATAAATTGGCCATAGGCTGTATTCTGCCCAGTAACGGGTGGTGACTAGATCCTGCCTGAGTGGGATGATTCCCAGACACCTGGACACACAGAGACAGGGGCCTAATCTCTCTCTCTATCTCTCTCTCTCTCTCTCTCTTTCTCTCTCTCTTCTCCCCCTCATGTTTTCTCTAGCAAAATTGCATCGCTGTACACAGAATCTTCATGAATCTCCAGCGAAAACCTCAAACTGAAAGCCTGGATTGAAGCCGGTGTGCTAGAAACAACCACTGAAACTAAGACTCTTATCTTTTAATTTAGTTATAATTTTTTTACCCATCTCCTCTGTGTCTGTCTTGTGTATGTGTGTGTGTTTGTGTGTGTGTGTATGTGTTGTATATGTGTGTGTGTGTATGTGTGTGTGTGTATATGTGTGTGTGTGTGTGTATGTGTTGTATATGTGTATATGTGATTGTGTGTATGTGTGTATATGTGTTGTATGTGTGTGTATGTGTTGTATGTGTGTATATGTGTGTGTGTATGTGTGTATATGTGTGTGTATGTGTTGTATATGTGTATGTGTGTGTGTATGTGTGTATATCTGTGTATATGTGTGTTGTACATGTGTGTATATGTGTGTGTGTATATGTGTGTGTGTATGTGTGTATATGTGTGTATGTGTGTATATGTGTGTGTGTGTGTATATGTATATGTGTGTGTATATGTGTGTGTGTGTGTGTGTATATGTGTGTGTATGTGTGTATATGTGTGTGTGTGTATATGTGTGTGTATGTGTGTGTGTATCTGTGTTTGTGTGTAGAGGGTACGACGAGTTTAGGTGGGGAGATTAGGAATTAGATAACAGTTAACCAATTGTATTTGCTGCATATTTCATTACAGTGCTTGTTATAAATAAAAAGTAATTGTGTTTAAATTTACAAATCTCTGCCATGGCCGGTGCAGAGAAGAACCCCCCTGAACATGTGCAGGAACATGCTGGCCGGTCAGCGCATGCTGGCCTGCGCCAACTCGCGCCTGCCCTTCAATGCCAGTTGGCACGGTGCCAATCCCTCCGGTGCTGGCCTAGCCCCCAGCAGTGTGGAGGATTCCTCAACTTCTGTTTGGTCTGACGCCGGAGTGGTTTGCGCCATTCTTGGCGCCAGCGTCGGGCCATCCCGCCAGTTGCGGGAGAATCCAGCCCAGTCTTGTGGCGTCTGTTCATATCCACTTACGATGGCTTTTCTCACCTCAACATAATCCCTAATTACCTCCTCTAATGGTGATGCAAACACTTCACTCGCTCTATCTACCAACTTTGTTTGAACCAACAATACCCTCAAAGTCTTGGCCACTTCAATTGTTTAGATAATAATAATTGCTTATTGTCACAAGCAGGCTTCAATTAAGTTACTGTGAAAAGCCCCTAGTCGCCACATTCCAGCGCCTGTTCGGGAATTGAAGCTGCACTGCTGGCATTGTTCTGCATTACAAGCCAGCTGTTTAGCCCACTGTGCTAAACCAGCCCCTAAATACTTGAACCATACTTGAAAATACTTTGAACCAGCCCCTAGATACTTTCTCAAATGCAATAAAAAAGGCTTCCACATCTTTCTCATCAAAACTTTGCAGTGCATTAATATATTTAAAAATATCCCCATTAGGCTTTTCTGTAGGAGGGGTTACTCCTTCCTCCAGGCTTTCCTCACTGTCTGCCTTTAACTCCAACATTTTACATTGATGTTCCCTCTCTCGTTTTCCTATTCTTCCCTTGCTAATCATTCCATTACCACATCAAATTTCTTATTTTCAATTTACTTTTGAAGAACCTTCTGTTTTTCCTTTGCTTTGCCATTGCCAATCTCTCTTTATCTTTGGCCACTCTCTTCTTTCCTTCTTCCTGGATTTCTAATTGTTTTATTTGGAGTTGAATTTTAGCTAATTCTGATGATTTAGACTGTGGCCGGGATTCCCCCATACCCGGCGGGGCGGGGGATCCCGGCGTGTCGGAGTGGGGTGAACCACTCCAGCGTCAGGCTGCCCCAAAGCTGCGGAAATCATGCTGGCTGGCGTGAACGGCCTTTGGCGCCACGCCAGCCGGGGCCGAAAGGACTTCGCCGGCCGGCGAAATAGAATGAGCCCGAGTGTCAGCGGCTTCTGGCGTCATACCGGTGTATGCGCAGGGGAGGGGGTCTCTTCCGCCCCCACCATGGTGAAGGCCCCCACGGCACAGGCCCGCCCGCCGATCGGTGGGCCCCGACCGCGGGCCAGGCCACCATGGGGGCACCCCCCGGGGTCAGATCGCCCCGTGCCCCCCCCAGGACCCCGGAGCCCACCTGCGCCGCCAATCCCGCCGGCACCAGAGGTGGTTTAAACCACTCCGGCGGGAAAGGCCTGATAGCGGCGGGACTGCGGCCCATCGCGGGCCGGAGAATCGCCACAGGGGGCCCGTCGACCGGCTCGCCGTGATTCCCGCCCCTGCCGAATCTCGGGGAGTGGAGAATTCGGGAGACGGCGGGGGCGGATTGATGCCGGCCCCGGGCAATTCTCCAACTCCTTCTTCACCCCTTCAGATAAAGTCGACTGCAGCTTGGAAAATCCAAAAGCTTTGTTCTTACCATCTTTTGTAAAACACTCCCGAGTGACCTCTTCCACAACCAGGAAATTCTTAGCCATAGAAAGAGCCATTGTCCCAGTCACTCCCTATTTAAACTGTCAGAATTGAACACCTGAAAGAAAGCATCGGTTCTTCACACATTCCCTGTCTTTAAGTTCAATGATCGCAAGCCAAACCAAGAATTATACTTTCTAACCTGGGCATGCCCCCAAATTAGTTACAATGCTGGACCAGACCCCTACATCTGTTAGGATACCAGACAAGAAACCCAAATACTGTTTTTATTTAAATTTGTAAAACTGTGAGGAAAGAATACCACCCCCATTCTGACCAATGGGTATATTTTGTGTTAAAACAAACTTTATTCTTAACACAGGATTAAACACGTTAACATCACCGAAAATAACATTTCAATTAACAGTTAAACACCTCTTAAAACAGGGTGGTACGGTGGCGCAGTGATGAGCACTGCTGCCTCACAGCACCGAGGTCCCAGGTTCGATCCCGGCCCTGGTTCACTGTCCGTGTGGAATCTGCACATTCTCCCCATGTTTGTGTGGGTCCCCCCCCCCCCCCCCCCCAACCCAAAAGATGTGCAGGGCAGGTGGATTGGCTGCACTAAATTGCCCCTTAATTGGAAAAAATGAATTGGGCAAATTTTTTTTTTAAAAAAGAGGTGTTTAAAATAAAATAAAACACTTTACTCCTAACTTATACCTTCTCTATCTTCAAACAAGCACAGCCCCTTATAGGCCAAAAGCCACTTATAAATTAATAAACACAGGGATTCTTGCTCTCTGCTGGGGAGAGAGTTGCTTGCAGCAAATAAGAGATCGTTTCAGATACAAGCTGCAAGTCCTGCTGTCTTTGGCAGATTAAAAGCTAAACTGTCTGCTACAGACCTGGCTCCTCCCATTAATTACATCATCTTTATCAAATTCAGATCCCATGGCCTGCTTCCCTAAATCTGAACACAATGTCACAATTTATCTACACCCCAGGGAATTTCCTTGAAATAAAAGTTCAATAGCCCTATGTAGATAAACAATTAAATGCTTAGAATCAATGATTATCTGTCTTTTAAGACATCTTAATTGCACTTTTTGCAGACACAGAATCTGCATGTGTATTAAACGAGGTTTTTAAAATATATCACCGCAATAGTAAAATATATACCTTAACCCAGGCTTTTAATAATATTACTGCCGCAGATCTATATTAATAAAATCCTACATCCATCACAGAGTTCAGAAGAATGAGATGTGATCGAATTGAAACATTGCATTTTCAGTGGTTTGGCAGGGTAGTTGTGGAGAAATTGTTTGTTGAAGTATCTATGAAGGTGGCAGTGTAGTGGCATTGCCACGAGACTACTAATCCAGAGGCCAGAGATGAAATGCTAATCCAATAAAAATATGGAATTGAAGGTCTAATGATGACCATGCAACCATTGCCGATTGTCATAAAAAACCATCTGGTTCACTAATGTCCTTTAGGGAAGGAAATCTGCGTCCTTACCTGGTCTGTTTCACATGTGACTCCAGACCCACAGCAAAGAAGTTGACTCTTAAATGCCTTGTAAAATTGCCGAGCAAGCCATTTAGTTCAAGGGCAATTAGGGATGGGCCCAGCCAGCGAAGCCCACCTAAGACTATAAGATGTAAGAGCAGAAGTAGGCCAATCACCCATCGAGTATGCTCTGCCATTCAATGAGATTATTACTGATCTATATGATAATCCTCAACTCCACTTTCCCGCCTTATCCTCATAACCATTGATTTCCTTACTGATTAAAAATATGTCTCTCTCAGCCTTGAACATACTTGGATTGGATTGGATTGGATTTGTTTATTGTCACGTGTACCGAGGTACAGTGAAAAGTATTTTTCTGCAAGCAGCTCAACAGATCATTCAGTACATGGAAGAAAAGGGAATTAAACAAAATTCAAGAAAATACATAATAGGGCAACACAAGATATACAACATAAGCATTGGCATCGGTTGAAGCATACAGGGTGTAGTGTTAATGAGGTCAGTCAATAAGAGGGTCATTTAGGAGTCTGGTGACAGAGGGGAAGAACCTGTTTTTGAGCCTGTTTGTGCGTGTTCTCAGACTTCTGAATCTCCTGCCCGATGGAAGAAGTTGGAAAAGTGAGTAAGCCGGGTTGGAGGGATCCTTGATTATGCTGCCCGCTTTCCCCCGGCAGCGGGAGGTGTAGATGGAGTCCATGGATGGGAGGCAGGTTCGTGTGATGGACTGTGCCGTATTCACGACTCTCTGAAGTTCCTTGCGGTCCTGGGACGAGCAGTTGCCATACCAGGCTGTGATGCAGCCAGATAGGTTGCTTTCTCTAGTGCATCTGTAAAAGTTGGTAAGGGTTAATGTGGACATGCCGAATTTCCTTAGTTTCCTGAGGAAGTATAGGCGCTGTTGTGCTTTCTTGGTGATAGCGTCGACGTGAGTGGACTAGGACAGATTTTTGGTAATGTGCACCCCGAGGAATTTGAAACTGTGAACCATCTCCACCTCAGCCCCGTTTATGCTGACAGGGGTGTGTACAGTACTTTGCTTCCTGAAGTCGATGACCAGCTCTTTAGTTTTGCTGGCATTGAGGGAGAGATTGTTGTCGTTACACCACTCCACTAGGTTCTCTATCTCCCTCCTGTATTCGGACTCGTCGTTATTCGAGATCCGGCCCACTATGGTCGTATCGTCAGCAAACTTGTAGATGGAGCTGGAACCAAATTTTGCCACGCAGTCGTGTGTGTACAGGGAGTAGAGTAGGGGGCTAAGTACGCAGCCTTGCGGGGCACCGGTATTGAGGACTATTGTGGAGGAGGTGTTGGTGTTCATTCTTACTGATTGTGGTCTGTTGGTCAGAAAGTCCAGGATCCAGTTGCAGAGTGGAGAGCCAAGTCCTAGGTTTTGGAGCTTTGATATGAGCTTGGCTGGGATTATGGTGTTGAAGGCGGAGTTGTAGTCAACAAATAGGAGTCTGATATAGGAGTCCTTGTTTTCGAGATGCTCTAGGGATGAGTGTAGGGCCAGGGAAATGGTGGACTTAGTAGCCCAGCCTCGACAGCTCTCGGCGGTAAAGAATTCCACAGATTCACTACCCTCTGAATGAATTTTTAAAAATACATGCCGGAATATTCCCAAAATTTGGATACGAAGTATTTATGGCACGAAAACTGGAGTGAATACCAATGGCCCCTATTGCTTGATCTAGATTGGAATTGTTGGATCCGTGGGGGGAGAATTTTTTTAAAGTGACCCCCCCAACCGCCACCCTCCAGAGCTGTCCATTGTCTTCGCTCTTCCCCTTGGGCTCATAGAGGATAGTGGTGACATGCGCACTCACCTCCCCTCTCGTACGTCAGGGAGCCAGGTTTCCATCTTTCAAGAGCAGCAGAATTTGCGGCTGGGTGGGAAGAAGCAACAAGGGCGGATGATACATTATGATGTCCGCTAATGAGATAAAAATGGTAATAAAGAAGATTTACGGCCATTACGGGAAATGCGGCCGTGACTGACACACCCGCTAAATTGTGGCCATGGTCACGATCTCAGAATAAGTAGTTGACCATTTAGGAGAGAGATGAAGAGCAATTTCACCACTCGAATGGTTGTGAATCTGAGGAATTTTCTTCCCCCCCTGAGGGTTGTGGATGCTCCATCATTGAATCTGATTCAAGACACAGGCTAATAGATTATTGATTATTAAGGAAATGAAAGGATATGGAATGGTGTGGATAGGTGAAGAAGATTGGCCTTGATTATTCTCAATGTTGAAGAAAGATTAAATGGCCTACTCCTGTTCCTATCATACATGTCCTTATGTTCCAATACACTTCACAGTTAGTCCAGAGTGACAGGTTGCGTGATTTTAATGGTCTATTTTTCCCGATAAGTACCGATACTCCACTCAACAGTTTTCTACAATAGGACAACAGAGTGGTAACTCACTAAATAGGGCAATGCAGGACCATGCCTGCACCCTATTGTGGGTTAGCATTGCCCATGCTAAATTGCCTATTAGTGTCCAAAGGTTAGGTGGGGTTACGGTGATAGGGCAGGGGCATGGGCCTCATCTGTTTCGGAGGGTCGCAGCTGACTCGATGGGTCCGAATGGCATCCGCACTGTAGGGATTCTATGATTCTACTGTACTATCCCAGCTGGTCCCAAGGGGCTGGTCTAGCACAGTGGGCTAAATAGCTGGCTTGTAATGCAGAACATGGGAGCAGCGCGGGTTCAATTCCCATACCGACCCCGAACAGGTGCTGGAATGTGGCGACTAGGGGCTTTTCACAGTAACTTAATTGAAGCCTACTCGTGACAATAAGCTATTATGATTATTATTAGCTGTTTAACATTAAAAAATCCAACAAAATTATAATTTCTTTCCTCAGAACCCTTTAGCTGGAGTTAAGTGAATTAACTTCAACTGCTTGCTGACATGGGAAAAATAACCTCTTAACCTCTGGGGATTTGATCTCGGATTATGGGACTGACATCACAATCAGCCAATGGTGATGAGAGCAACTAATCCTTACGATTTATTGCGACTTGCGTGTGATTCCTCATTTGAAGCTTTCGCAAATTTATCACCCTTGCGGGGAAGCTGAAAACTGATGGTAAAGGTGAACGCTCATTCCTTCCGAAAGGTTATCAGTGTAAAGACAATGGGCGGGAGCCTGCAGCCGGCGATGCCAAAATTGCGTTTGGCGATTGGCGGGAGAATCCCTCTTAGCGCCGAAATTGGGGGTGGTGCCGCATTTGCGATGCTCCGCCCCCTCAAAAACGGCGCACGCCGCCGGGACGGCCTCAGGACATCACCTGAGGCCCTCCCCCGATGCTCCTACCCCTATGGGCCGAGTTCCCGATGGCACGGAACACTCATGGTAATTTTTTTCTTGGAACCCGCTGCGGGTTGTGTCCATCGTCGTCACAGTCGGGGGGGGGGGGGGGGGGGGAGCCGTACCTCTGGCTGGGAAGGGCTGTGGGGATTGGTGGGGAGTGGTCCAGGGGTGGCAAGCGGGGTTACTAGGGCTCATTATTTGGCAGACCAGGTCCGCGTGCAGCCAGCGCCATTCCCCTGGCCATTCTCCAGCCGTTTTTAGCATGGGAGCCGGTAGCTGTTAGCCCCCCAACGGTCCCAGAATCGGTACAACTATTTCGCCGTTTTTTCTGGCATAAAACGGCACTGTTCCCACGCCGGCGTCAGCATTTACTCAGCAAATCGGAGAATCCAGCCCAATAACATGGAACTAACTGGTCAGCTAGTCTCATATTTGTTCATGTAATAACTTGTGAAAGATGTAGAATTCATGTAAGTTGACAGTCCAGTTTTGCGAGAAAACGTCAACAGAGATCAATCGAAGGGAACAAAACGAACATGGCTGAAGAGTCGCTGCAGAGGAAAGACCAGCAAAAGATTTTGCTTTAAGCTGATGTGACGGCTGATCTGTGGAGAGAGGCCTCGCTGGGAGAAAGATCAAAACCTTGTTTTCTCTTTGAAACATACAAGCAGCAATGATATGGGATTCATTCAGCCGATATCGCAAAGAGAAGCCTATTGGAAAGAGGTAGAAGGTGTCAAAACTGTGGCCCCTTTGGCTGGAGGGACCGGAAGGCGATTCCCAGCAGCGCGGCCGGGGAACAACGCAAACGGCCATCGCCTTCGGCAGGACCAGACAATTCTGCAGGAGGCCAATTGCGAGCAAACTCCGCCGACAGAAAAGGCCAGAGGTGGCCGCAGAATCACGGCCTGCGAGCGAAGGCACAGATCTGCATTTTCACAGCGGCCCAAGGATACATATTGGCCGGGATTCTCCGTCGGGAAAGGTGATTGGGCGGAGAGTTTTGATGCCGAAACCGTGGCCGGCGCCCTGTTCATGCCAAATCGCAATTCCCTGGTGCCTTGAAAGAGGCGTCAACGCGTTCCACTCCACACGTAAAGTAAATGCCGTTAGCGTGTCATTAGCGGGCCTGATCCGGTATTCTCCGGGGCCTTCCCGATTCTCCGTCTCCACTAGGGGGTATTCCTGACGGCCAGGTTCACTTGTGCTTTCAAAAATCGTGAAACAGGCACCGTGGCTGCTGAGGAGGAGAGAGGAGGTAGGTGATGCGGAGGCACGACTGTGGGCTTCTGGTCCTGACATTAGACAGGTGACCCGCTCCTGGACCAGGGTGATCAGGCACCGACACCATTGCTGCGGCCTGCAAGGCATCCATCTTGCTCCACACCCACTGACTGCCCAGCATGGCCCCTGGTGGTGCAGAGTGTCACCAACTGTATGGGTGCCCCCACCCCACCAACCCCACCTGCCCCGCACCCCAGCATCTACCCCTCCTCCTCAGCCCCCATCTTCCACCCCACCACTACCTCACTCCACCCTCCCCTGTACTACCCCTCCAACCGGCTGCCACTCGCTGGCTGGATATCACATGGCTCACCAAGGGCAATGCCCATGGTAGCACCTGCAAGAGGGACCAGATAGGGGCCGTGGGGCATAGGTATCGCCCGCCACTGGTCCTCCTGGCAGCAGGGATGGGCGCCAGAGCCAGAGGCCCTTATAGTGCACCGACAAGTCGAGGCATGTAGAGATGGGGGAGGGGGTGGGGGGGTGCACCATGATAACATAAGAACATAAGAACTAGGAGCAGGAGTAGGCCATCTGGCCCCTCGAGCCTGCTCCGCCATTCAATTAGATCATGGCTGATCTTTTGTGGACTCAGCTCCACTTTCCGGCCCGAACACCATAACCCTTAATCCCTTTATTCTTCAAAAAACTATCTATCTTTACCTTAAAAACATGTAATGAAGGAGCCTCAACTGCTTCACTGGGCAAGGAATTCCATAGATTCACAACCCTTTGGGTGAAGAAGTTCCTCCTAAACTCAGTCCTAAATCTACTTCCCCTTATTTTGAGGCTATGCCCCCTAGTTCTGCTGTCACCCGCCAGTGGAAACAACCTGCCCGCATCTATCCTATCTATTCCCTTCATAATTTTAAATGTTTCTATAAGATCCCCCCTCATCCTTCTAAATTCCAATGAGTATAGTCCCAGTCTACTCAACCTCTCCTCATAATCCAACCCCTTCAGCTCTGGGATTAACCTAGTGAATCTCCTCTGCACACCCTCCAGCGCCAGTACGTCCTTTCTCAAGTAAGGAGACCAAAACTGAACACAATACTCCAGGTGTGGCCGCACAAACACCTTATACAATTGCAACATAACCTCCCTAGTCTTAAACTCCATCCCTGTAGCAATGAAGGACAAAATTCCATTTGCCTTCTTAATCACCTGTTGCACTTGTAAACCAACCTTCTGTGACTCATGCACTAGCACACCCAAGTCTCTCTGAACATGTCGGCCCTTCACCCCCTGCAAACAATGGATATTGGAATTCAACCAGGAATGGTGGCCTTCCTCTTAGTTGCCGCAGCCCTGGGGGTTGGACTGAGGCTGTACGAGATGGAGCTGCTCGAGGAGGAGGGCCCTGCAGCAGTGGAGCCAGCCCCAGAGGAACAGAAGGCAGCCCACTTCCCATGTGATGCACCAGGGACAGCAGGGAGGAGTCCGAGGTGCTGCGGGAGTCACCGGCATGGGCCCCATCACTCCCTCCTCCCGTGAGGCACCCAATAACCCCCGGGCTACTCCATGGGATGGGGATGTAAGCGGCGTTATCCCTTGGTGCCTCCCCGCCATCTGGAGCTGCCAGTCCTCAGGCCCGTCCTGGTCCTAACCCAGGGTCTGCACGCTCGCGGCCATGGACCACTGGGAGTGGACCACCTCAGTCTGGGACTGCATCATATCATGCTGTGAGTGTGCCACCACCTTCTGGGTCTGTCCACATCAACCAGTGACTGCGCCATCTCCCTCTGGGACTGGGCCACCTCCCTCTATGTCTGTGACATGTCGACCAGCGCCTGGGCAATACAGCTGCCGGTCTCAGCCATGGCCCACTGTGACTGGACTATGTTCTGGACCGCCGCTGCAATGTCCAGGTGGCTCTGGTACATGGCTGCCTGTGACAGGGCAGCCCTGCCCTGGTGTTGAGCCACCACCTGCAGATTGCCCCAGGCCTTGAACGTGTGGACTCATGGCCGAAAACTTTGCCCCCAAGGCCTCCACCACGGACACCTGTGCAATGTTGGCCTGGGTGGCACGCATGGCCGGCACCACCTCCTCCTGTGCACATGGTTGGACTCCTCCAACTGCACCTGCAGGTGCTGGATGCTCGCTGCCAACCACTCATTAAGTCACTGGCTCTGTGACTGCATCTCCTCGATGGGACTATCCGTTCCAGAAGCTCAAAACCCATCTGGATGACAGCGAGTCCCTGATTCTGCCTCCCTTCCGACCGTCCGTCCCCTCGGGAGTTTATACCTCCACCTGTTGTGCATGTGTGCGCACCAGACTGTGTCCCAGGAGCCTCTTCACTAAAGTGCCCAACCGGGGTGAGTGTCTCTGGGATGGTGGAAGGTGTTGGAGACAGTTGTGATGGGAAGTTGGTGTCTTCCCCGGACTCGAGCTCCAGGGTGTGATGGGATGCGGCTCGATGGCTCCTGTCCGTGTCATCATTGCCGCTGCTTGACACCTGGGGTTGTGGTTGGCGTTGGGGTTGGAGGTGCTGGTGGGTGTGGTGGTGGATGTGGGAGTAGTGGTGATGGTGGGGTGGGTGACACAAGTGCCGTGGTGAACCCAACTGAGTGGAGTCTCACTTCCTTGACCGATGACAACCTCTGCCTCGGCGACTGCCCTTTCTTCAGGACCCCTGACCACGTTCCGAGCGCCCTGTTCTGTTGAGGTGAGGGGGCGCAGGTCCAGCGGTCCCCCTCCAGTTTTCTGCCACTCTTGGCGGTTGTGAGCGGCCTTCTCTTGCGGGGGCAGTGGTGGTCGGGGCGAGAACGGAAAGATCACAGTGTTAGACAGTCTGGGCATGCAACCCAGGGGGTGGGTAGTTGGTATTTTCAGTGGCCAGGGCACCCGGCCATGGTGGCCGGTATGGGTGCTGGCATGTGGTGCAGGGTGAGGATTCGACCACCTTCTGGGTGGGGGGGGGGGGGGGGGGGGGATCGTGTCACGGGTGTGTGGGACGGGGGTTTGGTGCTGGGGGCCACAATGCTGCCTACTCACCCTGGCCGCCTTGAGGAGATCGTGCAGTTTTTTTCAGCACTGCTGACTGATCCTGACGTTGTTGCCCACGGACCTCTGCCACCTGTGTCCAGGCCCGGCGAACAGCGGTGGCTGGCAGCCTCCTTCCTAACCCAGGGTACAGGGTCGTCCGCTCCCCTCCACGGTGTCTAGCAAGTTTTCCAGTTCGGCATCTGTGAACCTTAGTACCATTCGTCTTGCTGCCATCTTGTTGGCTGGGCTGTAGCGTGTGGGGAGTGCAGTGCGTATCTGCGGCTGCAGCTTGTCAGCACCCTGACTGTCAATCCTGAACCCGATGAATCTAGCACCGTTTCTCATCGCAATCAACCGTGTTCCACCCGGTGCCGATTCTAGCCCCTTTAATAATCGCTGAATCGGTCCAGGTGCGGCACCATTTTTGCTTTTATTTAACTCCACTCATCCTGCCAGGCATCAGCACTTAGTCTCAGAAACGGAGAATCCAGCCCTTTATGATCACTTCACTTCTCTCCCCTACTCTCCGCCACTTTGACCTGGCTTTTAACCATCCTGACCCAACATCTGATGCAGCCTGCATTTGTCTGATTATACTTTTATGAAGTGCCTTGGCACACTTCATTACTCCCAGGGAGCTATATAAATCCAAGTTGTTGTCAAGAAAAGATCAAGCCATATTATTGAAGCAATCCAAGTCATATTTCCAATCGCAAAATGACAGCTCGTTAAACTGATGTGCATGTTAAAAGTGACAAGTCTCAGTCCTTGAGAGAAAGGACTAAAGTGTGATTTTGCTTCTTCAAATGGTTCTGCTCATAAAGTCACCAAGTTGTGCCGTGTTCCCCAGCATCGACCTGACAACAATGAATTCGGGAGTCCCAGTGATGGTGAAGCACCAGTTTATTATAATATTCTGATGTGACAGGACTCACAAGTCATTTTAGATTTTCGACCAGGGCACAAACAGGCCATTCAGCACAGCTGCTGTGTGTTTGATTTTCTGCTCCACGTGAGCTTTCTCTCACTCCATCTCATCTGACCTTCACAACACATCCTTTTATTCCTTTCTCCTTCATGGGATATTCTAATCTCTCCCGCTGTTCACCTCACCTCCTCCATAAAACAACAGGCTTCATATTCCAACCACCCTTTGGGTAGAAGGGACCTCTCTTCACTGCATTTATCACTGGATTTATCAGTGACTCTCTTGCATTTATCACCAGAAAATCAGGCAACATCTGCGGAGTGTTATGGGAGCGGCATTTTCAGAACCCCAAAATGTATCATGGAGTTCAACCAGCCTCTCCCTTTAATGTATTGTTGCTTTTGAAGCACACGGCTTGGTCTCCAGGTGCGATATTACAATTATGGACACATGGGTTTTTAAACACAAAACAATGTTTATTCCGTGAATTCAACTTAACCTTTTAAATAAACATTAGATCTCTTAACACCCCTTACTTCAAAGATAACCCGAAAATAATACACTAAATAATCCCTTAAAATGTTCCTTCAAACCTCCAAAAGACTTCACCTTTAACAACAGAAACACACGAGGTTAAAGACATTACTATTATGAGTTTAAATCACCCAAATGATTCAGAGATAGTCTTTCATGGCAGAGATCACAGCAGATCCAGTTCACTGCAAACACCGACACACCCAAGCTCTTTTCCTCACAACTGAAACCAAAAACAGAAGTGAGCTCAGCTCAGCTCCCCCCACCCTCTGACATCACTTCAGTAATATGAGCTGCTCCATTTCTTAAAGGTACATTGCTTAAACATCCATTTCTTAAAGGTACTCTCACATGACAGGAGAGAGAAGCAGAGTTAATATTTGGGATCTGCAACCTTGGGCGGGATTTAATCTTGACGACAGGGCTTTTTGCCCACTGGTTGTAGAGCTGGCGGGCGTCCCCTATTTCCTGCTTTGAGGAAAAACCAACTGGGCAGTAGCGGGCCTTCCTGGCCATTCAGGCTCCCATGGGCCGAACTCGCTCCCGCTGCGAGCCAACCAGAGTCTGGCAGCTTTTCATTGCCGATAATGCTACTGGGAGTGGCGGCTACCATTGGTATACCATCCAGGGAGAGGCGTGGGATTGCTCAGAGGCCCAGGCCACAGACCAGTGAGCGCTCCGGGGAGAGGGACACTGGCTAAGGGTGAGGGGAAGGGTCAGGAGAAAGGACAGGGGAGTCCCGGCTTTTGGTAAGTTCTTCCCTTCCTGATATCAGGTTGTTCGATCCGAGTAGTTTTCAATGAGGGACCACTGCCGTATGTTTGATTTTCTGCTCCACATGAGCTTTCTCTCACACTATGTCATCTCACCTTCACAGCACATCCTTTTATTCCTTTCTCCTTCATGGGTATTTCTAATCTCTCCCGCTATGCATCTCAGCTCCTCCATGAAACAACAGGCTCGGCAGGGCTCGCTTACCAGCCTTCTTGCATGGCGAGACCCCTGCAGAAAAATCTGGACTCATTTGTCTTTCCGGTTTGTGCAGCCTGCCTCTCTGAGAGGCTCTCTGGTAACACTAGGCCTTGCTTTTCAGCGAAAATTGATCCCTCGGTAACTGTGGGGCAACTGAAGGCCCAGGATGTAGTCTCTCAGGCAACAAATTCCACTGGGCCACTCAGCAATCTGTCTGGAGGGATTCCAAGGACAAACCAGGAATCTTGTCGGATTTGCCTGTACTGGCAGCTGCCGGGGGGGGGGGACCAGATGGAAGAAGCCCCCGGCCAGTTTTCTGTGGAATTCACGAGTGGGGCTGGGGAAGTGGCTGGCAGCACCGTGGCCTGTTCTGACCCTCTGCCCGAATCCCATGGAAAGTGTCGCATAATCCCTCTCCTTATTGCCTGCAACGGATAACCAGCTCACGCCCAACAAACAGAAGCATTGATCAAAGGCACAATAATTTCCAAGATATCGGATAATTCTCTGAGTGAAAGGTGCTTTGGGAAGACATACATTGAGGCAAAAAAAATGAACTCTGCAAAATTTTGCTTGTCATAAAGAGGCAAAATGAAGTGAAAACCATAGACAGGAAGGTGTTTGAAGAATTATATGTGCAAATGAGACAGGGTCTATGCTACTGTAGGGTTGTGATTGAAATAGTCAAGCTTGGTAGAGGAGAATAATTTGAAATGAAAAAATGAAATGAAAATTGCTTATTGTCACAAGTACGCTTCAAAACAAAGCTACTGTGACAAGCACCTAGTCACCACATTCTGTTTGGGGAGGCTGGTACAGGAATTGAACCATGCTGCTGGTCTGCCTTGGTCTGCTTTAAAAGCCAGTGATTTAGCCCTGTGCTAAACCAGCCCCTACCTGAGCAACATTACAAAAGATTGCAGACTTAAATTGCAACAGCTTAATGTAAAAATGACAGGACAATTAGGAGTCAGCCTATAGTGATGGGAAGGCATTTGATTTGATTTAATTTGATTTAATTTATTATTGTCACATGTATTAGTGTACAGTGAAAAGTGTTGTTTCTTGCATGCTATGCAGACAACACATGCCGTACATAGGGAAGGAAGGAGAGACTGCAGAATATAATGTTACAGTCATAGCGAGGGTGTATTAAAAGATCAACTTAATACGAGGTAGGTCCATTCAAAAGTCTGATGGCAGTAGGGAAGAAGCTCCTGGTTCCCCCATGCTGACGGTTGGTACGTGACCTCAAACTTTGGTATCTTTTTCCGAACGGAAGAAGGTGGAAGAGAGTATGTCCGGGGTGCGTGGGGTCCTTAATGATGCTGACTGCCTTTCCAAGGCAGCGAGAATTGTAGACAGAGTCAGTGGATGAGAGGCTGTTATGCCTGATGGATTGGGCTACTATGGTAGTATGACTAGGGGTATTACGGTACCTGGGAGTGTGAGCTGCCATTGGTGCAGAAGGCTCGCTGCCCATTGGCCCAAGTGTTGTGTTCTCTGTATTCTCATTGGTCGAGAGGAAGGTAGCTCCACCTACAAGGCGGGGTATAAGAACCCGTGTTCCCCAGCAGCCAGGTCATTTCTGTACTCCTGCTGCTGGGCACACTTCTTGCTGATTAAAGCTTTCGATTCAGACTACTCCTTCGTTTTTGTGTCCATTGATTGGGCATCAGCTACATTCACAACTTTTATTAGTTTCCTGCGGTCTTGGGCAGAGCAGGATCCATACCAAGGTGTGATACAACCAGAAAGAATGCTTTCTATGGTGCATCTGTAAACGTTGGTGAGAGGCAAAGCTGACATGCTAAATTTCCTTAGTCTTCTGAGAAAGTAGTCATTGGTGGGCTTTCTTAACTATAGTGTCAGCATGGGGGGACCAGGACAGGTTGTTGGTGATCTGGACACCAAAAAACCTGAAGCTCTCAACCTTTTCTACTTTGTTCCCATTGATGTAGACAGGGGCATGTTCTCCAGTACGCTTCCTGAAGTCGATGACAATCTCCTTTGTTTTGTTGACATTGAGGGAGAGATTATTGTCGCACCAGTTCACCAGATTCTCTATCTCATTACTGTACTCTGTCTTGTCATTGTTTGAGATCCGACCCATTATGCTGGTGGTCATCAGCAAATTTGAAAATCGAGTTGTGGGAGAATTTGGCCATAAAGTCATAGGTGTATAAGGAGTATAGTAGGGGGCTAAGGACACAGCCATGTGGGGCACTGTTGTTGAGGATGATCATGGAGGAGGTGTTTTTGCCTATCCTTACTGATTGTGGCCTGTGGGTTAGAAAGTTCAGGATCCAGTCAGAGAGGGAGGAGCCGAGGCATGTTGGCAGCAAGGGAAGACTACATACCCAGTTGCCAGTTACGGTGGTTCCAAAGGATATACTGATGATTTTTGGGGAAAGGTTTCATCTTGTTAAAATAATCTTCACAGTGAAGCTCCAACCAGATCCAGAGGGCATTTGTTGCTGTCATGTTTTACTGACTGGATACTAATATTGGATGAATGATGGTGGCAGATTGCAGGGGCTGGTTTAGCTCACTTGGCTAGACAGCTGGTTTATGATGTTGAATGAGTTGAGCAGTATGGGTTCAATTCCTGTATGGGCTGAGGTGATTCATTACCCCTTGTCCCTCACCTGAGGTGTGGTGATCCTCGGGTTAAATCACTACCAGTCAACTCTCCCTCTCAACAGGGTAAAGCAGCCTCTGGTCATCAGGGACTATGGTGACATTGCCTTATCTTCACATGAAAAGATGGGGCCTTAAATATAAGTCAGTTGCCAATCAATTGATTAACAAATTCAGAGGTAACTTAGAGTGTTGAGAATGTGGAACTCATTACCACATGGAGTATTTGAAGAGTGTATCATAGAATCATCAGGCCTGCGCCTGCTCTTGGAAAGAGCACCCTACTCAATGCCAAGCCTCCACCCTATCCCCGTAACCGCACCTAACCATTTTTGGACACTAAGGTCAATTTATCATGGCCAATCCACCTAACCTGCACATCTTTGGATTGTGGGAGGAAACCGGAGCACCCGGAGGAAACCTACGCAGACACGGGGAGAACATGCAGACCCCGCACACACAGTGACCCAAGCCGGAAATCGAACTTGGGACCCTGGAGCTGTAAAGCAACTGTGCTAACCACTATGCTACCATGCTGCCCACGTAGCGCGGATACATTTAAGGAGAAGTAGGTGAACACTCCCGGGATATATGTTGATGGAGAGAGTTGATCAGGGTTGGGAGGAGACTGTGTGGGGTATAAAGGTTGGCATAAACCAATTGAAAAACTATTTTTTACTTGCTTACTGGATGAGTGCTAAAGTATTGCCCAACCCAAGTAGCTTTGAACTGGGTAAGGATGGCAGATTTCCTTCCCAAAAGGACAGTAGTCAACCAGATGTTTTTTTTATGACAATCAATTCATGGTCATCAACTCCAGATTTTTGTTGTATTTAAGTTGTACCATCTGTTGCTCGTTCTGGGCGAGTGTGCTTTACAATAAATTGGCTCTGTTTTATTCCTTAGCTCTAGAGTCGCCAGGTATTTTATTTATTTTTAAAAAAAATTACAGCACAGGAACAGGCCCTTCGGCCCTCCCAGCCTGCGCCGATCCAGATCCTTTATCTAAACCTGTCCCCTATTTTCCAAGGTCTACTTCCCTCTGTTCCCGTCCGTTCATATATCTGTCCAGATGCATCTTAAATGATGCTATCGTGCCCGCCTCTACCACCTCCGCTGGTAAAGCGTTCCAGGCACCCACCACCCTCTGCGTAAAAAACTTTCCACGCACATCTCCCTTAAACTTTCCCCCTCTCACCTTGAAATCGTGACCTCTTGTAACTGACACCCCCACTCTTGGGAAAAGCTTGTTGCTATCCACCCTGTCCATACCTCTCATAATTTTGTAGATCTCAATCAGGTCCCCCCTCAACCTCCGTCTTTCCAACGAAAACAATCCTAATCTACTCAACCTTTCTTCATAGCTAGCACCCTCCATACCAGGCAACATCCTGGTGAACCTCCTCTGCACCCTCTCCAAAGCATCCACTTCCTTCTGGTAATGTGGCGACCAGAACTGCACGCAGTATTCTTATGATACCGCCACAAGATTCAAGTTCAAGTTCAGATCAATGACTCAATGCACCAGTTAGTAAGTTCAAACAAGACATATTTATTATTACACAGTTATTTACTACTCATGCATATAACACTAAAAGACTAGGCTATTCCTACCACTAACAGGCCAATACTTATCTGGAATAAGGGAACTGCCGGATCAGGGAACAATGGCCTCTTGCTTTGTCCTGGATCCGCTGGCTTCCAGTTGGTGTGGACTAAAGGGGTCAGGAGTGTCTACTCTCATAGCGTGCATTGTATGACACTTTCTTGATGGCGGCTGCTGACCAGGCCTCTCCTCAAGGTCTTCTGCTGCAAAGGTGTTCTGCTGGGAGGGCCGGCTGGTCAAGAAGAACGAATCAGTCCTGGGACCTGACTTTTATAGGTCCCAGGGGCTTCGCGCCCTTCTGGGCTGACCCTCTCTAAACCTGCAATCGATTGGGTCTCTTCCCAATCGATTGATTTTAATTTCCTCATTAACGGGGCTGTTCCTCGATCACTGGGCGGTTCTTTCCACTTTATTTGTGTCCTTTTGTTTCAGACTCCACTGGCGCCGGGATGTCTGACCTTCTATAGAATGTTTCAATCTCTTCTAATTGTTATGTCCATTGTGCCTGGGAATCGCCGGGAATCGCTCACTTAATATGCGCAGCTCGTTAGTTACAATGCTGTCTGGTTTCTTTAGCAGCTAGAATACACAGGGGATTCTGCAAACTGTTTGTCTCTTTGCAACTGTCCATTTTTCCCTGTAACCTTTGCGTTCTTTCCATTTTGTGTGAGGAAGTGGCCAACCCAGGTGGCTACACATCTGCCCTGGTGGGATCTGAACCCACATCCTGAGATCATTGCCCCAGATTACAGGATTAGTAGCCCAGTGACAGTATTACTGTGCCACCGCCTCCCCCAGTGGGCTGAATGGTCTACCTTTGCACAGTAAATTCTATGAAAGTTTATTCAATACCAATTATGCATCTTTTACCACCTGCTCTCTGAATATTCAGCTTAATTGCTTTGTACGCCGTCTTCAGAAATTCATTGCAGCTGAATTAAATTACATATGGAAAATTCAGACACCTGCTAACTAAATTAATTCTTCAAACCTCTCCATGTCAAGAATCCCCTTACATTTATTGACACACTCTGAAGGGGGTCAATGCCAAATATTGACATGCTCAGAAATATTAACACACTACCTGAAAGACGATGGCAGAAAGATAGAACTGTCCTCACGATAAACACGTTCTGTTAGTACAGAGCAAAATGTAAATAGTGTCACAGTCCCAGAGGACTGTAGGTTGCTCTCCTCCCCTTTGAGGACTGACTGGTGATGATTTAACCTGAGGGTCACTGCACCGCAGGTACGGTGCCTGAATGGAAAACCTGAGTCGGTACGGGAAATGGTCCCACGCTGTTGGCATCGCCGCCCCATCTCGAATCTGCTGCCAGTTCACAGCTAACCAACCCTCTGAATTTCTTAGTACAAGCAGATCGCCCATGGCATTGCTCATTGCAGCTGAGAGGTAATGCCCTTGGGAAGAGGAAGGGCACTGCAGTGCAACCCCGAGGGACTGCTGTGCTGTTGGAGGTGCCAAGTCCCCCAGGGACTGAAGGGATTGTGGAGAGCCAGCAGGAAAATGGTGTTGATGCTCAAGATCAGCCATGACTACAGAATGGCGGAGCGGGCTCAACGGGCCAAGTGGTCGACTCCTGCTCCTATTTCTTGTGTTAAACTGAGGCCGGGCCTGTCCTCTCAGGCAGATCACAAATATCCGATGGCACCATTGTGGTGAAGAATAAGGGAGTTATTGCCTTGTGGTCTGGTCAATCTCTGTCCCTCAATCATTATCACTAAAACTCAATATCTGGTCATTATCACATAGCTGTTTGTGGGAGCTTGCTGGCAACAAGATGGCACTGGTTATGCTGGAGTGCGCCCATACAGCTGATGGGTGTGCTGGGGTCAGAGGGCACCCAGGGGATGCCCTGGCAAGACACCTATACCACCCATGGCACCAGGTTCAAAGTGGGCTGTTAGCAGCATGCGCAGCTGCACGGCTGCCTTTCAGGCTGTGGCAATGGTGCTCCGTGCCCGTCCACCCCGATCCCACAACCCACCTCCTGGCCATCCCCCGTGACTTGCCACAGCCCTGGCAGAAGCCCCCCCCCGGCCAGTGGCATAACTGTCAGCAAACTATGGCGATGTTGGACACCTTCCCGTAATCCCTGTCTCTCCCTCAGCAGCCGGCATGCCCGTTTCAGGATTTTTAAAAGCACAAGTGAACTGTGCCGTCGGAAACTCGGTCCATCGGAGGCAGAGAATCACGGAGGCCCTGGGGAATACCAGGACTGGCCCGCTAATGATATGCAAATAGGGCCTACTGTACATGCGGAGTGAAAGGCATTGACGATGTTTTCGAAGTGACGGAGAATCGCGATTTGGCGTCAAATCTGCGCCTGCCGTTATTTTGAGTCAGAAGGCATTCTCCGCCCAATCGCATTTCCTGATTTTGCCATCGGTTCACGGAGAATCCTGCCCATATTCGGCATGTATGCCAGTCAAGCACCTGGCAACTTGAGAGACAAAGTGCAGTAGAGAAACCAGTCACATCTGCAGTAAGTGGAAAAACTATTTGGAGTAAGGCCGTTCCCCTCTACGTGATTCAACAAACAAATGAAGGAAAACATTGATTTCTTCGGTATCTGCATTCCAATTTTATGGCAATGCCCTTCAGCAGCCTAGCTGACAAATTTCCTAGTTTTCCTAATTTTCCAGCTGAGAGCGGATTAATAATTGGATGATCAGCCGCCCAAGATATTTTCCACACGATTTCAAGGTCAGGAAAACAGGGAAATCCATCTAAAATGACATTGAAAATAAGAGTAGGCCATTCAGCCCTTCGAGCCCATTCCACCATTCAGTAATCTTCTACTTCAGCGCCATTTTCCTGCACTTCCCCTTGATGTTCCTGAGATGTAGAAATCTATTGGTCTCAGTCTTGAGCGCACTCAACAACTGAGCCTTTCCAGATTTTTGAATTAATTGAATGTAAACTCTCACCGCTTGTGGGAGGATTTGAACTCACGGTCATAGATCAATAGTCGAGCATGTCTCTGAATGCCTGGGCCAGTAACTTAACCGCAATACCCCAGTATTCCATCCAGGCCTTGCACACCTCACATCGCAGGAATGATGTCGGAATGGGACACAACATTCCATCGCTGTTCCTGGCACATCGCCAAATATTCGCCGCAGAAGACACTTCACAGTTATACTCACTCATCACAAAAAATGATTGCCCTGTGACCAGTTATTCCAAACTTGCACGATTATCGAAATATCACTTTCCAGTCCAAGGTATCATCCTTGTGATTTGCTTCCATGAGTAATCAGGTAATAATTCCTCACTGGAGAATTCTGTCCTGGCCAACGGATCTATCATCTTCTTTTATCTACAGCACAGGATCCATAACTTGTAAAAAGGGCCTGGTTACGGTTCCTCAGTGTGAATGTGTCTTAGTTTATTGCTGCCGAGGAAGTAAAAGCTGCAGAGTTCCGGTGAATTATTATGCTTTTGACAGTCCCTAGGTGCATGTGTTTTCTTGACACTGACTGACTGCATTTGCCAATTGAAATACGCGCATTCCCGAGCTTTAAGAGTGGACGAATCAAGCTTTAAATCAACGACCACATTCATTAAAGTGCGGTGTCACCATGATGTGTAAAGTTACCAAAGGTTAACATGGCGTTGCCGCCGGTTGCCTCACTGTTTGACTGAATGCTGAACAGGCATGGCAGCCACAGTGGGGGAGGGGCAGGTGTTCCAGACTTTGAGCCATTTCCACCTGATTATTCACATTTTTATTTTCTCGTAGCTGTAATTAAATTTTGCATAATTTTTATGAGAATGATTAATTTTGTTTTCCAGATGAATGCCAAACATAGTTAAATATGTCGACATGAACAATAGCTGGGTGCCCTTCAATTGAAATGACAACAAATATTCCAATTCCACCCTAACTTCTGCCTCAGCACTTCCTCCTCACAAGCCATGGGGGAGCTGAGGGAGGTTGGCAGTTCGAGATAAGCCTAAACTAGGGGCCATAAATTTAAGGGGTGGGGTTCTCCGTCATGCCACACCCGCTTTTTGGTGTGGCGCGCTCCCGCCGGTAATGGGATCCTCCGTCTGGGCCGCAGACCAATGGGGTTTCCCACTGTGGGCACCCCCACACTGTCGGGAAAACCGCGGGCGTACGTGCGCTGCCGGTGAAGCAGAGGATCCCGCCATCGGAGAATCCTGCCCAAGATAGTTACCAACAAATCTACTAATTCATGAGAAACCTCTTTATTCAGACAGTGTTGGAAGTCATTATCACAAGGAATAGATGAGTCGAATAATTAAGATCCGCTTCAGGAGAGATTAGGTGGAAAACATGAACGAACATCAGAACGTAACTACCGGTCCTTTCGTGGACCTAAGTCGATTGCCCACCACACCTGCGTGGATCGACGACCCAGGACTGCAGATGCACGCTCATGCGCACTGGAAGCGCGCCACGTTTAAGCTCCCCGTCCGTTTGCTTTCCCCTGCTTTTCTTGATGGGCTGCGTAAAAAATCCAGGGACTGTGCTACTTGGCCGGCTTGTCCTGACGTTATGTATGTTTTTATACTTTTTTATTTGTGCTTTTTATCCTTGATTCAGGATCATCGAGCAGAGGCAGGAGACGTCGGGAGCCATTTTTACAGGTAGGTTAATGTTTTATTTTATTGGTGTTCAGTGTTCATAAATGTGTTTAAAATGCAACTAAAGTGAAAGGAAGATATATTTTTATTTTTGTAAACTTTGCTTTGTCATGAGGCTTTTAATTCCATTAAAAAGGTACTTTACTGTATAAAGTGAGTTTGGAGTCACGGAAAATGAAAGAAAGACTTTTTTTAAACTTTGGTTTGTCATGAGGAAGTTATTCCGTTAAAACAACTATAATGGATAGAGTGGATTTGGAGAGTGTGTAATCTTGGGCGATTACTTGCTAACCAGTATGATTGTCCACCTAAGAAACTTCCTGTTACAGCGGGCCCTTGTGTGGTTGATGAGTCAGATCCTGGAGCCACATCTTCAATCACTCACATGGCAGGAATTTCCAAAAGGTGGGATCTATCCTTGGATGCTGGGTTGTGGGTATTCCTTTCTCAGTCTCCTTTTCCAGGCCTCTTCTTGCCTTTGGGTGTTCTCGAAGAATTGTGTCCCTTCAATCAGGAGGTTCATCCAAGCAATTGACATTTATGCTTCATTTCATGAGGTAAGCCTACAAGCTGTCTTTGAAAGGCTTCCTTAGTCCTCCCCTTGTTCCGGATCTTGAGTGGGTGATGAATATTTGCTTTGGCAGTCAGGACTCTTACATCCTAAACATATGACTGGCCCGGCGGATTTGGTTTCAGGTGATCGATACTGATGATATTGACTCCTTCAAGGGCACTAATGTTAGTCCGCCTGTTCTTCCAGCTCATTCAGAGATAAGTACATTTGGATTTTGCAATGTATTTTAAGCAGTATTGTTTAAGAGTCTCCCTGATGTAATGTTAATCCTTACTTAAAATGCTTTAACAAAGTTTAATGCTTTCTTTGACGGATGCAAGCCGCCTGTAAGCTAATGTGAACTATCTCTCTGACAGGTATTGCAGTATCCAGTGCCGATTCAAAATCTGCAGTCATGCTTCACCTCTCCTGAGGCATCACACTTGTAGCTTGGCTTTTTAAAATCCTTGAACATTTTTTGAGGCTTCGACATAGGCGAAGGGATCATGAGAGAAGACTCAGGCATCATCCCCGCCTGGCGAGGAAGTGATCAATTACCTACCCCTGAGAGTGTAAAGGACATCATATAAAATTATGTCAGAGGAGTTGTGTGCCAGGAGACTGCGCTATGCGGATCTGCATTCACCAGGGAATTAATGCAATTTATCGTAAGGTTTCAGAACTTATTATCTTTGATACATTCCCTGTGAAGGAGAGGTTCATCACATTCTACAAGATTACTGGTTTCCCAAAAGTAATTGGAACACATGTTGCATTGAAGGCACCAAGAAATGACACTGTTTCACTCACCAATGGGAGGGGGTTCCATTCTGTAAATGTGATGACAGGGTGTTGTGCACAAATGAGGATCCTCAATGTAAATGCAAACAACCGGGGAAGTGCTCCGAAGTGGAGATGGCCGATAGCTTTAAGTTCCTGGGGGTCACCATCACCAACAGTCTGTCCTGGTCCACTCACCTTGATACAACAGTTAAGAAAGCCCAACAATGTCTCTACTTCCTACGGAAGCTAAAGAAATTTGGCACGTCTGCATCGAGTCTCACAAACTTCCACAGATGTGCCACAGAGAGTATCCTATCCGGTTGCATCACAGCCGGGTATGGCAACTGCTCGGCCCAAGATCGTAAGAAACCGCAAAGTGTGGTGAACCCAGCCCAACGCATCACATGAGCTTGCTACCCTCACATTAATTCTGTCTACATCTCCCTCTGCCTCAGGAAGGCAGACAGCATTCTCAGAGACCCCTCCCACCCAGGCTTTTCCCTCTTCCTGACCCTTCCATCAAACAGAAGGTACAGAAATCTGAAGACCCGCACATCCAGACAGAGGAACAGCTCCTTCCCCACAGCTATGACTCCTCAATGACTCTCCCTCGGACTGATCTGTTCCCTGTAAGACACTATTCACGATGCCCTATGCTGCTCTTGCTTATGTCATATTTGCTTTGTTATTTTGCCCTTGTTCCATACTGTAACTAATTACTTAGTTGTCAGTGTACTGTGTGCTTTCACATTCACTGTAACTATCGACTATTTTTTTTTGTCTAATATGTATTCACTGTGTACGTTCCCTTGGCTGCAGAAAAATACTTTTCACTGTACTTCGGTACATGTGAGAATAAATCAATTAAATAAAAATCATCTGGCTCATTTGTCCCTGAAAGCTCAATGTTACACTGGTCCATACAACACCACCAGGAATTAAAGGATGATTACTGGGTGATAAGGGACACCTATTGAGAACATGGCTGATGAAACCCTTCCAGAGGACCAACAATGAAGCACAGAAACAATACAACTGTATTAGAATTAGAACAGTACAGCACAGAACAGGCCCTTCGGCCCTCAATGTTGTGCCGAGCAATGATCACCCTACTCAAGCCCACGTATCCACCCTATACCAGTAACCCAACAACCCCAATTAACATTATTTTTTAGGACACTAAGGGCAATTTAGCCTGGTCAATCCACCTAACCCGCACATCTTTGGACTGTGGGAGGAAACCGGAGCACCCGGAGGAAACCCACGCACACACGGGGAGGACGTGCAGACTCCGCACAGACAGTGCCCCAGCCAGGAATCGAACCTGGGACCCTGGAGCTGTGAAGCATTGATGCTAACCACCATGCTACCCTGCTGCCCTAATACACCAATACACCAGTTAGTTAGTTCAAAGTCAATACTGTTTATTTACACACACAGTAAGATCTACTCATGCACAACAGTACTACAAACTAAACTATCTCTATCTGTAGTGGTCGGGTGGTTTGAAATCATTGGTTAAGATCGATAACAATTATCAAGAAGCTGCCCAATTAATTGGGACCAAGTTTAAGGCCGCCTAAAAGCGCGCAAAGCCCCACCAAGTATAAGAAGGAACCCCCATGATTCGGCTCTCAAGCGGAGAGACCCATCCACCAGCATCACCAGAAGCAAGTTCAAGGTCAACGCTCCCTACCAGATGGACGACCTTAGCTGTTCTCCTGTTACTTCTTCGAACCCAACAGCCTCAGATCCGAACAACGGCCATTGTTCCTCTGACTAAGTGGGCACCCGAAGTTAAGTATAGGCGTTAACGCTAGAGATAGTTTAGTTTGTAGTACTGTTGTGCATGAGTAGATCTTACTGTGTGTGTAAATAAACAGTATTGACTTTGAACTAACTAACTGGTGTATTGGCTCTTTGATCAGTATTCGGGTTTGAACCTTGTGGCGGTATCGAGAGATACCTGGCGACTCTAAGTGTAAACATAATTAGGATTAAGAAAGGCGACCATATTGACTGCTATATTTATGGCAAGTAAACAGAGCAACATCTCTAGTGTTTGAATTACACTGAGATGGAATAATTAACCCTTCACTGGTATACCTATATACATATCATTACAGTCGCCCTTGGGGCCTTCGCCGTCCACATGATGTAACCTCCTGCATCCCTGGCCTGATGACATCGCCTCCTATCCAGCAGCAACTACTCTGAACGGGGTGGCTCCACACATGAGGGTGCAGCAGCAGCAGGTGTCACCACTTCATTGGGAATTTGCTGCAGATACTCATTTTCCAGCCATATTAGCTCAATTTTCTGCAACAAAAGTTCCTTTCACTGTAATATAATGCATTTTGCTGTGCCAGTAGTGTTATGTTCTGTGTTGTCACTGTAGTACAGATGCACACAGAACATCTAATTCTTTGACTAGTAAGATAGCTAATTCACAAGATGGACACGTGGATAGGTAACTAACAAACTATAATACAAACGGTGATGAATAAATGAACTACTTCTAGTGCGACTATCTTCTGGTACGACTTACTACCAACTGCTGATATCTTGAGTCACATGGTGGATCCCTGTTGCCATCTGCTGGTTGGAGGTCGTATTGATAACTATATGGATGAATGGATAACTGGGCACATGCACATCACCACAAGTAGCTCATGCACTTGCTGAGAAATCTGATGGTGCTCAGCATTGACTTCAGCTACTCTGTGAAGCTGCTGGGGGAGTTTATTTAAGGAATCCTCTTGGGTCCTTGTACTGACCTCCAAACATCCAGCCAGTGCTGTCACCACTTCACATATTTGCTGAATGAGCAAATTCTCAGTGACGTCTGGGCGATTTTCAAATACATTGTTCAGGAGGTGCCATTGATGCTGAAGGCTCCACAGCTCCTGAAGGCTCTGAGCGCTCTTCCTCAAACACTTCACTCAAGGCATTGGATGTCCCCCCCACCCCTCTTCTCCGCCCCCCTCTCTCCCTGAACATAAATGTCAAAATCCAAAGTATCGGCCTGCTGAAAGGTCCCCCCCCCCTCCTCCATCCTTCCATTTCCCTGAATATCACTGTCCACATCCGAAATTTCAGCTGACAAAAGGCCTCAACCTCCTGCTACGATGCGCTAGCTTCCATCAAATCTCTCGCAGGTATCTCTGCTGCTGTGTGTGAGAGTCACCTACATTCTCCGCTGTCCCCACACCATCTGTAAAAGTTAAAGAAAACACAATTACTTTTGCATCAGATCATCTTGGTGCTGTGATCAACTAACTTTTCTCCTAACCGTGACTCATCCCTAAATCTGCATCACCTGTCACCACGGGCTTTGAGATACCCAACAATAGCCAAGCACACGGGGCCTGAGGAGTGAGACCCTTCAGGCACGGTAATCCACTTCCAGTCGTTGAACGCTCCAGGATAATATGTGTTTGTTTTGCCTGCAGGCAGAAATGGAAATTTATTTAAACAATGATACCAAGTCCTGAATCAAAATCACAGCTCAAAGCTCGTGCCCTGAGGGGATGGGGGTGGGGGTGGTGGGATGGTGTGGAGGGGGGGGGTCGGTCTACTTCTATTTTAACACTTACGACCAAGCCAGAACTATCTCCAAAGTATGGATTTCGGCGGGAGCTGGGATACTTCAGCTGGTGAGTAGATTTGTCAATTTCAATTGCAGCAGCCAGCCATTGGATACCGGCAGGGGCTGAGCCTATCGGGAGGTGAGTGGTAAGTTTAAATTACTTACCTTTGCAGGGGTTGCAGTCAGTTGGATTTCGGCGGGAGCTGGGATACTTCAGCTGGTGAGTAGATTTGTCAATTTCAATTGCAGCAGCCAGCCATTGGATACCGGCAGGGGCTGAGCCTATCGGGAGGTGAGTGGTAAGTTTAAATTACTTACCTTTGCAGGGAACAGGAAGTTTGTCCCGTGGACTTCTGGGAAGGTTTACCCCTCCCTAGTTAATAAATTCTGGTGGAGAGGAAACCCGAGACACTACACGTGTAGTGTCTCCCACCCGCCCTCCTCCTCTAACCTAATAATAAGACCCATTGGGGTGAGCAGGTGAGTGCCTTATTACATTATTATTTCTCTTTTTCTTATTTGTTAACCAGAACTAGGTTGGAAAAGACTATAGCAGAGGTCTCCAAGTTTTTTTAACTGAAATTTATACAAAGTAATAAATTAATTAACTAATCAGAGATGGCTGGGCAGGTGATGTGCTGTAGCTGTATGATGTGGGAGCTGGCTGTTCCCCTTGTGAATGGCAATGACCACATCTGCAGCAAGTGTTGGTTGCTGGAAGATCTCCGGCTCAGAATTGATGATCTGGAGTCTGAGCTTCAAACACTGCGGCACATCCGGGAGGGGGAGAGTTACCTGGACACTTTGTTTCAGGAGGCAGTCACACCTGGGAGATTAAGTAATTCACATTCAGTAACTGATCAGGGACATCAGAGTGTGACTGTAAGTGAGGCAGGCAGAGGGAACCTGAGTTCAGGAGTGCAGGAGCCTCAGCCCTTGACCTTGTCCAACAGGTATGAGACTCTTGCTCCCTGTATGGATGAGGAAAGGGGCTCTGGACAGGATGAGCCAACTGACCACGGTACCATGGTGCAGAAGGCCATTCAAGAGGGGGGAGTAAAAAGACAAGTAGTTGTTATAGGGGATTCTATAATTAGGGGGACAGATAGTATCCTATGCAAGCCGGATCGGGAGTCTCGCATGGTGTGTTGCCTGCCCGGTGCCAGGGTGCGGGACATCTCTGACCGGCTTGAAAGGATACTGGAGCGGGAGGGGGAGGATCCAGTTGTTGTGGTCCACGTTGGGACTAACAACATAGGTAAAGCTAGGGTGGAGGACCTGTTCGGGGACTATCAAGCACTAGGAAGAAAATTGAAGTACAGGTCCTCAAGGGTCATAATCTCTGGATTACTGCCCGAGCCACGTGCCAATTGGCATAGGGATAGGAAAATTAGGGAAGTAAACACGTGGCTAAGGGATTGGTGTGGGAAAGAGGGATTCCACTTCATGGGACATTGGCATCAGTTTTGGAACCGGGGGGATCTGTACCGTTGGGACGGTCTCCACCTGAACCGATCTGGAACCAGTGTTCTAGCGAAGAGGATAAATAGGGTGGTCAGTAGGACTTTAAACTTCTGAGTTGGGGGGAAGGGAAAGTGAAAGCGACAGGGAGCAGGGAGTTAAATGGCAAGATACGCAGGAGGATAACATGTAGGCAGGTGGATTTAAGCTTGAGGCAGACTAGGAATGCAACAAAAAGGAAGGATAACTTTGGACATCTTAGGACTTCCAATATCTGTACTGATAAGAAAGTTAACATTAAGGCACTTTACCTGAATGCTCGTAGCATTTGTAACAAAGTAGATGAACTAATGGCACAGATCATCGTGAATGATTATGATGTGGTAGGCATCACAGAGACATGGCTGCAGGGGGTTCAGGACTGGCAGTTAAACATCCAAGGATATACAACCTATCGAAAAGACAGGGAGGTGGGCCGAGGGGGTGGGGTTGCCTTGTTAGTTAAGAACAAAATTAAATCTATGGCACTAAACGACATAGGGTCGGATGATGTGGAGTCTGTGTGGGTAGAATTGAGGAACCACAAAGGCAAAAAAACCATAATGGGAGTTATGTACAGACCGCCTAACAGTGGTCAGGACCAGGGGCGCAACATGTACCGGGAAATAGAAAAGGCATGTCAGAAAGGCAAGGTCACAGTGATCATGGGGGACTTCAATATGCAGGTGGATTGGGTAAATAATGTAGCCAGTGGATCCAAAGAAAAGGAATTCATGGAATGCTTACAAGATGGCTTTTTGGAACAGCTTGTCATGGAGCCCACAAGGGAGCAGGCTATTCTGGACCTAGTGCTATGTAATGAACCAGACTTTATTAAAGATCTTAAAGTAAGGGAACACTTAGGAAGCAGCGATCATAATATGGTTGAGTTCAGTCTGCAGTTTGAAAGAGAGAAGGCAAAATCGGATGTAATGGTGTTACAGTTAAATAAAGGTAATTACGAGGGCATGAGAGAGGAACTGGTGAAAATCAACTGGAAGCAGACCCTAGCAGGGAAGACAGTAGAGCAAAAATGGCAGGAGTTTGTATGCATAATTGAGGACACTGTACAGAGGTTCATCCCCAAGAAAAGAAAGATTATCCAGGGAGGGATTAGACAGCCATGGCTGACAAAGGAGGTCAGGAAATGTATCAAAGAAAAAGAGAGATCCTATAAAGTGGCCAAAAGCACCGGGAAATCAGAAGATTGGGAAGGCTACAAAAACAAACAGAGGTTAACAAAGAGACAAATAAGGAAGGAGAGGATCAAATATGAAGGCAGGCTAGCCAGTAATATAAGAAATGATAGTAAAAGTTTCTTTCAATACATAAGAAACAAACGTCAGGCCAAAGTAGACATTGGGCCAATTCAAACTGATTCTGGAAGGCTAGTGATGGGAGATGAGGAAATGGCTGGAGAACTTAATAAGTACTTTGCGTCTGTCTTCACAGTGGAAGACGTTAGTAATATCCCAAAAATTATAACGGGTCAGGGGGCTGAGTTGAGTATGGTTGCCATTACAAAAGAGATGGTGCTAAAAAAGCTAAAAGGTCTTAAAATTGACAAATCTCCTGGCCCTGATGGGCTACATCCTAGAGTTCTGAGGGAGGTGGCTGAAGAAATAGCGGAAGCGTTGGTTGAGATCTTTCAAAAATCACTGGAGTCAGGGAAAGTCCCGGACGATTGGAAGATCGCTGTTGTAACCCCCTTGTTCAAGAAAGGATCAAGACAAAAGATGGAAAATTATAGGCCAATTAGCCTAACCTCGGTTGTTGGTAAAATTCTAGAATCGATCGTTAAGGATGAGATTTCTAATTTCTTGGAAGAGCAGGGTCGGATTAGAACAAGTCAACATGGATTTAGTAAGGGGAGGTCGTGCCTGACGAACCTGTTAGAATTCTTTGAGGAGGTGACAAGTAGGTTAGACCAGGGAAACCCAGTGGATGTGGTCTATCTGGATTTCCAAAAGGCCTTTGATAAGGTGCCACACAGGAGGCTGCTGAGTAAGGTGAGGGCCCATGGTGTTCGAGGTGAGCTACTGGCATGGGTTGAGGATTGGCTGTCTGACAGAAGGCAGAGAGTTGGGATAAAAGGTTCTTTTTCGGAATGGCAGCCGGTGACCAGCGGTGTCCCACAGGGTTCAGTGTTGGGGCCGCAGCTGTTCACCATATATATTAATGATCTGGATGAAGGGACTGGGGGCATTCTAGCGAAGTTTGCTGATGATACGAAGTTAGGTGGTCAGGCAGGTAGTGCTGAGGAAGTGGGGAGGCTGCAGAAGGATCTAGACAGTTTGGGAGAGTGGTGCAGGAAATGGCTGATGCATTTCAACGTGAGAAAATGTGAGGTCTTGCACTTTGGAAAAAAGAATCCAAGCATAGACTACTTTCTAAACGGTGAGAAAATTCATAATGCCAAAGTACAAAGGGATCTGGGAGTGCTAGTCGAGGATTCCCTAAAGGTAAACATGCAGGTTGAATCCGTGATTAAGAAAGCGAATGCTATGTTGTCATTTATCTCAAGAGGGTTGGAATATAAAAGCAGCGATGTGCTACTGAGCCTTTATAAGGCTCTGGTTAGGCCCCATTTGGAGTACTGTGTCCAGTTTTGGGCCCCACATCTCAGGAAGGACATACTGGCACTGGAGCGTGTCCAGCGGAGATTCACACGGATGATCCCTGGAATGGCGGGTCTAGCATATGAGGAACGGCTGGCGTTCCTGGGATTGTATTCATTGGAGTTCAGAAGGTTAAGGGGAGATCTAATAGAAACTTACAAGATAATACATGGCTTAGAAAGGATGGACGCAAAGAAACTGTTTCCGTTAGGCGAGGAGTCGAGGACCCGTGGGCACAGCCTTAGAATTAGAGGGGGTAAATTCAAAACAGAAATGCGGAGACATTTCTTCAGCCAGAGAGTGGTGGGCCTGTGGAATTCATTGCCGCAGAGTGCAGTGGAGGCCGGGACGCTAAATGGCTTCAAGGCAGAGATAGATAAATTCTTGATGTCACGAGGAATTAAGGGCTATGGGGAGAATGCTGGGAGGTGGAGTTGAAATGCCCATCAGCCATGATTGAATGGCGGAGTGGACTCGATGGGCCGAATGGCCTTACTTCCACTCCTATGTCTTATGGTCTTATGGTCTTATGGTATTCTATGGCTCTTGAAGGAGGCAGTCTTATTTACATTGCATGTCCTAATTAGTTTAAGCATTTTTAGTAAGCTTAAGCCCTCTGCAGGTAATGAAGGAGACATCTGTTTTGTCACCTGTAGAGGTGGTAACTCAGTTACAGTAGATGCTCTGGAAAGAAGGCTAGAAGTCGTCCAGAAGTTTGATGGTAGGTTTATTGAGCAACACAACTTAAATAACTGCGTGAGCTCTTACTTGAAGAACTGCACTTGTAAATGAGGTTACAACTTTTCTATGCGCTGCATCTAGGCCTGACCACACTAGCAGCCCTGAGCTAAATTTCCGTTCCTGTTCCCCTCACAGTCTGTTCAACCAAATTGAGGGGGAGGGCCGTCGGCGCCACTTTTATACACGCCCGTGCTGCCCCCTGGTGGTCTTTCCATTACCCATCAGCCCCTTCTGTACACGCTCAAGTAAGGATCACTGCAACATCTTTCCATTGACATTTACCTCAGAGCAGACTGCTTTTATTTCTTTGAAATTTTTACATGCAGATTTAAGTTTTAAACAATATTTTAAAAATTAAGTCTGGCTGTGCGCATTAAATTGTTTAGTTTCTTCCTACTCTGCTCAGCTTTCCAAGGTAACTCACTGCTGGCTGGCAGGATCTTCGCTCACAAGCCAGTGATTGGACTTTCTGTGATGGTTTGGATATTCCACTGCCTAAAATCGGAGTTTTCCTCTTTTCCATCTCATGCGATAGAATGTCCAGGTCTTCATCGGGGAAGATCTGAATCCTCTTCTTCGATGCTCAAATTTCAATTGCCATATTTCAATTTTTAAAAAAAAGGACACTTTTATACAGGCCACACATAAAGTCAGATGGGGCTGGTTTAGCTCAGGGGCTGGTTTAGCTCACTGGGCTAAATCGCTGGCTTTTCAAGCAGACCAAGCAGACCAGCAGCACGGTTCAATTCCCGTACCAGCCTCCCCGAACAGGTGCCGGAATGTGGCAACTAGGGGCTTTTCATAGTAACTTCATTGAAGCCTACTTGTGACAATAAGCGATTTTCATTTCATTTTCAGATGGTGCAGATTTATGTACTAGTTTCACAAATTTAAAACAAATAAAACCTCAAATCACAAACAAATGTATAAATTACGCTTTAAAATGAGGCAATAACAATTGGATTAGTTGTTCAAAACAAATAACAATAATAAAGATTCAACATAGCTTAATAGAACATACAATGCAGAAGGAGGCCATTCAGCCCATCAAGTCTGCACCGACACACTTAAGCCCTCACTTCCACCCTATCCCCCAACCCAATAACCCCTCCTAACCATTTTGGACACCAAAGGTAATTTAGCATGGCCAATCCACCTAACCTGCACATCTTTGGACTGTGGGAGGAAACCGGAGCAAACCCACGCAGACACGGGAAGAACGTGCAGACTCCACACAGACAGTGACCCAGCAGGGAATCGAACCTGTGACCCTGGCGCTGTGAAGCCACAGTGCTAACACTATGCTACCCTGCTGCCCAGGGGTATCCTGTGGCTCTCTCTGTCTTAACTCTGAAACTGTTTTCACAACCTGCCCTCCATGGGCATTCACAACCTGTCCCCTGTCATAAGGAGGCGGGGCTGCACTTCTCCTGCGCCACGCTGCGATCTGCGCATTCTGGCCCAGCCCAGGCCCGAGGCTTCTGTTTTCATTGTGATATTCCCGCAGAGGCAATTAGGCAAAAAAAGGTTCCATGTTTGACGGCCCATGAATTTCTGCCAGTCGGAAGTTACGGACCATCAATTTTTTGAGACTGCTTTGTCAGGCTATAAACTCAAGGCTGATTTGATGTGGCCTAATCTCCACATACTTGTCTATTGCCAATAACCCTGAACTCAATTGTCAATCAACATCTGTCTCAATAGGGGCAGCACGGTGGCCTAGTGGTTAGCACAACCGCCTCACGGCGCTGAGGTCCCAGGTTCGATCCCGGCTCTGGGTCACTGTCCGTGTGGAGTTTGCACGTTCTCCCCGTGTCTGCATGGGTTTCACCCCCATAACCCAAAAATGTGCAGAGTAGGTGGATTGGCCACGCTAAATTGCCCCTTAATAGAAAAAATAATTGGATAATCTAAATTTATAAAAAAAAAACATCTGTCCCAATCAGTCTTGAATATATTCAAGGACCAAGCCGTCACTGCTCACTGTGGGACTCCACTCGCCACATCCTGCCAATCAGAAAAATAGATCCATTTATGCACACTTGCTGTTTTCAGCCAACCTTTTATCCCGGCTAATATGTTACCCTCCAACATATCATCCTCTGTACCAGGAGCATTTATATTTTCTGCAGCAGCCTTTGCTGTGGCACCTTATCAAATGCCTTCTGAAAATCCAAGTGCAGTACGTCTACAGGCTCCCCTTTATCTACAGGTTATTCCTTCAAAGAACTCTAACAAATTGGTTAAACATGATTCCCCTTTCCCAAAACCATGCTGATTCTTCCTGATTTCCTTGAGTTTTCTAAGTGTCCAGCTATAACCTCCTTAATGGTCAATTCTCACACCTTCCACATGACAGATATCAAGCTAACTGGCCTATAGTTTCTTTGTTCTGGAGTTTTATCTGGTTCTTCAAGTGTTGGGTGTGCTGGGGAGTGTGTATATTATGATGAACAAGGTATTATGATTGCGTGGGACAGGTTGGATGCACCAGAGGGTCTTTACCTGGTCAATATTGTTCCTATGTTTGCAACTTCACCAATCTCCTCAGGTCTATTATCTGTGTGGAGTCCACTGTGAGCCTCCTTAATCTTCACCTTGATCTTTCAAAGGCTCAGATTTGACTTTGCAGCTTTCCTCTGCCATCGGAACTGAAGTGCTCTACGTGAATGCACTGTAAGGCTCTGCTGGCATGGTACTGAGTAAGTTTGGAGTTTAAGGTTTTTTTTAGCCTATAACCCATGCCCTAGTAGCTGCTGTTGCCTGCTGAGTTCCTCACTGTGTTTCAATGTACTGTTGATTTGTCAACCACAGGACTCTTCCAGAGAAGGAGTTCTGCCATACTGACCCGGCCTGATCTATGTGTGACTCGAGACCCACACAATGGGTGGAATTTTCCATTTTGGAGACTAAGTGCGACGATGGGTGGGAAGATTGGCGTGATTCCAAATGGGCGGCAGGACAGATTCTCATTCCCCATCTTCGGACTTTCAGCTCATTAATTATGCATTTGCGTGGAGTGACTCATCCATTCTGCTGTCACCTCATAGGCTTCAACATCTGGGCATCATCTTGATGGCATCTGGACAGCCATTCCCTACTGCAGGCCCGCACCTCCAGATAAGTGACCAGGAGAAGAAAGCAACCTTCATGGTCCAGCGATGCCTCCCTGGATATTGAGGTCGGACCCAGGAGCTCAGGATTCTCACCCCATTCGAGGAGCAGACCACAGAGCTGAGAGGGGAGGACGCTGAGGCCTCCCACAACAACTCAGTGAGGTAGCATCCATTACACAGCGACCACATGGGGACAACGAATATGAGTGACGTGATATGTTTGAGCTTGCGCAGTCAATCATTAATTCTCTCTTCTCTCCATTCCAGCAAGAAGAAGCGGAGGACGTTTCTATCCACTAGAGGAGGCCCCAGCCCCCAGGCCACCTTGCAGGAGGTAGAAGAGAGTCCTGCACCTGTACAGCTGTCACTGTGTTTAACTGTCCCCTCCACCAGTGCAGACACACACACACCTCACTGGGCCCTGGATGAAATATAGCCTCAGGTTTACCATCTGGCGATCACATCCAGGGATGTGCAGGTTAGGTTCTGGGATTACGGGGATAGGTAGGGGTGGAGATTTCTAAATGGGCAGAGTGCTGCTTCAAGGGGTCGGTGCAGACTCGATGGGCCGAATGTCCTCCTTCTGCATTGTAGGAATTCTATGATTCTAGTGCGGGGAGAGGCGGATCCAGAGAGTTAGAACAGCAGGAAGATGGAAACGAACATCAAAACGAGAATCATGGCAAAGAGAGGGGCGGTCCTGACCAGGGCCAATAAGATTAATGCATGGCTCAAAGGTTGTGTGGGAGAAATGGGTTTGAATTGGCAGTACTGGGGAAGGAGGGGGCTGTTCTGATGGGCCAGTCTGTACCTGAATCATACTGGGACCAATGTCTAGTCGAATCGAATAACTAGGGCTATAGAAAGGGCTTTGAACTAATTAGTGGGGGGAAAGGTTCAGTTGTATGGAAAATAAGACCAATCAAAGAAGGTCGATGGTGCAGGTCAATGGTGAGAACTTTAAACCAGGTAAAGCAAGGGGTAGGGCTCAATAAGGGACAGTAAAGTTTCCAGAACAAATAATAGAACAGAGAGTATGAAAAGCAGCAGGAACCTAACTTCAGACACACCAAATAAAGAGACAACTATGCGAAAGGGGGTGGTCAAGGTAGGACTGAGGGTGTTGAACCTTAAAGCACGCTGTATACCAAACAAGGTAAATGAGCTTGTAGTGCACATTGAAATTGGCGGGTAGGATGTTGTGGGAGTCACAGAGACGTGGGGGGTCCTGGTGGGATGGAGTGGCAGGAACCACCCCGGCATCGAGCCGCCCCGAAGGTGCGGAATCCTCCCCACCTTCAGGGGCTAGGCCAGCGCCGGAGTGGATTGCCTTTGACGCCACGCCAGCCGGGGCCGAAGGGACACTGCCGGCCGGCGCGGGTCCGCGTATGCACAGGAGCGTCAGCGGCTGCTGACGTCATCCCCGCACAAGCGCAGAGGGGGAGGTTCACCTTCACGCCGGCCATCGTGGAGCCAGGGCCAGGCCACCGTGGGGGCACCATCCTCGGGGCCAGATCGACTCGTGCCCCCCCGAGGAACCCGGAGCCCGCCCGCGCTGCCAGGTCCCGCCGGTAAGGGACAAACTCTAATTTACACCGGCGGGACCTGCATAGAACGAGCGGGACTTCAGCCCATCGCGGGCCGGAGTATCGTCGGGGGGCCGCTGCCAGCGGCCACCGACCGGCGCGGCACGATTCCCGCCCCCGCCAATTCTCCGGCGGCGGAGAATTTAGCAGCCGGCAGGGCCGGGATTCTCGCTGCCCCCCGGCAATTCTCCGACCCGGCGGGGGGCCCGTGGTTGCAAGGGGATCAGGGCTGGGATCTCAATATCCAAGAATATGTGTCCTGTCTAAAGGATCAGGGGTTATGGGGAGAAGGCAGGAGAATGCGGATGAGAAAAATATCAGCCATGATTGAATGGTGGAGCATACCCGACAGGCCGAGTGGCCTAATTCTGCTCCTCTGTCTATGGTTTTATGGACAGCAGATGGGCATAGGGGGTGGGGTTGCATTGTTAGGAAGAAATTAACTTAAATCGATAGTAAGAAGCAATACCGGGTTGGAAGGGTACAATCTGTATGGGTACAGTTGAGGAATGGCAAAGGAAAAAAGGCCCTGAAGAGAGTTATGTACAAGCCCCTTACCAGTAGTCAGGACCTGAGGCAGAAAATAAATCAGGCGATAGAAAAGGCATATCAGAAAGACAATATTACAACAATCATGGGGAACTTCAAAATGCAGGTGGGAAAATCAGGTTGGTAGTGGATCCTAAGAAAAGGAATTAGTTGGAATGTGTGCAAGATATTTTTCTTGAGCAGCTTGTGATGGAGCATACTGGGGAACAGGCAATTCTGGGTTTGGTGATGCGTAAAGAGGCAGACTTGAATAGAGAACTTAAGGTGATGGAACCTTTAGGGAGCAGTGACCACTCAATGATAGATTTCACCCTGCAATTTGAGAGAGAAGCTGGAATTAGATGTAATGGTATTACAATTGAGTAAAGGTAACGACAAAGACACGAGGGAGGAGCTGGCCAGAATTGATTGGAAAAGGAGCCTCGCAGGGAAGACAGAGGAACAGCAATGGTAGGAGCCTTTGGAGGTTATTCCGGAGGCACAGCAGAAATGCATCCCAAGAAGGAGGAATGATAATAATAATAATTGTTATTATTGTTACAAGCAGGCTTACATTAACGCTGCAATGAAGTTACTGAAACATGCTAAGGAGAGGACAAGGCAGCCACGTCTGACAAGGGAAGTCAAGGACAGCATGAAAGAAAAGGAAAAAGCAGACAGTGTGGCAAGGATTAGTGGGAAGCCAGAGGATTGGGAAACCTCTAAAAGCAAGTAGAGGACAACTAAAAAAGCAATAAGGGTGGAGAAGACAAAATATGAATATAAGCTAGCTAGTCATGTAAAAGAAGATGACAAATGTTTATTTTGATATATAAAAGTTCAGACAGAGGCAAGAATGGACATTGGACCACAGAAAATGAGGCTGGAGAAGTAGTAATATGGAACAAAAAAATGGCTGAAGAACTGAATAATAATAATCTTTGTTATTGTCACAAGTAGGCTTACATTAACACTGCAATGAAGTTACTGTGAAAAGCCCCTAGTCGCCAGACTCTGGCGCCTGTTTGGGTACACTGAGGGAGAATTCAGAATGTCCAATTCACCTAACAAGCACACCTTTCGGGATTTGTGCGAGGAAATCGGAGCGCCTGGAGGAAACCCACGCAGACACGGGGAGAACGTACAGATTCCGCACAGACAGTGACCCAAGCCGGGAATCGAACCCGGGTCGCTGGCACTGTGAAGCAACAGTGCTAACCTTTGTGTTACCGTGCTGCCCGTTACTTTGCATCAGTCTTCATGGTGGAAGACACCAGTAGCATACCAGATCTTCAAGAGAGTCAGGGGGCAGAGGTGAGTGTGGTGGCCATCACTAAAGAGAAGATATTGGGAAAGTTGAAAGATTTGAAGGTGGATAAATCACCTTGACCTCATAGACTACACCCCAGGGTTCTAAAAGGATAGCTGAGCAGATTGTGGAGACATTGATACAGTAGTGATCTTTCAGGAATCGTTGGAGTCAGGGACGGTTGCAGAGGACTGGAAAATAGCTGATGTAACACCGCTATTTAAGAAGGGAGGGAGGCAGAAGACGGGAAATTATGGACAGGTTAGCTTGACTTCAGTTGTTGAGAACATTTTGGAGTCCATTATGCAGGATGATATTGCGGAGTACTTGGATGCACATGGAAAATAGGGTTGAGTCAGCATAGCTTCGTCAAGGGGGCATCATGCCTGATAAAACTGTTAGAATCTTTTGAGGAAGTAACAAGGAAGTTAGACAAAGGAGAACCAGTCGACGTGATCTATTTAGATTTCCAGAAGGGCTTTGACAAGGTGCCGCATAGGAGACTGTTAAATAAGATTAGAGCCATGGTGTTCAGGGCAAGTAATGACATGGATAGAGGACTGGCTGACTGGCAGAAGGCAGAGAGTGGGGATACAGGGTTTTTTTTCAGGATGGCAGCCGGTGACTAGTGGTGTGCCTCAGGGGTAAGCTATTTGCGATATGCATTAATGACCTGGAAGAAGGATCTGAGGGCATTATTGCTAAGTTTGCAGATGATATAAAGCTATGTAGAGGGACAGGTAGTATTGAGGAAGCAGGTGGGCTGCAGAAGGACCTGGACAGGCGAGGAGGGTGGGCAAAGAAGTGGCAGATGGAATACAATGTGGAAAAGTGTGACGTTATGAACTTTGATAGGAAGAATGGATGCATTGACTATTTCCTAAGTGGCAAAAAGGCTTTCGAATTCTGAAGTACAAAGGGACTTAGGAATCATAGTTCAAGATTCTCTTAAGGTTAACGTGCAGGTTCAGTCAGTAGTTAGGAAGGCAATGCAATGTTAGTATTCATTTTGAGAGGGCTAGAATACAAGAGCAAGGATGTACTACTGAGGCTGTGTAAAGCTCTGGTCAGACCCCATTTGGAGTATTGTGAGCAGTTTTGGGCCGCGTATCTAAGGAAGTATGTGCTGGCCTTGGAGAGAGTCCAGAGGAGGTTCACAAGGATGACCCCTAGAATGAAGGGTTTTTCATGTGAGATGGGGTTGAGGGCTCTGGGTCTACACTCATTGGAGTTTAGAAGGATGAGGGGGGATCTCATTGAAACCTATAGACTATTGAGAGGCCTAGATAGAGTGGACGTGAAGAAGATGTTTCCATTAGCAGGACAGAGTAGAACCCAAGGGTACAATTTCAGATTGAAGGCACAATCTTTTGAAACTGAGATGAGCCAGAGGGTGGTGAATCTGTGGAACTCTTTGCCGCAGAAGGCTGTGGAGGCCAAATCATTGAGTGTCTTTAAGACAGAGATAGATAGGTTCTTGATTAATAAGGGAATGAGGGGTTATGGGGAGAAGGCAGGAGAATGGAGATGAGAAAGATATCAACCATAATTGAATGGCGGAGCAGACTTGATGGACCGAGTGGCCTAATTCTGCTCCTATACCTTATGGTCTACATTGAGGACCTTGCTTTGTTGATGCTGAAAAAGTGGTGCCTTTATCATCCAAACTCACCCCATCAGCTTTCACCCTCCCCCGTCACCCACCAACCTCCCCCCCCACACCATTATTCTCCCCCTGTCACCCTTGAACCTCCCCCTGTTTACCATCAACCGATTACCATCGACCTCCACAGCCTTCTCATCTCCTCAGAGAGTACCGCTGACGGCCCCAGCTCTCAGATTAAGATGGTGTCCCCATGTTTTTTGTGGCAATTTTTTTTTTCAGTTCGCCACCGCCCTGGCCTTTCTTCACTATCTCAGCTGTTTAACTAACTCCCAATCACCGTTTGCAGCTGATGGTCCTGAATATTGATTGCGTCACTTCATCGCATGGTCTGGTATGGTGGGAGTTAAATTGGGAGGAATCTTAAAAACCCATTCACTCAGGCAAGATTAAGCTTGGGTCAGGAATGCGTACGTTTATCACAGGGGAGAAAACCAACCCCCACAGTGACCCTCAGGAAATAATATTCGGTGAACCTTGCAATGACACCTTATTGAACCGTTGCCATCCTTGTGTAGGTACCTCGGGTGGAATTCTCTGAAAATGGGGTTATGTCCCCATGCCCGCGAGAAAACAGGCGCAAATCACTGTTTTGCAGGGGGCTAGCAGGGCCCTGGAGTAGGCCACACAGCTCCGATTTCCAATATGGGGCCCTGCACTTCCGGCCGTGGGTCTGCGCATGCGCACGGCGGCAGGCCCCGTGCAATATGGCGGCCCCACACAGCAAGACAGCCCCACAATATAGGTCCCCCCCACATCGCGCGCGCCTGCCGATCGGTGGCCCCCGATCGCGAGCCTGGCCGTCCTGGAGCCGCCTCCCCTCCCACCCTGGTGATGGAGCGCCCCTGCCCCCCCACCAGGGTGGCCGCGGACTGGGTCCACAGCCGCCACTCCGAGCTCCTGCCGAGCTCCGAGTGAACCACGCCGGCGGGAACTCGGCCATCTGCCGGTGGAGAATCACTGCGGGGGCCTCTTTCAATGCCCCCGACTGGCTCCGAGTCGCCCGTGTGTGCGCAAATGTCGGTGATTGTCCGGTCAACGGAGAATCGCGGGAAGGTGTCGGACCCGATCGCGGGTCTGACGCCCTGTTCTCCGCCCCCGGGCCGGGCGCGATATCGGCACGGAGGCTGGGAGAGGCTGGGAGTATCCCGCTCCATGCCTGAACAGCAGTCAAACCTTACTGTCTTAGTTTCTGATACTGGGACTCCTTATATGAAATTTGTATAGATGAAATTATCCTTTTCTTTCTCCAGATAGTTTAACTAATCTGATTATCGCATCCAGTATTACTGCCCTGGATATCCCACTCATTTATATTGCCTCAATTGCCAGTGGAATTATTACATTGAAGAGGAAGCAAGGTAAACACATGAGGGGGAAACAAGGAGAAGGTTTATAACTTTAAGCTAATGAGGTTACATGACGAGGAGGGTCACATGGAGCATTAACATCACTGTGGACCAGTTGGGCTGAATGCCTTGTTTTTGTGTCGTTCTGCACAATAATTTCCTTATTGCATTTTTTAAAAATACAGCTGATTTCACTGAAAATGGCATTGAATAAATGAGTTGAAATCTGAGATTTGATCACTGGGGTTTCCAGCTTGCTTTGGATTTGTTTTGCAATACTCGAACCCTAGAGGTTTCCAGTACGACATTTCTCTTTCAGGAAGCCTTGTCAGGAAACATGACTTGAATATGAACATTGTGTTGACGCTGTTCTTCCTTTGCTAAGTTATAATTGGGAGGCCAGGACATGGGGGACTAAATTAAATTTTTACTTCATTTTATAGTTCCCATGAGGCTCCTGAATAGATTCATAAATGGTGCCACACAATAATGGAACATCATTATGGTCTTATGGTGCCTTCTAAACTCCATCGAGCCTAATGGGGCGTCATGGTGGCACAGTAGTTAGCACTGCTGCCTCACAGGGCCAGGGGCCCGGGTTCAATTCCTGCCTTGGATGACTCTCTGTTGTGGAGTTTGTGCTTTCTCCCCGTGTCTGCGTGGTTTTCTGCTGGGTGCTCGGTTTCCTCCCACAGTCCAAGGAAGTGCAGATTAGGTGGATTGACCATGATATAATCGCTCCTCATGTGTCCAGCGATGTACAGATTAGGTGGGGTTACGGGGATAGGGCGAGAGAGTGGGGTTAGGTACGGTGCCCTTCCAGAGGGCTGGTGCAGTCTCAGTGGGCCAAGGGGCAACCTTCTGCACAGTAGAGATTCTTCTATTCTATCATGTCTGTTAGATTTGTGAACGTCTCAGTGTGCCTTATGGTGTGGTGGGAAAGTAAAGAGGATAGCAGAGGTTGCGTAGGGAAATTAATTGGTTAAGTAAGCAAGCAGGAAGCTATAAGATGAAACACAATGTGCTAAGGTGTAAAGTTATTCATTTATGAAGGAAAAATATAAACGCAGAACATTTGTTAAATGGTGAAAGACTGAGAAATGTTGGGTTTCAAAAGGATCTGGATGTTCTGGTTTACATATCACCAAAAGCTAACATGCCGATAAATCAAAACAAATTATCTGCTCGCCTTTATTACAGAAGGACTGGGGCATAAGTGTGAATTAGTCTGACTGCAATTACAGAGGGTCTTGGTGGCTTGGATTCTATGTGGAGTTGAGGACCCCACCCACTGGCTGAAAATGTGGGGGTGACCCTCATCTCATCTGGCCCTTGACATCAAACTCAATTTTACGTTGACCAGGCAATCAGTTGCCTGCAATCATGACCTCTGCACCTCTGAGGCAAGATGTCCTGTCTCAGACCCGTTGACCAATAAGGGGGTGAGCAGCTCTTCAGCGATGATGGATTGGGCGTGACGTGCAGGTAAAATGGATGGAGGCTTACCTTGGCCAATCAGGCAGCTGCTGTTGCCATGGGAAAGTGGAGAGTGTCAGTCGGAGTACAGGAGGTCTTCCATAGGAGGCGTCCCTTGCTGTTGGGACAGCGCCCTCTGTGGCGCCCAATCAGGTCGGGCCATTAGCCTCACCAAGCCCGCTGGTGGCCATTTGATTTTATGAGGAGATCACTCATGTGCTGAAGTGGCCGTTCACCACTGATAAAAGAACAATTGAGACAGGATTGGGTCCTGAAGTGGCCATTAATGTTTTTTGTTCTTTTATGGGATGTGGGCATGACTGGCTAGACCAGCATTTATTTTCTGCCCCTAATTGACCTTCAGAAGGTGGTGGTAAGCTGCCATCTTGAAATTACTGCAGTCTATGTGGTGCAGGTACACCTACTGTTATTAGAATCATAGAATCATAGAATTTACAGTGCAGAAGGAGGCCATTTGGTCCATCGAGTCTGCACCGGCTCTTGGAAAGAGTTCCCTACTTAAGCCCATGTCTCCACCCCAGTAACCCCACCTAACGTTTTTGGCACTAAGGGCAATTTATCGTGGCCAATCCATCTAACCTGCACATCTTTGGACTGTGGGAGGAAACCCACGCAGACACGGGGAGAACGTGCAGACTCCGCACAGACTGTGACCCAAGCCGGGAATCGAACCTGGGTCCCTGGAGCTGTGAAGCAACAGTATTAACCACTGTGCTACCGTGCTGAAGATTACCACTGCCTGGCATTTGCATGATGTGAACGCTACTTGACTCTTAATCAGCCCAAGCCTGAATGTTGTCCGAATGGACATAGACTGCTTCAGTATCGAAGTGAATGGTACTGAAGATTATGCAATCATACACAAAGATCCCGACGTGTGACCTTGTGATGGAGGGAAGGGCTTGATAAGACCATAAGACCATAGGACCATAAGACATAGGAGCAAAATTAGGCCACTTGGCCCATCGAGTCTGCTCCGCTATTCAATCATGGCTGATATTTTTCTCATCCCCATTCTCCTGCCTTCTCCCCATAACCCCTGATCCCCTTATCATTCAGATGAAGCAACTGAAGATGGTTGGACCAAGGAATCAACCCTGAAGAATTCCTGCAGTGATGTCCTGGAACTATGATGCATGACCTCCAACAGGCACAACCATCTTACTTGGTACCAGGTTTGACTCTAATCAGGGGAGAGTTCTGCCCATGATTCCCAGTGACTCCAGTTTAGCTAGGGCTCCTTGATGCCATACCCGGTCAAATCCTGCCTTGATGTCAAGGGCAGTCGCTCTCTCATCACCTCTTGAGTTCCGCTCGTTTGTCCATGGTTGAACCAAGGCTGTAATGAGGTCAGGAGCGGACTGATCCTGGCAGAACCTAAACTGAGTGTCAGTGAACAGGTTATTGCTGAGTGAGTGCCGCTTGACAGCACTGTGATGGTTAACCGGGTGGCATTTGGTCAAATTGGATTTGGTCTCCTTTTTGTGGACAAGATGTAGCTGGGCAATTCTCCAATTTTGCATGTAGCTGTACTGGAACAGCTGGGCAAGCAGAGCGGCTAGCCGTGGCATGTAGCTTCAGTCATGTTGTGGGACTGTCATCCAGGCCCTGAGACCATTTAAGGACCACAAACGACTGAAGAGCGGGCGGACCAGCCTGACCCCCCCCCCACACTGGTAAAGTTCACAATGGACCTGGCAAAGGAGCGGGCACAGCATCCCCTGCATCCCATTCCTTCTGATGAACACCCACCCCTGCCACCTCCGATCCTAGTCCTGGAGTGTTGGGTGTTGGATGTGAGGTTTGGGGGGGGGGGGGGGGTAGGCTGGATGGTGGGGCAAGGGTGTGTGGATGGAGGATATAACATTTCAGTCACGGTAGTTTTGCTCTCCCTGTCTAAGGCAGGATTTACTTGCATTAGGAGGAGCCACAGACTTGCTAGGGTTGGGTCTTGGACTGAAGGGGTTGTCCTATGAGAAGAAACTGAGCAAACGCAGCCTATATTCCCCGGAGTTTAGACAAATTAGAGGTCACATTGGAACTTCTAACGTTCTTGAAAGGCTAATCAGGGGAGGCGGTGAGAAGCTTTATCCCCACACTGGGAAATCTAGAACTTAGTGGTCTCACCTCAAAATATGGGTTTGACAATTTTGTGCTGAGATGAGGAGCTTTGTCTTCACTCCGAGACATTTGGAATCCTCCACCCCAAACTGTTGTGCGTAGTTGGGATCCTGTATCCCAGAGCATTGTGGATCCTCAGTTGTTCAATATGTTCAAAACACATGTGGATAGAGCATTTGATGCTCAGTAAAATAAGAGAAGTGGAAGATGGGCAGCACGGTAGCACAGTGGTCAGCACTGTTGCTTCAGAGCTCCAGGGTCCCAGGTTCGATCCCAGGCTTGGGTCACTGTCTGTGCGGTGTCTGCACGTTTTCCCTGTGCCTGCGTGGGTTTCCTCCGGGTGCTCCGGTTTCCTCCCACAGTCCAAAGATGTGCAGGTGAGGTGGATAGGCCATGCTAAATTCTCTTTAGTGCCAAAAAAAATGGTTAGGTTGGGTTACGGGGTTGCGGGGATGGGGTGGAGGTGTGGGCTTAAGTGGGCCGCTCTTTCCAAGGGTCGGTGCAGACATGATAGGCTGAATGGCCTCCTTCTGCACTGTAAATTCTATGATCTATGATTATGGGCTTGAGGTAGACAATCAGCCATGATCGTAGTAAATTGTGGAGCAAGTGCAAAGTTCAAAGTGGCCTCCTCCAGCTTTGACGTATCTCAGTGGAGTGTTGTTGAGATGGAAAAATAATGCAAAACAGGTGCCTGCCGATCTGGCAACCATTTTGCACTGAATGTCACAAAATTTCAACTGGGGAGTGATGTATGAGAAATGGCTGGTGAAATATCGCCTACTTTGCACTCATGACGGGTAATCCATTCAGACCATTAGCTGATCTTTACCTCACCTCCCTCTTTAGCTCACCTGCACTTTCCCCAAGTGAAGCCGATTCACCTCAGTCCACCATCCAAAATCCAAATAGCACCTGTTGAAATCCTACTCGGTGTGACTCGCATAAGCCATTGGATGATGAATGTGGGATCAACCAGCCCTCAGGAAAGCAAACTACTGTCCTACTTTGTGTTCGCCCATTAAACAAAGTAAGATATAGCTTCCTTGCTAACTATCATTGCAGTTCAGCAGTTTAATGCAGTGTGTTTGGTTTTGTGCTTGCTGCTTGTAGATCTAACTAACTAGGCATGGGCAAACCTATAGTCAAACTGACATAAAATCTGGTATAGGTGCTTATAAGGGTCAAAAATGGAGGTTAGCCAGGGCATGTTCAAAGTACTTGGAATAGAGATTTAAATAAAATCAAATAGCTGCCCCGAAAATATTTTAATATAACTTGTAGCCATGCTGGCCACGCAAAATGGACACTGAGCCAAACTAAAATGGAAGGCTGCTGAGAAACAGACAGTTCAGCCAGAACAGCAGTCTGCAAAGAGCAGTTTGCATTCTGCAGCAGCAGAAACCAGTTTGGGCTCAGGTGAAGAGACCTTAGCTAGGTGCAAATGGCAAAACGCTTTGCATGCTAATGAGGCCATCAGACTTGAACACCCACACAATAGATACATTTGGTTCTGAATGGACACATTCCAATCAAGACCCAGACATCGAGGCACCAGAAACCTCCGAACAAAAGGACATAAGAAACGCCCCCTCCATCACGGAGACCCCCTCGCATTGGGGAATTAATCCAGTATCGATAAGAAATTGATCCAATAGGTAGAGCCCGCCCGAGAAGAGGGAAGGACAACGGAACCCCTATAAAAGATAGGGACCTCGTGTTGTCCGGTCTGTTAAACCCGTGCTCCGGCCCCGACTGACACCTGGTATCCTGACTCCAGCCGTTGAGCACCAGCCGCCGAAACCGTAAGTTCAACGCTCGCTACGCGATCCAAGCCCGCTAGACTCCCAAGTGCCAGAACGCTTGCTGAAGGCTGCAGACAAAACCAGGACGAAGGCCTCGTTCTCTGACCTTGCCTGTTCCTGTTAGATAAGTATTCTGTTTGCTTATGTTTAGTTGTAGCTTAGTCTCTTAGTGTGTGCATGAGTATTTATTATTAACTGTATAATAAATATTGATCGTTTGAACTTGACTAATCGGTGTATCGTCTTTATTACTTTGAATTTGACCTTGGAATACTTGTGACGTTGCCTATACGGCAGCTGGCGACTCCAGAGCTTAAATAATTACATAGAACAGAGCCTAGCAGTGTTAAGCACACGTCGAACTCGGAGGCGTGTTAATACACTCCAATAAACGCGTTTTACGCCCATAGTAAAACGTGCAACATTTAGTGGCGACCCAGATGGGACCCTGTTGCAAGTGGAAACACCACAGTGTCCAGGACCCTGAAATTTGAATTAGAACTCCAAATTGCAGAGAAAGAAAGAGATCACAAGTATTCAAGGTGTTCAAAATAATAAGCGAAATTCGGAAGTGTGTTTTAGTGCATGCGTACTAACAGGGCTGTAAGGTAAAACTGAAAGCTTTTTGTTGCGACAAACTTTCGGTAGTTTTGTTAACGGAACATAGCGTAAGCCGTACCCGTTTTTCGAAACACCACCCCAGCAACCCCCTGTTCCAAATTATAAAAAGAGAGTCAGAGGAAATGGCCATGCAGGCAATGGAACGTCTGATGGATCCAGCAAAGTTTGTGGTCGCAGCGACCAGCAGCAGTAGCAGAGTAGGCCAGTGTCCCACGTGGGAGCTGGAACTCCGCAAATATTTACAGGGAAAGGGATGGCCCCTTTGGAAAGAGTTTTGTGCAAATGAGGAGACAGGTCCCGGAAGTATAGGTCATACTTGGTGGGAGAACCTCTCTCAGATACACAAAAAGAGTTTAAGTAAAGCACGCAAGCCGATGGCGATTGTGTCCTGCTTGGCACAGTTGCGAGGCGCAGAGGAGGTTATCAGGACGCTCCGGGCAGATTTAGAGGAAAGGAACCGAATGAGTAAGGTCGATGTCAGGGACATCGAGAAAGAAAACCTGGAATTAAAAGGGAAGTTGGCAGAGAAGGATAGAGAGGTGGATGATGCCAAGAGGGCTCACCAGTCTTGTCTAGCTCATCTGAACAGTTCCCAGACCCAGTATGAGAAAGCCTATCAGGACGTGCAACGTGCCGTTCTGATAAGACAGGAATCGGAAAAGCAGGTGGAGGCATTGCAGAGGCAATGTTCCGATCTCAAAGCAGCTTTGAGAGCACTCCACGCTGCAACGACCGAACAAAGACAAAGCACAGTTGACCACGCGAAATGCAGAAAACAGATTGCGGAACTGCAATCTCTGCTTTCGGTGCAGAATGGCTTCCAAAGCACCTTTGGAGCTCAGTTAGATGGGGAAAATGCCCCAGATTGGCAGGAATTAAGCGAGACAGCGCAGCGTTATGTTCAGGGAACATGTGCGCCCGCAGCTCAGCAGAAACGACAGGCACCCCAACCCCCCACAGCTCAGATCATAACCGCACCCATGAATCCCGTAACCACACAGAGGAAAGCCGAATCAGAAGGCGCCCCAGACATAACTTACACCACCCCTTTAACAGTAACCCAGCTAAGGGACGCTTGTGAAAAGATCACTCCGTTCCTCCCCACTGCAGACCCCCACCAGTTCTTTGCGAAAGTAAAACAGCAGGCTACCATGTACGGCCTGGATGAGAGAGAGCAGGTTAAGCTCACCGTGCTGAGCTTAGACCAGAGTGTAGTGGCAGCCCTCCCCGACCCACAAAACGTGGCAGGAGGCAGCCTAGAGGAGATGCACACTGCTATTTTAGATGCCATCGGGTACAATAGAGGTGACCCCGTAGAAGGCTTGAATAAGTGCAGGCAGAAGAGATCCGAACACCCCACAGCATTCGCAGGAAGGCTGTGGATTCACTTCAGCGCAGTTTTCGGACAGCTAGATAGAGCGCATTTAACCCGCGAAAACATGGTTAAGTGGACGCGCACAATTATCTCACACGCAACAGAAGCAGGACAGAGCGCTTGCAATAATTACGACCCCTCAGAAGAGGCCCATAACGAGAAATGGGTCCTCAAAAGATTGTCCCGCGCTTGGGAGCAATCGCTTCAGGCAAAAGCAAAGGTTAGATCCCCAGAAGAGGCTCAGGCTGCTGCAGATATCCAAGCAGTCAGAGAGCACCAGAAGCCCGCATGGGTAAATGAAGGCAAGAGCAGCCCTCAACAGAAAGGACAGGAATGCTATAACTGTGGACAGTTAGGGCATTGGGCAAAAGAGTGTAATGCACCCCAGCGATCTCAGAGAGGCCAGCAGACAGGCACTCTGAACCGCAACAAGGCAAAACCCATCCACAATGTAGCAGTACAGTCAGGACCCACCAATGTGGACGAGACGAACTGACGGTGTTCGGGCTCCCCCACTTGGGTCTGTGACACACTATGGGACTCATCAGGGAGGCCCGTAGTCACGGCAAAAGTCAAAGGGAAGCCCATAGAGTTATTGTGGGACACAGGAGGATCCCGCACCACCATTAACTCCACAACCACGGCACACGCAGACACGTGGCCGACCACCTCCACCATCACACTTAGCGGGTTCACCGGACACTCGCAGCAGGGACATATCACAGCACCCGTAGCAATTCAGCTAGGGAACATTAGCACAAGGCACCCCGTAGTTTTAGTAAATCTTCCCCGGACAGCAGAGCACATCCTGGGGATAGATTTTATGAACGCTCACAGCTTGTCGTTCGACCCAGTGAACCAGTGTGTCTGGCGAATGGCGAGATCAGACAGAGCCCCAGCCACCCTCACAGTAGGAGACTACGCTAATCGGATTAGCGCAGTGGGAGAGTACTCATTCGACCTGACTACACTCCACACCGACAGACAAATTAAGGCCCTACTAAACAAACACAGGACAGCATTTGCAAGTCACCGTCATGACTGTGGCAGAATGACTGGACAAGTTCATGTTACCGGACAGGACCCCCGACCGCAAAAGCAGTATAGATTTCCCCTCGAGGCAGAGGTGGAAATAGAAAAGGTTATAGGCAGCTTGTTGGACCAAGGTGTACTAAGAACGGTAGCCTCCACCAACAATGCCCCTATTTGGCCAGTGAGGAAGCCCGATGGATCATGGCGTCTGACCATCGATTATCGGGAACTCAACAAAGTAACCCCCGCAGTAGCCCCAACGGTAGCTACTAGTCCCGAGACCATGCTCAAGCAGGGTCTCAACGCCAAGTACTTCACGGTATTGGACATCAGTAATGGATTCTGGTCAATACCATTGGCAAAAGCGTGCCAATACAAATTCGCATTCACTTTCAAAACTCAGCAGTACACGTGGACATGCCTCCCACAAGGATTCCACAATTCACCCTCCATTTTCCACCGACAGCTGGCAAGTGGATTAGAGAAATTTTCCCGACCCGATTGTCTGGTCCAGTATGTAGACGACCTACTACTGCAGACAGACACAAAGGCAGAGCACATTTCGCTTCTGGCCGAGCTCCTAGAACTCTTAACTGAAATTGGCTGTAAAGTTAACCCGAAAAAGGCCCAAATATTGGAAAGTAAAGTGATGTATTTGGGATCAGTCATCACGCACGGCAAACGCGAGATCGAATTCAAAAGAATTGATTCGATTGTCAAATTGCCCCTTCCCCAGAATGTATCAGCCCTCCGGTCGTTTTTAGGACTGGTTGGCTACTGTCGGAACCACATCGACGGATTCGCGACAAAAGCCGCCCCACTTTCAGACCTCCTTAAGAAAGGAGCCCCCTGGGAATGGCTTCCGCAGCATACAGGCGCTGTGGAAGAGTTGAAACGAGCCCTTAGTGCAGCACCCGCGCTGCTAGTCCCCGACCAACTTTCACCGTACGCAATAGAGGTAGCGAGCACCGATCTGACCCTCTCGGCCGTGTTGCTTCAAGAACGGCACGAGCAGCTAAGACCAGTGGCTTATGCCTCCCGACTGTTAGACCCAGTAGAACAAGGATTTTCAGCCTGTGAGAGGCACCTCCTTGCTGTCTTCTGGGCAGTGCAGTATTTCTCATACATCACCGGACTCAACCCCATCACCATTCTAACCGAACACACACCCACACAGCTACTACTAGACGGTCGACTGAAGGACGGTTCAGTTAGCCAGATTAGGGCAGCTAGGTGGACCCTACTTTTACAAGGACGGGACATTACAGTGAAACGGACACGCACACACACATACTTAGCAGACAACCTCCAATATCCCGGACAGCCCCATGACTGTGAAATTGTAGCTCCCCTGCATAACACAGGACCCTTTTTAGCCAAAACACCCCCCAGGAAGATAGGGAACCCGAAACAAAGCCCCCAGCCCACAGACACGTGTGGACCCTTGAGGATTTATGTAGACGGTTCCTCCACAGTTTTAAATGGTGAGCGTATCACAGGATGCGGCATCTATGTAGAGGACGCGCAGGGGCGCGCTCTCGAAGAAATCGCTCTTAAGTTACCAGGTCACTTAGGCGCGCAGGCAGCAGAGCTAGCAGCCATAGCGTACATAGTGGACCACCCCGATTCTTTCCCCAGCCCAGCAGACATATATTCAGACAGCTTATATGTCTGCAATAGCCTAACAGATTTTCTGCCCCTGTGGAGGACACGAGGTTTTGTCTCCGCAGACGGAAAACCCCTTCCATCAGCCCCCTTACTCCAGCATATCCTAGAGAAAGCGAAGGACAGGACCTTCGGCATAATAAAAGTAAGAAGTCACCATAGGTCATCACCCCCTGGGAATGTAAAGGCCGACGCATTGGCTAAGGCAGGTTCCAGGAGAGGACACTTATGGACCCCCCCAGCTAGCGCACCAGCTAGCGCCCCTGTGAGCGCAGTCCAAGTCTCACAGACTGATATTAAAGATCTCGTGGCAGCACAAAAACAGGACGGAGACCTCAGGGAGGTTTTCAAGGGAAACTTTGTGCCTGCTTACGAGCACTTTAAACACGCACTGACCACACATGAGGGTGTGATCATTAAGGACCAACTTTATGTGGTCCCACAGCAGGACAGGAATCAGATGATTGCCTTGTTCCATGACGGACACGGGCATCAGGGAATTGATGCAACAACGAGGCACCTCAGGCAACTCTGTTGGTGGCCTGATCTCAGGAATGATGTAACGCACTACATAGAGAATTGCCTGATTTGTGCTCAGAATAACCCGGACAGGTATTCTAAGAAGGCACAACTTCGGCATACTCGCCCAGTTAACGGCCCTTGGACAAACCTCCAGATCGACTTTATAGGTCCATTGCCCCCTTGTCGGAATGGCTATAAATACGTTCTGGTGGTGATAGACACCTTTACCAAGTGGGTAGAGGCATTTCCCTCACGAACAAATACAGCAAAGACAGCTGCAAAGATCCTGACCCACCACATCTTCACGAGATGGGGTTTACCCCGAAGTATCGATTCGGACCAGGGATCTCACTTTACAGGACGGGTCATGAGGAACGTCCTGACAATATTCGGAATCAAACAGAACTTCCACATTGCGTATCATCCACAGTCCAGCGGGATTGTGGAGCGCATGAATCGGACCCTAAAAACTACCCTTAGGAAAATGGTTCAAGAGAACAATTCCACATGGGATTCAGTGCTCCCCTTTGCACTTATGTTCATAAGGAACACTGTCTCCACATCGACAGGACACACACCACACACACTCATGACCGGACGCCCTATGAAAGGTACAGAATTCCTTTTAGGACTGGACATGACAAGCCCCGAAGTGACGGCCCTCACACATGAAAAGGCAGTTAAAGATCTAGTTGAGACTGTGAGGTCTGCACAGCTCGCAGCCGCAGTCCAGCTAGGGAAACGCCGACAGCAACGGACTGCCTGTTTCAATAAGACCGTACACACCACAGAATTCCAGGTTGGGCAACAGGTAATGTTATCTGTTTATAACCCCAGCAGTTTTTTGGCTCCAAAATATTCCGGCCCCTACTCAATTTCGGACAAAATTAGCCCCTCCGTTTACAGGATAAAGTATCCTAATGGGAAGACCGCGTGGTTCCATATAAACCAGTTAAAGGCATATGGAACACAGGCCAACCATGCCCACCATGTCCTGCTAGACGCAGCAGAACACTTCACCCCGCCCACCAGAGACACTTTTCCACCATCCCCCTCACAGACCAGTACATCAACGGACTCGCCCACGACTCCGCCCACAGACCACCACAGACCACGCCCCGACACGCCCACAAGCTGCCACAGCAGAGACAGTAGGACAGACACCGACTCTGAAGACAGCGACACCACACAGCCATACAGCCCACACTGCACCAACTACGACCCCGACTCCAGTGACCCCATGGAAGTCACTTACCTTAAAAACCCAGAACCACCACCCGACCCCGACTACCCCGACAACACACTCGACGCTACACAATGGCACAGGGACAATTCCTACAGACTTGTCCGCAATGACGAGAGTGACCCCCGGTCACACAACTCCAAAATTGCATGCCTGATCCACACAAGGGTGTGGGATCCGGGAGAGCAGGACGACACGGTGTCTGACTCCCGACACGGCAACCCCTTTGTGACCCTGTTCACAGAGGCAGAATCAAAGTGAGGTGTCCAGATGATGTAAGATAGGAATCGTTTGAGGGAAACGATGTCCTTTCTGATGGAACCTGCACGTATGTTTGTCTTCGTTTTATGTTTGTTTGTTTCAGGAATGTAAATGTTTCAGCTGGAGGATGGACATCTTCTTTTCAGCTGAAAAGATTGTGACCACCTCACATACACGTTAGCTTGTCTGCCGAAACTTCTGAGAACTTCGGTTTGATTGGAGATCCTTTCCAAAGTTGTAAGGCCACACGCCAAATAGTTTATCTGCAGATATCTCTGAGAACTTCAGTGATGTCCTCAGTTGGAGCATCCTGGCTCCCTTGGTTTTTTTTTTAGGTGCCCCTCTATTCGGCGAAATAGAGGCTGCAAGTCATGGTGAACACATTCGTACCCGTTTCTTTCCAGGTTACTCAGGCAGTGGACAAACGGCACTGAGGACCCGCCCTGTCTGAGAACCAACCCTTGGTCAGCCAAGCTCGGGTATGGCACAGCACGCCCTACCCGGGGATCCCATCCAACTCGTATCCGTAGCGGCCCATACGCAACTCATTCGGATTTTTATTTCCAAGTTTGTTTTCATTTTACGTTAGGTAGCCCTTCGGCCACCATCCCACATGCTATTTACATCCGGGAACATTCGGATGGTAAATCAGCAAAGCCTGCGAGACGGCTCGCAGAAGGAAGGATTGTTAGGTGTATGCTGGTCTTTAAATTCGCTTTTTGAAAAAAAAATGAGGGGAGTCACAGGGTGTGACTTAGCCAGTCATTTTAAAGGGTCAATTGGGTTTTGAAAGACAGATGCACTAACAAGTAAAGGTCTTAAACTGTGTATTGACAGATACTGTGCTTGATCCCAAAGGTTTCAAAGGACGAGACAGAGGTCGAAGCCAGGATTGTCAATACCGGAGGAAGAAGGAAGAGAAAGAAGAAGAACAGCAAAATGATGGAAGCCCACTTATTACTGTTTAATGTCATATGTATATGTGTGGAAACAAGACACGTTTCCCCCACAACCCCCACCGTAAATGTTAGTACAACAAACCCCCAGTGCTCAGCTCTGATCAGCGAGGTTCAGACCTGGTGTACTAAATTCATGACGTGGTACTCCATGTCCTACATAATCGAATCACTGTTGGTGATTGCGATCCTCACCATCCTAGTGCAGACCCTCAGGTTGAGGAAATGGAAGAGGAGAGCCTCTCGTTCCAGCACCTCACCCATCTATAGAGTGCAATCCCCCATCTTCGGATTCCACCAAACCCCTCAACCCCTCACTGATTACAACACTCTGTAAATAAAATTCAGCCATGTATTATATTGTTCCATACTCGACTGCCGAGTTGGGAAGTGTTATGTTATGGTGTGAATGGTTAAGATTTTAGAGTGATTAAATGTTTAAGTTAAGGTTAAGGTTAATAGTGATAGGTAGAGGTTCCCAATTGTAGTAATGCATGTCCCTTTGACATAGGGCCAAGTAGAAATGTTAGTTAAATTTTTTTTCTCTTCTTCCCATAGTTTAGAACAGAGTAGAACAGGAACTGGCAAGAGGTCAGAACACAAGGAGGCAAAGTACATAGGTGATCCTTCACAATAGTATGATTGTGAGGATCACAAGGAGGGAATGTAGCCATGCTGGCCACGCAAAATGGACACTGAGCCAAACTAAAATGGAAGGCTGCTGAGAAACAGACAGTTCAGCCAGAACAGCAGTCTGCAAAGAGCAGTTTGCATTCTGCAGCAGCAGAAACCAGTTTGGGCTCAGGTGAAGAGACCTTAGCTAGGTGCAAATGGCAAAACGCTTTGCATGCTAATGAGGCCATCAGACTTGAACACCCACACAATAGATACATTTGGTTCTGAATGGACACATTCCAATCAAGACCCAGACATCGAGGCACCAGAAACCTCCGAACAAAAGGACATAAGAAACGCCCCCTCCATCACGGAGACCCCCTCGCATTGGGGAATTAATCCAGTATCGATAAGAAATTGATCCAATAGGTAGAGCCCGCCCGAGAAGAGGGAAGGACAACGGAACCCCTATAAAAGATAGGGACCTCGTGTTGTCCGGTCTGTTAAACCCGTGCTCCGGCCCCGACTGACACCTGGTATCCTGACTCCAGCCGTTGAGCACCAGCCGCCGAAACCGTAAGTTCAACGCTCGCTACGCGATCCAAGCCCGCTAGACTCCCAAGTGCCAGAACGCTTGCTGAAGGCTGCAGACAAAACCAGGACGAAGGCCTCGTTCTCTGACCTTGCCTGTTCCTGTTAGATAAGTATTCTGTTTGCTTATGTTTAGTTGTAGCTTAGTCTCTTAGTGTGTGCATGAGTATTTATTATTAACTGTATAATAAATATTGATCGTTTGAACTTGACTAATCGGTGTATCGTCTTTATTACTTTGAATTTGACCTTGGAATACTTGTGACGTTGCCTATACGGCAACTGGCGACTCCAGAGCTAAATAATTACATAGAACAGAGCCTAGCAGTGTTAAGCACACGTCGAACTCGGAGGCGTGTTAATACACTCCAATAAACGCGTTTTACGCCCATAGTAAAACGTGCAACAAACTTAAGAAACCTTCAGCTCTTTTTTTCAAAAGAATTACTCATTTCAAGGGTTTTGTTAGTGTTTCACGTCCCGCCAGCAGAAGAGTCAACAGGGAAGAAACACATCCCGGCCCACTTAAGCCCACTCCAATGAGTGTTACTTGGCTGGAGATGGAATCTGCGCCCTTCATTCAGGAGGAAGTTCCGCCTTGGAGAGCTGGGACTCCACGCAGTCCCCGGAGCCTGAATCCCAAGATTCCCAAACCAGGTAAGTTTTGGAGGTTTCAGGACAGGGGAGGGGAAGGGAGGCATTGGGGACTGGGGGTGGGGGGGGGGGGGGTGTAGTCGGCAGTGGGGAATTTTGGTGTTGGGAAAGAGGCCGTGGGTAGGACAGAGGTCTAGCAGTTACTGGGTCTTAAGTGGGGAGGGGGAATGGGGGTGCCCAAAGTTAGAAGGGAGCTTCTGATGGAGCCATCCCTGCCTGAGGCCTAAACCTAATTATTTTGGGCTTCCCTATACCCAGGGACCCCTCCGGCCCGCCTACAAAGTAGAGGCTGGGTGCAAAACAGCCCTTAAGTGGTCAATAATTGGCCACTTTAGGTCCTCAATTGGGGCAAGGACAGGCCTCGCCCAGATCAGCGTAAAATTACTGGGAGGCCGGAGCAACCAGGAACCCAGTGGGAAGCCCACCTGCAATATTTCACCCCTCTCCCCCTCCCCCACTACCTGCTGGCAGCGGAATGCCAAATTCAGGCCCAAGAGTTTTGCACAAGTGGAGGGAGATTATTTGCTGTCATGTCCAATGCTTTGTATGTGTCAGGCAACAAAAATGTCCCCAAGGAAGATTTCGGTTCAAATGTGGATATATATTATGAGAGATATGTGCAATGATATTTAACATAAATACATAATATAAATTTCATCAATGCAGCTCTACAAATTGCTGTGAATGAAACAAAACTGTTGCCTCCTCTATTTTACACTTTGTAGGCAATGTATAAATTGAGAATGATGCTGCGTGTGCAGTAGCTGACAAATGCGTGCAGACAACCTCAGCAACTCTCAAAGGAGCCACGCCATTAAGATTTCACACATTCTGACAGGTAATCGTACCAATATATGTTTGTCCCCTGTGGGCCCTTGGATCACATTTTACCCTCATTCACTTGATTTGAATTAATATGTACTTATGTAAGAACACCAGAAATAGGAGCAAGAGAAAGCCATTCAGATGCTCGAGTCTGCTCCACATCTGAATGTAAACATGGCTCATCTTCCGTCTCAATCCCCTCTTCCTGCATTCTCCCTATTCCCCCTGATTCTCTGCTCTCGGCTGCTCCCGTCTGACTGGAAACCCAGCCAGGTTTTCCGACCACAGCTCTGCCCCTATCCAGCTTGGTTGCAAAAATGCCCCAGAATGTTGGTTGTAAAATAGACTGTTTGCTTTTAGCCCTGCTGTAAGCCCTGCTCAGCTCCTACTGATTGGGTAACGCAGAGCAATTCATCAATACGCACAATGGTGTCAATGGACATTTTCTGGAGGAGGCTGAAGTCCTGAAGCTGAAAGCAGGAGGTGACACTACTTCAGTGAGAAGTGGATCTCGGGGTCAGTGTCTAATTAAAGATGGTGGCCCAACCCGAAGATCTGCCAGGTTGAGCGGAGGACCGTTGGAGGACTGCATTTGGAGTTGCACTTGGAGGAAGTGGATTCCTCAGCAGCGTGACAAGGTTCAGCGGGGTTGGGAGTACCCAGACCTGGCCCGCTGGCCCTGGCAAACCAATGGTGGGAGAGGTGGGGCTTTGGAGGTGCAGAAGGGCTTTACTGAGAGGAAGTAGGCCCAGAGTGTCCCTAAATAAGTATTAGTATTATTACCAGTGGTAGGTGAAACACTAAAATCTAAGATATAGTGGGCCCTTTCAAATAAAAAAGAAATTAAGTCAATATATAGAATAGAATCCGTAAACTGCAGAAGAAGGGTATTCAGCCCATCGAGTCTGCATCGCCCCCCTGCTACGATAGAGCACCCCGCCTAGGCCAAATCTCCAGAATTATTAGGTGAATTGTTGGGTAAGAATGCCAGATGGAAGGAAAACTAACAGAATTGTGTCATGTTAATTTGCTTTGAATGTATTTTGATAGGGAAGGAAAGCAGAAGGAGGACGCGTTAGTTATAGGGGCTCATTTAGCACACGGCTAAATCGCTGGCTTTTAAAGCAGACCAAGGCAGGCCAGCAGCACGGTTCAATTCCCGTACCAGCCTCCCCGAACAGGCGCCGGAATGTGGCGACTCGGGGCTTTTCACAGTAACTTTATTTCAAGCCTACTTGTGACAATAAGCAGTTTTCTTTTCATTTTCATTATAACTCAGGGTGAAGTGATCAATCCAGATGATTCTGAATTTGACATTCCTAATTTTAGATTGGACAATGAGGAAATTATATGAAATTGGGATAAATCATTGAGTTACCTTCCAGAGGAAAATCAGAGTGACCTGAAAGACTTATTACAGTTACATAGAGCTATATTTGGGAACAAGCTAGGAAGTACAAAAGTAATTACACATAATGTGGATGTAGGAAATGGTACTCCAATTAAGCAACATGCATGCATACTCAGTCCACTAAAGTTATCACAGGTACAAAAGGAGATTGAAATAATGCTTAGGGATGATATCATTGAAGTGAGTTTCAGCGATTGGAGCTCACCTATTGTGATGGTACCAAAACCAAATGGAATGCAATGATTCTGTGTGAACTATAGAAAGGTTACAAAGTCTGACTCATGTCCTATTCCTCATATTAAGACTGTATTGAAAAGGTGGGAGGAGCAAATTCTATTCCCAAATTTGACTTACTTAAAGGATCCTGGCAAGTACCTTTATCAGAAAGGGCGAAGGAAGTTTTGACTTTTGTAATGCCAAATGGTCTATATCAGTTTAAAGCTATGCCATTTGGAATGAAGAATGTGCTAGCAACATTCCAAACACTGACAAACAAATTTATTTCTGGACTAAAGAATTGTTCTGGGTACATGAATGAACTGGCGGTGTTCAGTCAAATGTGGAAAGAGCATTCTGAGCATTTAAAGGAATTAGTCGCTCAACTGCAAGATGTTGGGTTGGTGGTAAGCATGGCTAAAAGTGAATTTGTGAAAGCACAAGTCATATTCTTAGGCCATGCAATTGGACAAGGTCATTTCATGGAATTCCAAACACCACCAAAGGGAAGAGATGTTCTCCCATTTCAGAGCATGAGAGGTTTCTATTGGAAATTCATGCTAACTTTTAGCAGTGTGATTGCTCCACCTGCGCGAACTCTATAAAAACACAGGTAATTTCACTGGATATCAGAATATCAGGACACATTTGATTATCTGAAACTATGTTAACCACGGCACCAGTGTTGGCAACATCAAATTGTGTCAAGAAATCTAAGGTGGCAGTTGATGTAAGTAATGTGGGCGTTGGTGCTGTACTGTTAAAAGAAGATGCCAAAAGGATAGAAAGGCCTGTTGGTTATTTTTCCAGAAAACTAAATATTAATTGAAAGAAATATTCAACCATCGAGAAGGAAACATTGGGTGGGATTCTCCGCACCGCCAGCCATGTGTTCCTGGGTGGCAGCGGGATTCTCTTTTCCTGCCACCTGCCAATGGAATTTCCTGTTGTGGCCACCCAACGCTGCCAGGAAACCCAAGGGCATGGATGTGCAGCTGGCAGAATGGAAAATCCCGCCAGCGGAGAATTCGGCCCATTGAGTTCAGCATTGATGTTGCGGCATTTTGACATTTATGTTGTTAAAATTCATCAGAGACAACTGCTTATACGGACTATAATCCATTGAAGTTTCAGCAGAAGTTTGAAGATCGAAATGCAAGACTGTTTAGATGGAATTTATTGATACAACCATTTAACTTGAAAATTGCACATTTAACAGGAAGAGAAAATATTATTGCAGATGCTTTATCACAAATTTGAGATTTGAGAAGGATGGAATGTTCAAAGTGGGAAAAGAAAGACTGAAATGGACTATGCTAATGTTTAAATTTGAATGCTTAAATATGACAAGATATGTATTTATTCAGTACTGGTAGTGTGTAGTAATGAGTCGTGTATAAAGCTGAAAAGGCTTTGGAAATTAAGCCATTTTTTCATATTGCTGGTTCATTTTTTGAAGACGGAGGTGTGAGGAATGTCGGAAACCTTTATATAGATTATCTTATATATATCTGTTGCAGTGATGTTATTAAGAATCTAGGTTAAGGTATACGGACTCTGTCTGCTAAAGCTGCAATTAAGAGGTCATAAAGTGAGAAATTATTCATTTTTACCAATTACCTGTTTGCAAAGAAATGCCTAATGGAACTCTGTTATGATTGCTGGAGATTCCCTGGAACACCTTCCTTTGAGACTTGGGGACTAACTGTCTACTCACAGTCAGCACAGTTGCTCTTGTTCCTGCCTCTAGATGTGAACATCTAGCACCTTCTTCCCAGTAAGATGACCTGCCCTTCCCCCTTAATCTTTAACAGCCATGCCATCCAGGTTTGTTGTCAGGCAGAAGTCAGTACAGGTTAACAGGCTCAAAAACAGCTTCTTCCCCACTGTCACCAGACTCCTAAATGACCCCCTTATGGACTGACCTCATTAACACTACACCCTGTATGCTTCATCCGATGCCAGTCCTTTTTCACATTGTATACCTTGTGTTGCCCTATTATGTATTTTCTTTTATTTCCTTTTCTTCCCATGTACTTAATGATCTGTTGAACTGCTCGCAGGAAAATACTTTTCACTGTACCTCGGTACACAATACACAATAAACAAATCCAATCCAATCACTGCGCAATTTTACCAAAAAATAAAAATGACACTCCTGAAACATAACAATCTCAAGAACTTTATATTTGTAACAATTTCATCCTGTCATCAATATATTATCTCCTCATTCTTCCTTCTCAAACGCATAACTTAACACTTTGTAGAGCAAAGAAAATGGCTAATATACGACTCCAAGCTCACAGCAACTCTTGACTGCCCTCCGAAATGACCCAGCAAGCTACCTGGCCACTCAGTCAGTGGTTGCAACTCAATACCGCCTTCTCGAGGGCATTCGAGATGGGCAAGAAATGGCAGCCTTGCCAGCTACCTCCCGGACCCCTTGTGTGAGAAGAAAAATAAGGCGTTGCCTCGGGCTTAACTTAACTGTCCGATTACATTTTTTATTCTTTAATGGGAAGTGGGCATCGCTAGCAAGCAAGAGCATTTATTACCCAGCCTTAATTGCCCTTGAACTGAGTGGGTTCATGGGGCAATTAGGGATGGGCAATAATTGCTGGCCCAGCCAGCCACACCCACGTCCCATGAGTGAATAGAGGGGAAAAAAGGTGACCGCAACCTGTTGGAAAGTGTTTACCCAGCCTTTCAGGAAAATACCCTCAGAAAATACCCTCAAATGTAGCTCCGATCCGTGATTTTCCTGGTGGTTCTCCTCCTTAGTCGACAAATAAAGGAAGGGATTCCCTTTGTGAGTTTCGTCAACAAGATTCCTATCTGATTGATGATGTTGGCTTCCTGTCAGATGGTGAACACCCTGGAACAGTCAGCTGCTCAGGAATAGGGTAAATTATCTCTGTTGGGGGAGAGAGGCCAGGTGACAGCTTGTGATATGGTGTGGAGACCGGGGTGTGGAGGGGGGGGGGGGGGGGGGGGGATTGCAGGCAGTTCAGATCGTTTTGAGGAGGAACGGAACTGGTTGATGGTGGGCGACTGCTGTTTTGTGATCATGGTGAGTTAAGTCTCATCGCGGTCTGAGAGGTCAGGGGCCCTGTGGTGTTAATCATATCATGCGGGAGCGGAGGGAACAGGTCACAGGAGTGGGGGGAGGGGGGGGGGGGGGGGGGGGGGGGGGGGGTGAAATATTCTCCTCTTCTCCTGGTCCACAAATAGTGCTACATGGGTTCTTACCTCCTCCACACAGCGGTCCTTACCGATTAGCTGCCAGGTTTGAAGCCAAACCAGTTCTGGGATAAAGGGCTGGATTCTCCGATTCTGAGGCTATGTCCTCATGCCGGAGTGGGAACGGGGGTGTTTTATGCCTGAAAATTCAGCGCAAAACGGCCACCGATCCTCCGTTTGGCTGGGGGCTAGCAGCTGAGCAGTGTAGAGTACCCGGCTCTATCTATCGATGCGGCCTGGAGAATTGCCGAGTCCGTGGCTGTGCATGTGCACGGCAGTGGCCTGCAGCAGTCGCGGGCAGACCCGCCTGTGAAATAGTACCTCCCCTTTGGCCGGCCCGTGAGCCCGGGACCACCCCCCCCCAAACAGTGGCTCCCAGCCACTCACAGCTTCCCTCCTGCCTGTAGCTCGGCCCCCCCCTGACCGTGGTGACGCGGGACTGAGTCCGCAGCAGCCATGCTGAGTTCCCGACGGGTGAGACCATGAGAGACCCACGCCGTCGGGAAATCGGCCAGTAGGTGGCAGGGGTCTCGGGGGGGGGGGGGGGGGGGGGCTCAGGCAATGTCCTCAGGTCGACAATATGGCGCGCGGCGAACACTGTTTTGGTGGGGGCGGAGCATCGTGAAAGTGGCTCCGCCCCCAATTTGGTCGGAAACGGGTACTCTCCGGCCGATCACTGAACGTGATTTCGGCATCGGTGACCGGAGAATCCCACCCAAAATCTGAGGTGCGAAGCCGTTCTCAAATATGTAAAGAGACAATATCCCCCGGGGGAGCTGCTTGGTTACTCATCCCCACTCTGTCAAAACTGGAAAGTGGGGCGGTCTCAGGGGGTTTGGATTAGGGTTTGAGAGTTTTAAAATATACTTTGCAGCTAACCCACATACACCATTGTGGTGGGGATTGGGGGAGTTAAAATTCCTGACTTTGCCTCTTTGAACACATGTTCTTTCCCCCATCCCCACCACCATTTCTTCCCAACCTCCGCCTGGCCTGAACTCCTACAGTGGCTGCCCCAAAACAGGCTGGAATTGAAGAGGGAAGCTAAAAAGTATCCTCTTATAATATCTCCTGATTTTTCTCATTATATCATTTACTTCCCCTCTCTGCATACCTTTTACCTTTTTTTTTATTTGGCAAGGTCATTGTGTTCGTTGATGCAGAATTCATTTATTTCTTTCCCTCTCTCTAGTTTCTCCTGAGGGTCCGGTTAAGGAAGATGACACTAATGTAATGTGATCGAGCAGAATGATGGGCTGCGTGGGTTGGTAGGGTGGTGTGTGGGGGTGGGGGGGGGGGGGGGGGGGGGGGGGGGGGGGGAATGGTGCGATGCTGGGTCAACTTGGGGACATGAAAAAGATGAAGAGGAATTTCAAAGCATGACATGCAAGGTCATTAGCATTTCACACAATAGGTCCATGACAATAGGCACTGCTAGAAAATCGCAGCGGGTCAGTCAGTGTCTTAGGGAGTCGGGACAGATTAATATTTCAGGAGGGGCCTCTTGTTAGTCGCTTCAACAAATGGGCCTGAACTTTAGGCCTGGGTAGGGATTGCGATTGGCAGGAGAGCAAGTGGCTGTGAAATCCGCTCCCGCCTACGCTAAGCTTCTGCGCCAATTTTACCAACTGCTGACCAGTGTGAAACGCTCACTGGGATAGGCTCAGCACTGACGATGGGGCTCGAAGGGGGCGGGCACCAGGATGAATGAGGGTCAGAGTGGGATATTGAAATAGAGCTCCCTAAAGGCTGACAATCACTGTGCACCGGCCTCAGGGAACTAAAGGCCGGATTCAGTTTTCAGTTCTTGTGCTGTTATGTTATCCACACCCAGTGCCCATGCCAGGCGAGCTGGGATGGAAATGCCTGGAGTCAGTCTGCACCCCCACCTTTATGATGAGTGCCCGTAGGTTTGTTGGATTCAGTCAGTCCCCAATGCGAGACAGGAAGCAAAGGTCACCACACTTAACAAAGAAGGCCTGGTGGGTCAGGTTGGCAGACATGACCTGGTGCCAAGGACCTGGTTCCAGTGCAGGAAGAGGTTCAGTGACCTTCTGAGCTCTACCAGGGTGAGTACTGAATCCCGTTGGAACCATAGGCAGGATTCTTCGCTGGCGTCAGCACCCAGACACAGGAGCGGAGAACCCAGCCCCATGTCATTGTGGGTGGCAACATTTCATGGTGCTGATGGGTGTGAAATGCAGAGTGTAAATTGGTACATCTTTCTGTGCCTTGAAAGGCTACATGTGATTAGACTGGAATGAGGAGTATCAATGTGATTGACACCTGAACCCGTGCCTTTAGCAGGGAGGCTGGTATCTTCTGGCATTTAGAGGGGGAACTAATAAAATCACGCTTGTGCTGACAGGAGAAGTGGAGTTACAATGTGCAGGAGTGAGGACGGAGGGGTGGGGCCATAGTCTCTGTGTTGGTGGAGGACATGGGGAGCATGAGCACTTAGTTGGCCCAGAGCTCTGAACACACAGCCTACCCTGTAGAGGGGATAGCAGCGACTCTTATGGAGAACCAGCTCTAAGAACTCAATCAGGGGTTTCTGGGGTTGTGATCAGACATGCAAGCCCACACACTGGCAGTGACCCCGGCAGGTGACCCAGTGTGTAGATGAGGGTAGTGCAGCAGATGTAATCTACGTGGGCTTTAGAGAGGCTTTTGGCAAGGTCCCGCATGGGAGTTTGGTCAAGAAGGAGCCAGGGCAATTCGGCAAGTTCGATCCAAAATTGTCTGAGTGGCAGCAGGCAGAGGGTGATGGTCAAAGGTGTCCCTTGCTGTTTGTAGCATACATTAATAATCTAGATGTGAATATTTGGGGTATGATCAGTAACTTCGCAGATGACACGAAAATAGGTGGTGGTAAATAGTGAGGAGGAAAGCCTCAGATTACAGGACGATATAGATGGGCTGGTCTGATAGACTGATCAGTGACAAATGGAATTTAACTCTGAATAGTGTGAAGTGATGCATTTTAGGAGACCTAACAAGACAAGGGAATATGCAATAAAGCGGAGGGCCTAGGAAGTGCAGAGGACCAGAGGGACCTTGGGGTGCATGTCAAAGATGCCGGAAGGAAACGGAGAATGTAAACATTTTGGTTAAGAAGACATTTGGGGTACAGGTAAGGTAAAGTTGTCGTAGTCCCAAATGACCATTGGTACTTTCCCCTTTGAGGGGGAGAGCCGACTGGTGGTGATCTAACCTGAGGATCACCGCACCTCAGGCAAGGGGCCTTCATGAAAAACCTGGGCCGGGATTCTCCCGCAATTGGCGGGGCGGCCCATCCGGAGTCCAAAAGTGGCGTGAACCACTCTGGCGTCAGGCCGCCTGGAAGTTGCGGAATCCTCCGCACTTCCGGGGGCTAGGCCGGCGCTGGTGGAGTTGGTGCCGCGCTAATTGGCGGCGAAGGGCTTCCGCCAGCTGGCGCAGTTGGCGCATGGGCAGGATCACCAGTGTATTCTGGCTCATGCGCAGATCCGCCGGTGTGTTTCCTGCGCATGTGCAGGAGGTTTCTTCTACCCGCCGGCCATGGCGGAGCCTTGCAGAGGCCGGTGGGGAGGGAAAGAGTGCCCCCATGGCACAGGCCCGCCTGCAGATTGGTGGGCACCGATCACGGGCCAGGCCACCGTGGGAGGCCCCCCCCGGGGCCAGATCCCCCCGCGCCTCCACCCCGAGGACCCCGCTAGACGGGCAACAAGCCAGGTCCCGCCGGGATAGACCGTGTCCATTTCACACCGGTGGGACTGGCCATGGATGGGTGGCCACTTGGCCCATCGGGGCCCGGAGAATTGCTGGGGGGGCCGCTGCCAATGGCCCCCGTCTGCCACGGCGCGATCCCTGCCCCCGCCTGAAAACCGGTGCCGGAGTATTCGGCAGCCGGCATCGGAGCGACGGGGCGGGATTCACGCTGCCCCCCCCGACATTCTCCGACCTGCCGGGTGGTGGGGTTGGAGAATCCCACCCCTCAGCCAGTACGGGAATTGAACCTGCGCTGCTGTCCTTGCTCTGTATTACGAGCCCCCTGTCCAGCCAAGTGTGCTAAAATGTGTGATACACGCCTTTATTAGCTGAGGCATAGAATTTAAGAACAAACAGGTTAAGATGAAACTATATAAACCATTGGTTAGACCACAGCTGGAGTATTGTACGCAGTTCTGGTCACCACACAATTGGAAGGAAGTGATTGCACAAGAGAGGGTGCAGAGGAGATTCACCGGGATTCCGCCTGGGCTGGAACTTTTAGCAATGAAGAGAGGGTGGTTAGGTTGGGGTTTGCTGGGGAGGCTGAGTGGGATGGGGGAGGGACATCATCAATGTGTACAAAATTATAAAGGGAAAAGGTTGTTATGTAGGAATAACCTTTCCCCTTGATAGAATGGTCAATAACCAGGAGGAATTGATTTAAGGTAAGGATTTAGGGGCTGGTTTAACACACTGGGCTAAATCGCTGGCTTTTAAAGCAGACCAAGGCAGGCCAGCAGTATGGTTCAATTCCCGTACCGGCCTCCCTGAACAGGCGCCGGAATGTGGCGACTAGGGGCTTTTCACAGTCACTTCATTGAAGCCTACTCGTGACAATAAGCGATTTTCATTTTTTTCATTTTTCATTTCATTCATTTAGAGGGGATTTGAGGAAAACTACACTATAGGAGTGATAACACTGACCAAGAGGCATCTTTTATGTTAAACACAATTTTAACTTAAACACAGAATTAACCAAATTAACAAAGAAATAGCTTTACAGTTAGCAGTTACAATAGTAAAAGACTAAACTTTATCTTTCTCCCTAAACCTGCCTCTATATTCCAATTAAGCAACCAATGTAGTTCAAATACCACTCAATACAACCAGGTTTTATACTTGCATTTCTCTGTGCAGAATCTTAGGAGAGAGAACCTCTTAGGGCCAAAACTGAAACACCTCTGTTCAGATGAAGGTCGTAGGAAGAATTAAGTTTTTTCCAGATTGATCTGGCTCTTCCCCTTAATTACATGATCTGTACCCAAAGCATAAGGCATTCTTTTGTCTCCGCCCCTAAGATGTCTCAGGGCTTGTTTAGCCGGGACAAAACACAATGCCCCATATAAATTATCTACATCCCCAGTTGCCCTTTAAACATAAACAATATTCCATTATCTACCTAGCTCCAAACAAGTAACAGACTCCCAAGATCTATTTGCAGGACACTACACTTGCAAAATCAATGATAACCTCACTTTTATGATCCCTTAATCACAGCTCTAGAGGGTATATTGTTTGTATGCATCTGTACGGAGCCTGCACGTCCTCTCCACATGTGTGTGGGTTTCCTCCAGGTGCTCCGGTTTCCTCCCACAAGTCCTGAAGGACGTGCTTGTTAGCTGAATTGGACATTCTGAATTCTTCCTCTGTGTACCCATAAAGGTGGCGACCAGGGGATTTTCACAGTAATTTCATTGCAGTGTTAATGTAAACCTATTTGTGACAATAATAAAGATTAGTATAATAATAAGAATCACTTATTGTCACAAGTAGGCTTCAATGAAGTTACTGTAAAAAGTCTAACCCTGGCTTAATAACATGACTGAAAAAATACATAAAATATGACAATTTCTGAAATTCATCCAAGAAACATTTGCTGTTTAAAGGGAAACATGTGTTCTGCTGGAGGAATTGTTACATCGCTTGAAGTTATATAATTCCATACTAATCAATTGGCTAAGTACTCCTTTTTAAAACAATTATGTCATTAAATTTTGTCATATTCCAGTGACAGCATTGCCAGAAGATTTTACTCATAGCCCATGACATCATATTCTGCTACAGGCACTGATGGTGAACTCCTGTGGGGCCCTCCTGCTAATGGGCTGAAGGACCAGGGAAAATTGGCATGTATGTATGGTTTATGCTGTGGCTCTTCTGTCTAGGTTATGCTGGACGAGTATGAGACCCCCATGGGAATCCACACTTTCTGTGTAACAGCCAGTTTCTATCATCAGGATAATGTTGCTGGACTGCTGTAGAATCATAAAATCCCTACAGTGCTAAAGGAAGCCATTCAGCCAATTGGATCTGCATCGACCCTCTGAGAGAGCACTCTACCCAGGTCCACTCCCCCGTCCTCAACATCCTATACCCGTAACCAAACCTGCACACCAAGGGGCAATTTAGCGTGGCCAATCCACCCCACCTGCACATCATTGGGTTGTGGGGATGAAACCCACTCAAGACACGGGGAGAATGTGCAAACTCCACACTGACAGTGACATGGAGCCGGGATCGAAGCCTGATCCTCAGCGCCGTAGGCAGCAGTGCTAACCACTGTGCCACCCTGCAAATTCTACTTCCAAGCTGCCCATGCCGGTTCGGTTTGTCCAAGGCTACTGGACTGTCGTAACAATCTATCTATTCATGAATGTCCTTTAGGGAAGGAGATCCGTGATCTGTTCTGGACTGCATGTGACTCCAGGCACACGGCAACAGCCCTCCGAAATGGCTCAGCCAGCCACTCAGCTGTGAAGAAGGCAGCTCACCACCACCCCCTGCTCAGGGGCAATTAGGGCTGAATGAAGACAGACAAATGACAGGATAACGCTCAATGCGTTTCGTGGCGCAGCGCGTAGTGAGATGTTATTTTCACAAAACTAACAGCGGAGCAGTGAAATTCAGAGATTGGCATTTGGATTTTATTTGTTGAACCACACATCTGCCCCTCGCCAGACGTAGCTGAAGTAACATCTGTGCGTGAATAAAAGCGAACACCATTCTTCCCGCTGTTATTTTTGCAACAAAATGTGAGCTATTGTCTAAGTTCGGGGAAACATCAGAATTAATATGCTAAACTACTCTTGACCTTTTTTAATCTTGCCCCTAGTGTATTTGTGATTCACGCATCTGTGGTACTCATGAGCATTGAAAATATTTGTGTTGAACCGCATCAAAACTGGGAAAAACAAACATCATTTCTGATCGATCACAGGTCACTTGCTTGAAATTGTTCATTCTGATGGATGGTTCGAATACCCCAAACACGCCTTAAATTTCACTTAACTCATCTCATCCCTTAGACTCAGGAGGTAAACTCAGGATGCTTTGGTTTCAAAGCCTTTTTTAGGCTGATAAACTGCTTCGGTGAATTCATTGCTCATCGATGCAGTCATGTAGAAAAGAGGTTTCCTACATAGCTAAACAACATGGGTTTTTGCCTCAGTGAGTGGATATTGTTTAATGGGACATGATCTGTTGCTGAGCTAATATTGGATTTTTGTTGTTGTTGATGTGTTTGTGCATTTGGACAGAAAAAATGAGATGCTATCGCTGCTGTTCTGAGAGGGGATTTAGATGGGATGGTTTTTATAAAGCAGAGCAAATTCGTGACACCCATATGAAATGAAATAATAATCGCTTATTGTCACAAGTAGGCTTCAATGAAGTTACTGTGAAAAGCCCCTAGTCGCCACATCTTAGGGCAGGAGAAAGAGGTGGAGCAGCAGAGAGCTATAACCCTGAGCTAAAAACATTATAATCAATAACTTTTTGTGCGATGCTGCTGTGCACATAAATATCACCAGGGGCCTCACGGTAGCATGGTGGTTAGCATCAATGCTTCACAGCTCCAGGGTCCCAGGTTCGATTCCCGGCTGGGTCACTGTCTGTGTGGAGTCTGCACGTCCTCCCCGTGTGTGCGTGGGTTTCCTCCGGGTGCTCCGGTTTCCTCCCACAGTCCAAAGATGTGCGGGTTAGGTGGATTGGCCATGCTAAATTGCCCGTAGTGTAAGGTTAATGGGGGGATTGTTGGGTTACGGGTATAAGGGTTACGTGGGTTTAAGTAGGGTGATCATTGCTCGGCACAACATCGAGGGCTGAAGGGCCTGTTCTGTGCTGTACTGTTCTGTAATTCTGTTCTGTAAAAATAAAAATAAAAAAAAACTTGCTGTATATAGCAGCAGCTTTCAGAACCTCAGGACATCCCAGAGTGCTTTGCAGTTTTGAACTGGGGGAGGCAAATTTTGCAGGAATGAGAAAGGACTTGGCTGAGGTAGACTGAACAGCACTGCTCGAGGATAAAGCAGTGGAAAACCAGTGGATAGCACTAAAAAGTGAGATCCTAAATGTACAAAGTAGACATGTCCCCTCCAAAAATAAGAGTGATACTGACAAATCTAGAACCCCCTGGTTGCCCAGAGGAATACAGGGGAAGATCAAACAGAAAAAGAAAGTGTATGAAAGGGCGGCATAGTGGTTAGCACTGCTCCCTCACAGCTCCAGGGACCCGGGTTTAATTCCAGCCTTGGGTCACTGTCTGAGTCGAGTTTGTACATTCTCGCCGTGTCTGCGTGGGTTTCCTTCGGGTGCTCTGGTTTCCTCCCACAAGTCCAAAGATGTATGGGTTAGGTGGATTGGCCATGATAAATTGCCCCTTAGTGACCAAGCATGTGCTGGTTGGGATAGGGCTAGATGGATGGGTGAGTGGACATGGGTGGAGTGCACTTTCAGAGGGTCGATGCAGACTCTATGGGCTAAATGGCCTCCTTCTGCACTGTAGGGATTCTTGAATGTCTATGATAGGCACAAATAACTAAGCACTGCAGATAGCTCAGACGAGTAGAGGAAGTGCAGAGGTGAAGAAGGGAGCATGTGTGTAGCTGCCGAGGCTGTGGGAGGGGTTTTCAATTAATATTTTGTCTCCGTGTTTACAAAGGAAATGGATGTTGCAGATATTGTCATCCTGAAGTAACAGTGTGAGATTTTAAATGGGATAATCATAGAGAGGAAGGGCTCAAAGGGTTGAAATCCTCGAAAGTTGATAAGTCTCCAGGGCCAGATGGATTGTTTCCAAGGCTGCTGAAGGAGGTTGGGGAGGAAATAGCAGATGCTCTTGAGGATGATTTTCCAATCCTCACTAGATACAGGGGAGGTACCAGAGGACTGGAGAAATGCAAACGTAGTTACATTGTTTGAAAAGGGATCGAAGGAAATGCAAACAATTATAGGCCAGTTAGTCTTACATTGATGGTGGAGAAATTAGTAGAATCAATCCTCAGAGATAGGATTAACTGTCACATAGAAAGATATGGACTAGTCAGAGATAGTCAGCATGGATTTGTTAAAGGAAGGTCTCGCTTCAGAAATTTGATTGAATTCTTTGAGGAGGTGATAAGAAGGGTTTATGAAGGTGGATGTTGTGTACACGGATTTTAGCAGGGTGTTTGACAAAGTCTCACATGGCAGATTGGTCAAGAAAGTAAAAGCTCATGGGATACAGGGCAATGTGGCAAACTGGATAGAAAGTTGGCTCAGTAACAGGAAACAAAGGGATGCCTGCCCTTGCCAATGGAAAGTTGTTTCAAGTGGTGTTCCACAGGGCTCGGTGTTTGGACCCTTACTGTGTGTTTTATATTAATGATTTGGATCTGTACGTGGGGGACACGATTTGAAATTTGCAGATGACACAAAGATTGGCCGAGTAGTGGATAGTGCAAAGGATAGCTGGAACCTCCAAAATGATATAGATGGGTTGGTGGGGTGGGTGGTATATTGGCAGAGGAATTTTAACACAGAGAAGTGTGAGGTCATGCATTTAGGGAGGTTAAACAGTTGTAGGGAGTACACAATAAATGGGAATAGACTAAAAGGGTTAGATGAAGTGAGAGATTCTGGCATACAAGCGCACAGGTCCCAAAAGGCAGCAGTTTAAGTAGAGAAGGTTGTTAGCAAGGCATTTAGAATGCTGTCCTTCATTAGCAGAGATATAGGCCGGGATTCCTCGCCGGCACGATTCTCTGTTATGCCAGTTCCCGGGAGGGTTTCCCCGACGGCGTGGGGCTGCCCCACAGTGGGAAACCCTATTGACCGGCGGCGTAATGGAAAATCCCGCCAGCTGGTCGGGGCAGAATTGTGGCACGGCGGGGCAGAGAATCCCGCCCATAGAATATAAAAGTAAGGATGTTGGAATATAGATGGGTTGGTGGGGTGGGTGGTATATTGGCAGAGGAATTTTAACACAGAGAAGTGTGAGGTCATGCATTTAGGGAGGTTAAACAGTTGTAGGGAGTTACGCCGCCGGTCAATAGGGTTTCCCACTGTGGGGATGTTGGAATAGTATAAAACACTGGTGAAGCCACAGCTGGAGTATTGTGTGCAGTTCTGGTCACCACATTACAGGAAGGATGTAATTCCTCTGGAGAGAGAGCAGAGGAGGTTTACAAGAATGTTGCCAGAGCTAGTAAAGTGTAGCTACGAGGGGAGATTGGATAGGCTGGGGTTATATTACTTGGAACAAAGAAGGCTGAGGGGTGACTTAACTGAGGTGCACAAAATTATGAGGGGAACAGATAGGCTGGACAGGATAAAATTGTTGTCCTTGGTGGAGAATTCTAGAACCAGGGGACATAGATTCAAGGTGTATGAGGAAAAACGTTTTTATGCAGGAGGTAGTGGGAAACAGCTGCAGTGTTTGTTTATTCTCAGCTTTCCACACACACAATCCTCCCTCTCTAAATATTTATAGCTTGCCAACGTGACGTCATGTCGAAAAGGTTTACAACAGGTTTGGCCAAATGCGAATTAGTCTAGGGGATCCCTCCGGCAGCACACAGATAAGAATTGAAATGTTGGAGAATGAAAGGTTTAGTGAGAGAGAAGCATTAGTAGAGAAATGGTGTTGGGAAAACTGATGGGATTGAAGGCGGATAAATCCCCAGGGCCTGAGAATCTGCATCCCTGAGTGCTTAAGGAGGTGGCTCTGGAAATAGTGGATGCATTGGTGGTCATCTTCGAGGATTCTATAGACTCTGGAACTGTCCCTGCAGATTGGAGGGTAGCTCACGTCACTCCAATATTCAAAAAGGGAGGTAGAGAGAAAGCAGGGAATTATAGGCCAGTAAGCCTAACATCGGTAGTGGGAAAAATGCTTCAATCCATTATCAAGGACTTTATAGCGGAACATTTAGAAAGTAGTGGCAGGATCAGTCAGAGTCAGCATGGATTTATGAGGGGAAAATCATACTTGACAAATCTGTTGGAATTCTTTGAAGAGGTAACCAGTACAGTCGACAAGGGGGAGACATTTGATGTGGTATATTTGGACTTGCAGAAAGCTTTTGACAAAGTCCCGCATAAGAGATTATTGTGCAAGATCAGCCATGATCTCATTGAATGGCGGAGCAGGCTCGAGGGGCCAGATGGCCTACTCCTGCTCCTAGTTCTTATGTTCTAAGATGAAAGCACATGGGATTGGGTAAAATGCATTGAGGTGGATAGAAAACTGGTTGGCAGAGAGGAAACAAAGAATAGGGATTAATGGGTACTTTTCAAATTGGCAGGCAGTAACCAGTGGGGTACCACAGGCATCGGTGGTGGGACCCCAGCTATTCACAATATATATTAATGATTTAGATGAAAGAACAAAATGTAGCATCTCAAAGTTTGCAGATGATACTAAATTAGGTGGGAGGGTGAATTGTGACGAGGATGCAGGGATCCTATAGCAAGATCTGGACAGGTTGGGCGAGTGGGCAAACCAATGGCAGATGCAGTATAATTTGGATAAGTGTAAGGTTATTCATTTTGGAAGCAAAAATAGGAAGGCAGATTACTACCTGAATGGTTGTAAATTGGGAGAGAGGAGTGTGCAGCAGGACCTGTGTGTCCTTGTGCACTATTCGCTGAAGGTAAGCATGCAGGTGCAGCAGACGGTAAAGAAGGCTAATGGTATGTTGGCCTTCATTGCAAGAGGTTTTGAGTATAGAACCAGGGATGTGTTGCTGCAATTATACAGGGCCTTGGTGAGGCCACACTTGGAGTATAGTGTGAAGTTTTGGTCTCCTTCTCTGAGGAAGGATGTTCTTGCTCTCGAGGGAGTGCAGCGAAGGTTTACCAGACTGATTCCAGGGATGGTGGGACTGTCATATGAGGAGAGACTGGCCAGGTTGGGATTGTTCTCGCTGGAGTTCAGAAGAATGAGGAGGGATCTCAGAAAGACTTATAAATTCTAACAGGACTAGACAGGGTAGATGCAGGGAAGATGTTCCCAATGATGGGTGTGTCCAGAACCAGGAGTCACAGCCTTAGGATTCAGGGTAAATAATTTCGGACAGATATAAGGAGACATTTCTTGACACACAAAGTGGTGAGCCTGTGGAACTTATTACCACAGGAAGTAGTTGATGATAAAACTTTGAATATATTCAAGAGGTGGCTGGATATAGCACTTGGGGAGAATGAGATCTAAGACTATGGGGAGAAAGCAGGATTAGGCTATTGAGTTGGATGATCAGCCATGATGAAAGGCCTCCTCCTGCTCCTATCTTCTATGTATCTATGTATAGCCCCTGGTGAGACATTCCCAGGCAGTGCCCTGGCATTGCCCAGCACATGTTTTCATTGCCATGTTGCCACTGCCAGTTTGACACAGTGCTGGGGCAGGCCCTAGTGGGAGCCCAACCCGGGGGGGGGGGGTTTATTTATGTGTGGGTGTCGGGGAGAGCGGACACTGAGGTTGGGAGGGAGTTCTGGTGATGATTGTCAGGTTGGTGGTGGGACGAGGGTGGGGTGGGATGCCGGAGATAATTTCCAGGAGACCCCAACACCTCAGTGGTGGGTGCTGGGCGCCGTTAGATTGCAGTGTAGATCTCTATGGAACCGCCTGTCAGCTCTATTAGGCCCTGCCCTACCAGAGTGACAGCCAAACCACATCCACTCATTTGTTTTCTTTAAAGAGGCTCAAGACCTGGTGGGAAATGGAAAGCTACACTTTGGTTTACAGTCTCAGCCTGACACTGCCAAATTCTGGTCAAGCCCAGGTCATCATGTACCATCACTGAGCCCTGGTGCCTCGGCCTCCTCTCCTATAATTCCAAACAGAAGTGTTGCTTTCCAATCTTCAGATGTGCAGCATGGTCGGCACAGGCTTGGAGGGCCAAAGGGCCTGTTCCTGTGCTGTAATTTTCTTTGTTCTTTGTATTCTTTCTTCTTCGTTCTTATATTCCTTAACAACTGGGAAGAATTGTTTCCTAAGTTTTCCTTTTCAGTTAGAATCTGCCTGAGAAACATACACACATTTCATCAGAAGTGGATCAGCTTCATTATTTTTCTGTTCATTGAATGGGGGCATCGCTGGCTGGGCCAATATTTAAGAGTCAACCACATTGCTGTGGACCTGGCGTTACATGTAGGCCAGGTAAGGATGGCAGATTGCCCTCCCCAAGAGACATTGATGAACAAGATAGATCTTTACAACAATGGTTTCATGGTCATCTTCATTAAACACAGTAGCGCAGTGGGGTGCAGCACAGTAGCACAGTTGCTTCACATATCCAGGGTCCCAGGTTCGATTCCTGGCTTGGGTCACAGTCTGTGCGGAGTCTGCACGTTCTCCCCGTGTCTGCGTGGGTTTGCTCCGGGTGCTCCGGTTTCCTCCCACAGTCCAAAGATGTGCAAGTTATGTGGATTGGTTATGATAAATTGCCCCTCAGTGTCCAAAAAATAAGGTTAGGTGGGGTTACTGGGTTACGTTGGGGGCTTGGTTAGGGTGCTCCTTCCAAGGGACGGTGCAGACTTGATGGGCCGAATGGCATCCTTCTACACTCTAAATTCTATGATTCTACGATTAAACATTTGTATTGGGTTCACATTTCACCAGTTGTAATGGCGGGAGTTGAACCCTGGATCTCTGCTTTATGAGTTCAGTAATAATTCCATTGCCTCCCCTGGAGTGATTATGGCCATCCAAGTAAAATCCAAGTCACACACTGAACCTCTACCCTGGGAGATTCAATCCTGGTAGCATCACAATCAGTCACCCTGCATCAGTCGAAGCCGTCGAATAGATTGTTAACTTCTACACCTAACTATGTCTGTTTCTCCAGCTAAGTGAGCGAAATAAAAGTGTAGGCGTGAGTTCAGGAAGCTGAGCAGCGGATCTAAGTTGGCTTGTGTGGCGCTGAGTGAGTGCAATACAATCTGAGGCGTCACCTTTTTAATGAGATGTTCCACTGATACCCTGGACTGAATGTTACGAGGGGGGAGTTGGAAGACCCACCAACCCCACCGAACGTGGAGGGGAAGCCACGTGGGTTGTGGACGTGAGTGCGCGAGGAACACCTGCTGCGAAGTGCAAAGAGAAAGGCAATCAAAAGTATATGCCGCGACAATCGAAAAATAATGAGAGATTCAAACCTGCAGGCACAGAACAAGTCAAGGGCGTGAACAGGTTTCATATTTCACACTCAAGTCTATAATATCAAAAGGAATTAGGATGTACATTGAGAAATGTGAGTTAGTAAGAGGCACCTCTTTTCAAAATTAATGCTGACTGCTTCATATTTACTCACATTTCTCCAAGTGATTACTAATTTATTTCCATGTTAGAGACTCGAGCATTTCCCAACAAATATACGAAACAGTAAAGAGAGAGTGAGACCGTGCCTGGGATACTGTGAACAGTTTTGGTCCCCTTATCTCTCTCTTGGGCAGTCCCTCAGGGTCGAGGGTGACTTGCTTCCACTCCGGGGAGGTGGGTTCTGCGGAGGCTCAATAATCTGATCCCGGATCCACAGACTCTGCAACAGGGTTGGCAGATGGTGTTTGCTGAGGTGGGTGGGTGGCTCTGGATTCTGCCCTCTCCTTTTGCTGTTTACACTTGGCCTCCGCGTGCTCCACCCTGCGACTCACAGCATGATTGGCGTCTTTGCAGATGCTTTTTCCAGTTTGTGCGTTCTAAGGCAAATGATTCTCACATGTCGATGGGGATGTTGTATTTATTTAGGGAGCTTTCAGAATGTCTTTGTAGCGTTTCCTCTGCCCTCCGAGTGACCGCTTGCCATTGCGGAGCTTGGAGTAGAGCACCTGTTTTAGGAGTCTTGTGCTGGGCATGCGGGCAATGACCCATCGCAGCTGGCCGAGCATGACCAGTTCCTCAATACAGGGGATATTGGCCTGGGAGAGGACGCTCACGTTGGTACACCTATCCTGCCAGTAGATTTGCAGGATTTTGTGGAGAAAACATTGGTGATATCTCTCCAAGGATTTAAGATGTTTGCTGTACATTGTCCATGTTTCTGATGCATACAGGAGGGCAGGGACCATGGCTGCCCTGTTGACCATGAGCTTGGTGCTGGGTATGAGGTCTCGATCTTCGAATACTCTGTTCCTCAGGCATCTGAAGACTGCACTGGCGCATTGGAGTCGATGCTGGGTTTCTTTGTCAATGTCTGCTCGCACCGAGAGGCGGCTCCTGAGGTAAGGGAAATGATCCACATTGTCCAAGGGCTCACCGTGGATCTTAATAGTCGGGGGATAGTTTTGTGTGGCAGGAGTGGTCTGGTCGAGTTAACAGCTTTGGTCCCCTTTCTAAGGGAAGATACACTGGCATTGGAGGCAGCCCAGAGAAGGTACACTCCGTTCATCCTGGGTTTGAAGGGTTTTCTTTTGAGCCGATTTTGAGTAGATTCGGCCTGTAATTATTGGAGTTTAGACGAATGAGAGGCAACCTTATTGAGACGTATCGGGCGGCATTCTCCATTTGGCTGACCCCGAAATCTGGAAACACGATTGGGCTGAGAATAGGTCCTGACGGCAATATCGTGGTGGGCGTCGATTTGACGCCAAATCGCAATTTTCCATCACCTCGGCAGCGATGCCAATGTGTTCCGGAATGTATGTACAGTAAACACCATTTACATATCACTAGCGGGCCCGACCCAGTATTCTCCGAGGCCTCCACGATTCTCCTCCTCCAATGGGTGTAGTTTCCCCACAGCGCGGTAAACTTGTGCTTTGAAAATCATGAATCCTGTGTTGTGCCTGATCAGGGAGTGATGGGATGTAGGACACAGAGAGGCACGACTGTGGACTGCCGGGCCGGACACTGGCCAGACGGGCTGCGGTGGGCGGGTAGGGCCAGGGCCGGGGGAAGGGTAGTGGTGATGGGGAAACAGGTCAAGTGATCGGAGTGCCATCCCACAGGACTGGAGTGATGTCCAGTCACATAAGAACTAGGAGCAGGAGTAGGCCATCTGGCCCCTCGAGCCTGCTCCGCCATTCAATGAGATCATGGCTGATCTTTTGTGGACTCAGCTCCACTTTCCGGCCCGAACACCATAACCCTTAATCCCTTTATTCTTCAAAAAACTATCTATCTTTATCTTGAAAACATTTAATGAAGGAGCCTCAGTTCTTCACTGGGCAAGGAATTCCATAGATTCACAACCCTTTGGGTGAAGAAGTTCCTCCTAAACATAGTCCTAAATCTACTTCCCCTTATTTTGAGGCTATGCCCCCTGGTTCTGCTTTCACCCACCAGTGGAAACAACCTGCCTACATCTATCCTGTCTATTCCCTTCATTATTTTATATGTTTCTGTAAGATTGCCTCATATCCTTCCACATTTCAACGAGTACAGTCCCAGTCTACTCAACCTCGCCTCGTAATCCAACTCCTCAACTCTGGGACTAACCTCATTAATCTCCTCTGTTCACCCTCCAGTACATTCTTTCTCAGGTAAGGAGACCAAAACTGAACACAATACTCCAGGTGTGGCCTCACTAACACCTTATTCAATTGCAGCATAACCTTCCTAGTCATAAACTCCATCCCTCTAACAATGAAGGACAAAATTCCATTTGCCTTCTTAATCACCTGTTGCACCTGTTAACCAACTTTTTGCGATTCATGCACTAGCACACCCAGGTCTCTCTGCACAGCAGCATGTTTTAATACTTTATCATTTAAATAATAATTCCTTCTGCTTTATTCCTACCAAAATGGATAACCTCACATTTGTCAACATTGTATTCCATCTGCCAGACCTTAGCCAATTCACTTAACCTTTCCAAATCCCTCTGCAGACTTTCAGTATCCTCTGCACTTTTTGCTTTACCAGTCATCTTAGTGTCATCTGCAAACTTGGACACATTGCCCTTTGTCCACAACTCCAAATCATCTATGTAAATTATGAACAATTGTGGGCCCAACACTGATCCCTGAGGGTCACCACTAGCTACTGATTGCCAACCAGAGAAACACCCATTTATCCCCACTCTTTGTTTTCTATTAATTAACCAATCCTCTATCCATGCTGCTACTGTACCCTTAACGCCGTGCGTCATTATCTTACGCAGCAACCTTTTGTGTGGCACCTTGTCAAAGGCTTTCTGGAAATCCAGATATACCACATCCATTGGCTCCCCATTGTCTACTGCACTGGTAATGTCCTCAAAATAATGCCATTAAATCAATTAGGCATGACCTGCCCTTTATGAACCCATGCTGCGTCTGTCCAATGGGACAATTTCCATCCAGATTTCTTCCTTGATGATAGATTCCAGCAATTTCCCTGCTACCGAAGTTATGCTAACTGGTCTATAGTTACCCGCTTTCTGCCTACCTCCTTTTTTAAACAGTGGTTTCATGTTTGCTAATTTCCAATTCACCGGGATCATGGATCGATATTACCGTGGATTGCAAGGCAGCCATCTTGCTGCGCACCCTTTGACCACACCTGACCACGTTGGCCCCTGGTTCTGAAGAGTGACATCGGTCATATGGGTGGCCCCACACTCCCACCCCACACTCCGCTACACCCCCACCACTTGGCCGCCACCCGCCGGCAGCCCACCCAGAGCTACGCCCACAGTAGCCCCTATGGGGATGCACGGTGGGAATTGCAGAGCATACCCCTGGCAAGGGCAGTGTCAGCCGATGGTACCCCTGGCACCAGGGCAGGCACCAGGGGCAAGGTCTAGGACAACTCATCGCTGCCGACTCATCGCCGCCGACTCATCGCCGCTGACTCATCGCCAGCCCAACTCATCGCCAGCCCAACTCATCGCCAGCCCAACTAAAAATTGAAATTCATGGTAAAAGCTGTCGGCGGCGGGTAACTTTTGAACGGCCCGCACCAAGCATTTGATAGATAGACCGGCCGGCGAACCAAGTTATATCACAGTTCAGACCGGTGGTATTTCAAATTAAATAAAAATTAATGGAGGTTAAAAGACTTATTTAACTGTAATATAACTTGGTTCGCCGGCCGGTCTATCTATCAACTGCTTGGTGCGGGCCGTTCAAAAGTTACCCGCCGCCGACAGCTTAGTGTTTGAAACACCGAGTGTGCAGATTAGACCAAATAAGGAGGTCTGAACTTGGTGGATTTAGTTGGACAGCCTTTGGAGAGGTAAGGTACTGTTTGGATAGTGCCCTGGGACCCCTTTGAGAGAGGTAAGGTAGTCTTTGGGATTGTTAAAAGTGAACATGATTATGCACTTTTTACACACAGTCCAACTGCCAAAGAACTATGAAAGAACTCTCAAAGCTGTCAAGGAATTGTCGTAACTATAAAGGAATTGTCAAAGCTTATTTTGCTAAATTGGCATAGAGGGGTGCACAGAGTGGTGGGGTGGAGGGGGGGGGGGGGTTGCATGGATTTGCATGAAGCTGGCATGGTGACATGGGGGTTTGAGGACCCATAGCGGTGGTTAAAGTGGCATGGGTTTGGATAGGTTAACCAGGATTGGGCATAGGGTTGAAGGGCGGTGTTTTATTTTTTATTGTAATTATCTCAACGCAGCGCCTTCTGCTCAGCCTGCCTCCAAATTAATTTTGAAGTCGTGCTAGGAAATCTCCCGACTCTGAGCGCCAACCTGGGGATAAGGATCCAGGCCTTGGAAACCCGACTAAAGAAATAACAACCACCTGAAAGATTCACGAATTATCTTGAGAGGGAGAGGTCAACAAAAAGTCTTGTTTCTAATCCAGTTTGCATCTTTTCATTTTCAATGCTGCTTTTCATTTTTTTAAATGACTGTGGGAAAACTTACAAGGCGTCTCTCAACTTATTTTTAAAGCACTTGACGTTTCTAGGTGTGGTTAGCATTAATGTTTAAGACCTTGTGCACAAGGATAAATAGATACTTAAGGAGACTCTTGACGGTTCGAATATTGCACTGGACTCAAATATTGCACAACGGTTTTCTTCTCCAGTTAGTGGAGTGAGCTAAAACAGGACAAACAAAAAAGAACGTAAATTTTGAACGTAAAAGCAGTGTTGGTGCCGCCGACAGCTTTTACCATGAATTAAATTTGAAATACCACCGGTCTGAACTGTGATATAACTTGGTTCGCCGGCCGGTCTATCTATCAAATGCTTGGTGCGGGCCGTTCAAAAGTTACCCGCCGCCGACAGCTTTTACTATGAATTACCATGAATTACAATTTTTAGTTGGGCTGGCGATGAGTTGGGCTGGCGATGAGTTGGCTGGCGATGAGTTGGGCTGGCGATGAGTTGGGCTGGCGATGAGTTGGGCTGGCGATGAGTCAGCGGCGATGAGTCGGCAGCGATGAGTCGGCAGCGATGAGTTGTCCCATTCCCCCAGGGGCATAGGACCCCAGTGCCGGGCAGCAGCAGGGCCAGGGGTGCGGTGGTGGGGGAGACAAATGGGGGCAGAGTCCGCAGTGCCAACTGGGGCCACCATGTAGCCCAGTGGACCTGGTTGGGCACCATGCTAACATGTCGGCCTTTCAGTCCCTGCAGACAATGCATATTGGAATTCAACCAGCAATGGTGGCCTTCCTCCGAGTCGCCTCAGCCCTGAGGGGTGCCCTGAGGCTGTACGAGCTGGCGCTGCACGAGGAGGAGGAAGCTGCAGCACCAGAGCGTGCCACAGAGGAACAGGTGGCAGCCGCCCAGGATGGAGAGTCAGCTGCCCAACAGGCTGAGGATGAGGACGTGCCAAGGAGACGTTGTGTGTACCGGCACCGCTAGTCATTTGAGGACCTGCCTGACTGAGCATGCCTTCAGTGCCTCTGCCTGAGCAGTGAGACAGTGCGACATATTGGCCAGATGCTGGCACACCTGGCACTGCGGGGGTATGGGGGAGGACACCCACTTCCGGTGGCCGTCAAGGTGACGGTCACCCTGAACCTTTCAGCGAAGGAGTCCTTCCAGGCGCCCTGTGGGAACCTGTCCAGGATCTCACAGAGCTCGGTGCACAGGTGTATCCGTGCCGCCATGGAGGGCCTGTTTGCCCAGGCGCCTTAACACATCCATTTCAATGTGGGCCGAGCCCACCAGGATTGTGTGAGCCCACGTAAGCCACGCCGTCGGGGATTCGGCCAGATGTTCGCATGTTCCCGCTGGGTGTGGTCAGGAACCTCTTTGGGGCTGGCAGGAACCTTGTCGTAGCTGGCGGGACGGGGCTGGCCCAGAGACTCACAATGAGTCTGGCGCGCATGTGAAATGTGTTTTTCACCATCTGCCTGATTCACGGGACATCACGATTCCTGCCGCTGCCTTAAGGCCCCCAGAGAATCCCCCCCCCACCGATGTGTGTGCAGACATAGACCCGTGGGGGTGAGGGAAAACACAGGTTGCCTTGGCGCATAACTGAGCTAAAACTGTTCTGAAATGGCAGTTCTGGAAGAGCAAACCCTTCACTGGCTGTGCGTGGAAAAATGCATCATTCAGTGAATTGGCTGAGTTAGTCATTGCTATTGCAGAGTTACCCTCCAAAAGTTGGAGTATTTAATTGAAACTTTGTCCCAGTTTGTATAATATGCAAAACAACCGATAATTAATAACTGTAATTAAAATATCCGAATTGCAAAAAAAATGAAGACTTTCACATGCATTTAATTAAAAAATGGTAGCAGCATAAAAGAGACAATAATTGCAACTAATTTTCTCACAATGAATATAATGTGGATCAGAATTCCATATGTCATTAAAGCGAATTGGAAAAATGTTTGAATTACTGCAAAGGTTCAGGTTAAAGTCACAGGTGTTTGTTCTCCCGTTCAACACAGATTTGAAATGTTGTCATTTTGATATCTGGGGCTAGATTCCCTGATTCCCCCCCAGCCGTGTGGTTCTCGGCATCGCGCCATTCGCTGACGGAGTGGTTCTCCACACACGCCGTACGTCAATGGGATTTCCCATTGAAGTCACGCCACACCACCGGGAAACGTGCGCGTGGGAGTGCATTGCCGGCAGAACCAGTGGGTCGCAACAGCTGGAGAATTACGGCCCTGATCTCCCTCAGCCCATTTTGGGAAGTTGGGAATTTGCCAGCATCGAAGCACCCATTAGGAATTGATATGGCTTGGCTTGTTTCACATCCTTCCATGAAGACCAAAGAACGGCTTGGACTTTGGAATGGATTTCCAAGTCGCTCCCTTGTTGGCCGTTCAGCATGCGAGGTTGGGACTCCCAAAGATGTGCTGGTTCGGTGGTGGTCATGCTAAATTGCCACAAAATGTCCAAATGAGGTTACGGGTTCATGGGGATGGGCCTGGTCGGGTGCTCTTTTGGAAGGTCGGTGTAGGCTTAATAGGCCAAATGGGCTCCTTCTGCACTGTCGGGATTCTATGATTCCATCACACTTTCCAACAATGAAAATCCCTCCCTAACAGCACAGTGGGTGTACCTACACCTCAAGGACTCAAGAAGGCAACTCACCGTCACCTTCTGAAAGGCAATTAGGGATGGGCAATAAATGCTGGCCTAACCAGCGACGCCCACATCCCGTAAATGAATTGGAAAAAAAAATCCAGGTGATAAACTCCAAGACTGAAAGCAAGGAGGTAGGGTGTGTTCATCTTTCACTATGCTTCTGAGGTATGTCTCCAGGCAGCTACACTGTTACCTGACAGTAGGCCTCAAATGGCACCGCTGCCCTCTCCCGCAATCCGGGAAATGACTCGGAGCAGGATGCTGGTGGGGAGCCAGCATGTCGGCTGCTGGTGAAAATCCTGTACCTACCGCCTGTAAGATCTGGCATTTGCTTTACTCTAATTTAATTGCAAGCCTTTTGTCAATTACAATCACAGGAAGAGATGATCTAAAAGGGAATTTCACTTCAGGCTGCTACAGATCCCGTTAGGTATGAATGTGTTTTCACAGGCTTCACAGAATTGATTAAGTTCATCGCAATAACTACAAATCACGATGCTGAGCAGAAGGCAGTGCCAAAAGTACAATCGAGGACCAGACCCCAACAGTGGCTAGGATACTAGACAGAAACACCAATATTTTATTTAATTTGTTAAACTGTGAGGAAAGGATTCTAATAACTTTAACACTGTAAATACACTGTAAATATCAACTACCAGTTAAACAATGCTTAACAATACAATGAAACATTCCTAACTTCTATCTTTATCTCCACTCAACAAAACCCATGCCAGGCCACAATCCACTTTTAAACACAGTTAGCAGACTTGCTGTAAAGAGATATCTTGGATAAACCACTTTATGAAAGAGAGATCCTTCATGTATATTCTTGCCCCCCCCCCCCCCCCCCCCCCCCCCCCCCCCCCCCCCCCCCCCCCCCCCCCAACTCAACAACCCCTCCCAACCACTCCCATCAGAGATCTGCTTCCACAATCTTTTCTGATATCTCCTTCAGAACCCTGGGGTGTAGACCTTCTGGTCTGGGTGAATTATCCACCATCAGACCTTTCAGCTTCCCCAGCACCTTCTCCTTAGTGATGGCCACTACACTCACCTCTGTCCCCTGACTCTCTTGACGTTCTGGTGTCTTCCACCATGAAGACTGATGCAAATTCAGTCCCTAAGCAATTTCCTTGTTCCCCATTATTACTTCTAAGGGGCCTCACGGTAGCATGGTGGTTAGCATCAATGCTTCACAGCTCCAGGGTCCCAGGTTCGATTCCGGCTGGGTCACTGTCTGTGTGGAGTCTGCACGTCCTCCCCGTGTGTGCGTGGGTTTCCTCCGGGTGCTCCGGCTTCCTCCCACAGTCCAAAGATGTGCGGGGTTAGGTGGATTGGCCATGCTAAATTGCCCGTAGTGTAAGGTTAATGGGGGGATTGTTGGGTTACGGGTTACGTGGGTTTAAGTAGGGTGATCATTGCTCGGCACAACATCGAGGGCCGAAGGGCCTGTTCTGTGCTGTACTGTTCTATGTTCTATGTTCTACAGCCTTATTTTCCAGTGGTCCAATGTCCATTTTTGCCTCTTTCGTAACTTTTATGTATCGAAAAAAAACTCTTGCAATCATCTTTTACATTACTGGTTAGCTTACACTCATATTTCATCTTCTCCCCTCCTTTATTGCATTTTTATTTGTCCTTTGCTTGCTTTTAAAGGCTTCCCAATCCTATGGCTTCCCAATAATCCTCGCCATTTTGTATGATTTTTCTTCTGCTTTTATGCTGTCCTTTACTTCCCTCATCCTCCATGGATGCCTCATCCTCCCCTTCGCATGTTTCCTCCTCCTTGGAATGAATTTCTGTTGTGCTTCCCGAATAACTCCCAAAAAACCCTGCCATTGCTGTTCCATTCCCTGCTAAGCTCCCCTTCCAATCAACTCTGGCCAGCTACTCCCTCGTGTCTTTGTAGTTACCTTTATTCAATTGTAATACTGTTACACCTGATTGCAGCTTCTCCCTCTCAAACTGCAGGGTAAATTCTATCATATTGTCGTGACTGCCCCCTAAAGGTTCCTCCATCTTAAGTTTCCTAATCATGTCTGCCTCATTACACACCACCAAATCCAGAATTTCCTGTTCCCTAGTGTGCTCCAAGCTGTTCCGTATACTGCGTGTATTTAGGTACAACAGCCTCAGTCCTGCGTTGTCCCCCCTTCTCATAATTGACCTTTTATCTCGCTCTGACTCTCAGCTCCCGCTCTGACTCTCAGCTCCCGCTCTGACTCTCGGCTCCCGCTCTGACTCTCGGCTCCCGCTCTGACTCTCGGCTCCCGCTCTGACTCTCGGCTCCCGCTCTGACTCTCGGCTCCCGCTCTGACTCAGCTCCAGCTCTGACTCTCCGCTCCCGCTCTGACTCTCGGCTCCCGCTCTGACTCTCGGCTCCCGCTCTGACTCTCGGCTCCCGCTCTGACTCTCGGCTCCCGCTCTGACTCTCGGCTCCCGCTCTGACTCTCGGCTCCCGCTCTGACTCTCGGCTCCCGCTCTGACTCTCGGCTCCCGCTCTGACTCTCGGCTCCCGCTCTGACTATCGGCTCCCGCTCTGACGCTCCGCTCCCGCTCTGACTCTCCGCTCCCGCTCTGACTCTCCGCTCCCGCTCTGACTCTCAGCTCCCGCTCTGACTCTCCGCTCCCGCTCTGACTCTCCGCTCCCGCTCTGACTCTCCGCTCCCGCTCTGACTCTCCGCTCCCGCTCTGACTCTCAGCTCCCGCTCTGACTCTCAGCTCCCGCTCTGACTCTCAGCTCCCGCTCTGACTCTCCGCTCCCGCTCTGACTCTCAGCTCCCGCTCTGACTCTCAGCTCCCGCTCTGACTCTCAGCTCCCGCTCTGACTCTCAGCTCCCGCTCTGACTCTCAGCTCCCGCTCTGACTCTCAGCTCCCGCTCTGACTCTCAGCTCCCGCTCTGACTCTCAGCTTCCGCTCTGACTCTCCGCTCCCGCTCTGACTCTCCGCTCCCGTTCTGACTCTCAGCTCCCGCTCTGACTCTCAGCTCCCGCTCTGACTCTCCGCTCCCGCTCTGACTCTCCGCTCCCGCTCTGACTCTCCGCTCCCGCTCTGACTCTCGGCTCCAGCTCTGACTCTCGGCTCCCGCTCTGACTCTCGGCTCCCGCTCTGACTCTCCGCTCCCGCTCTGACTCTCGGCTCCCGCTCTGACTCTCAGCTCCCGCTCTGACTCTCAGCTCCCGCTCTCACTCTCAGCTCCCGCTCTGACTCTCCGCTCCCGCTCTCACTCTCGGCTCCCGCTCTGACTCTCGGCTCCCGCTCTGACTCTCCGCTCCCGCTCTGACTCTCCGCTCCCGCTCTGACTCTCAGCTCCCGCTCTGACTCTCAGCTCCCGCTCTGACTCTCAGCTCCCGCTCTGACTCTCAGCTCCCGCTCTGACTCTCAGCTCCCGCTCTGACTCTCAGCTCCCGCTCTGACTCTCAGCTCCCGCTCTGACTCTCCGCTCCCGCTCTGACTCTCCGCTCCCGCTCTGACTCTCAGCTCCCGCTCTGACTCTCAGCTCCCGCTCTGACTCTCAGCTCCCGCTCTGACTCTCAGCTCCCGCTCTGACTCTCAGCTCCCGCTCTGACTCTCAGCTCCCGCTCTGACTCTCAGCTCCCGCTCTGACTCTCAGCTTCCGCTCTGACTCTCCGCTCCCGCTCTGACTCTCCGCTCCCGTTCTGACTCTCAGCTCCCGCTCTGACTCTCAGCTCCCGCTCTGACTCTCCGCTCCCGCTCTGACTCTCCGCTCCCGCTCTGACTCTCCGCTCCCACTCTGACTCTCAGCTCCAGCTCTGACTCTCAGCTCCCGCTCTGACTCTCAGCTTCCGCTCTGACTCTCAGCTTCCGCTCTGACTCTCCGCTCCCGCTCTGACTCTCCGCTCCCGCTCTCACTCTCAGCTCCCGCTCTCAGCTCCCGCTCTGACTCTCCGCTCCCGCTCTGACTCTCCGCTCCCGCTCTGACTCAGCTCCAGCTCTGACTCTCAGCTCCCGCTCTCACTCTCAGCTCCCGCTCTGACTCTCCGCTCCCGCTCTGACTCTCAGCTCCCACTCTGACTCTCAGCTCCCGCTCTGACTCTCAGCTCCCGCTCTGACTCTTAGCTCCCGCTCTGACTAATTTAATAAACCATGCCATGTCATTGATCCAGCCAGGCCTCCACGCTTGGGGGCCTCGCATCCTTCCACTGAAGAAGAATCCTCCGCTGGGCTACCAGGGACGCAAAGGCCAGAATACCGGCCTCTTTCGCCTCCTGCACTCCCGGCTCCTCTACAACCCAAATATTGCGAGCCCCCAGCCCGATTTGATCCTGGATCCTACCAACCCTCGACACCGTCTTAGATACGCCCTTCCAAAATTCCTCCAGCGCTGGGCATACCCAGAACATATGGGTGTGGTTTGCTAGGCTCCCTGAGCACCTAACACACCTGTCCTCACCCCCCAAAAAACCGGCTTATCCTTGTCCCTGTCACGTGTGCCCTGTGCACCGAAAACAGTATGAGGCTGAGCCTCACGCACGAAGAGGAAGAGTTCATCCTCCCTCGGGCATCTGCCCATGTCCCCTCCTCGATCTCCTCACCCAGCTCCTCCTCCCACTTAACTTTCAGCTCCTCCACCGAGGTCTCCGCCTCCTCCTGCATCACCAGGTATGTTGCCGAAAGCTTCCCCTCTCCAACCCACACCCCCGAGAGCACCCTGTCCTGTACCATGCGTGGCGGCAGCAGCGGGAATTCCACCACTTGCCGCCTGGCAAACACCCTTACCTGTAGATATCTAAAGGTGTTTCCCGGGGTGAGCCTGTACATCTCCTCCAGGTCACCCAGGCTCGCGAACTTCCCATCCACAAACAGGTCCCCCAACCTTCTTATCCCTGCCCTGTGCCACCCCGAAAACCCTCCATCTATTCTCCCCGGGACAAACCAGTGGTTCCCGTGTATCGGGCCCCACACCGAGGCCCCCACCTCCCCCCTGTGCCGCCTTAATTGCCCCTAACTTTTGAGGGTAGCCGCCATCACCGGGCTCATGGTATACCACGTTGGAGGGAGTGGCAGCGGCGCCGTTGCCAATGCCTCCAGACTCGTACCCTCACAAGACGGCGTCTCCAGCCTCTTCCATGCCGCCCCCTCCCCCTCCATCGCCCACTTTTGCACCATTGCCACATTAGCGGCCCAGTAGTACCCACAGAGGTTGGGCTGCGCCAGCACCCCCCCATCCCTACTCCGCTCCAGAAACACCCTTCTCACCCTCGGAGTCCCTCGCGCCCACACAAACCTCGTTAAGCTCCTGTTGATCCGCCTAAAGAAGACCTTTGGGATAAGAATGAGGAGGCACTGGAACAGGAACAAAAACCTTGGGAGCACCGTCATCTTGACTGACTGCAGCCTACCCGCCAGGGATAGTGGCAACGCGTCCCACCTCTTAAACTCCTCCTACATCTGCTCCACCAACCTCGTGAAATTCAGTCTATGCAGGGCCCCCCCAGCTCCTGGCCGCCTGGACCGCCAAATACCTGAAGCTCCTCTCCGCCTTTTTTAGTGGAAGCTTGCCAATCCCCCTCTCCTGGTCCCCTGGGTGAACCACGAACAACTTGCTCTTCCCCATGTTGTGCTTGTACCCTGAGAAACCCCAAACTCCCTGAGGATCCTCATTTCCTCCAGCATTTCCCCCACTGGGTCCGCCACATATAGCATCAAGTTGTTCGCATAGAGAGACACCCTATGCTCCTCCCCACCCCGCACCAGCTCCCTCCAGTTCCTCAACTCCCTCAGTGCCATAGCCAGGGGTTCAATCGCCAGTCCGAAGAGCAGGGGGGACAGGGGGACACCCCTGCCTCGTCCCTCGATGCAACCGGAAATACTCAGACCTCCTCTTGTTCATGGCCACACTCGCCATCGGGACCTCGTACAACAGCCTAACTGACCTGACGAACCCCTCCCCAAACCCGAACCTCTTCAGCACCTCCCACAAATACCCCCACTCTACCCTATCGAAGGCCTTCTCAGCGTCCATCGCCGCCACTATGTCTGACTCCCCCTCCCTCGCCGGCATCATAATAACGTTCAGGAGCCTCCGCGCATTTGCGTTCAACTGCCTCCCCTTCACGAACCTCGTCTGGTCTTCGTGGATAACCTGCGGCACACAATCCTCAATTCTCGTGGCTAAGACTTCGCCAGCACCTTGGCATCTACATTTAACAGCGAGATCGGCCTGTAAGACCCACACTGTAGGGGATCCTCGTCCCGCTTCAGGAACAAGGAGATCAGTGCCCGGGACATCGTCGGGGAGAAAGTACCCCCCTTCCTTGCCTCATTGAAGGTCCTAACCAGCAATGGGCCCAACAGGTCCACATATCTTTTGTAAAATGTGACCGGGAAACCGTGTGGCCCCGGTGCCTTCCCCGCCTGCATGCTCCCTATCCCTTTGGCCAGCTACTCCAGCCGAATCGGGGCCCCTAATCCCACCACCGCCTTCAGCGCCTCCCAAACCATCCCCACTTGGACCTCCCTGTTATCGTTGGCCTCCAGGTATCTTTCTATGCTTCCTCGGACCCACTCGCTCACCTCCTCGTCCACCAACAGCCCCACCTCCAAGCGCCACAACGGGCGCTGGTCCCTCTCCTCCCCCAGCTCTAGGTCCACCCAATGCGGGGCGTGATCCGAAATGGCTATCGCTGAGTACTCGGTATCCTCTACTCTCGCAATCAGCGCCCTGCTCATAACAAAGAAGTCGATCCGGGAATAGGCCTTATGAACGTGCGAGGAGAATGAAAATTCCCTAGCCCCCGGCCTTGCAAATCTCCAAGGGTCCACCCCTCCCATCTGGTCCATAAACCCGCTCAGAACTTTAGCCGCCGCCGGCCTCCTACCTGTCCTAGACCTGGAGCGATCCAGTACCGGATCCAACACCGTATTAAAGTCCCCCCCCCCCCAATATTAGGCCCCCCACTTCCAAGTCCGGGATACGACCCAATATGCGGCGCATAAAACCCGCATCATCCCAGTTCGGGGCATACACATTGACCAGCACCACCCTCTCCCCTTGTAGCTTACCACTTACCATCACATACCTGCCGCCATCGTCTGTCACAATGTTCGACGCCTCGAACGACACCCTCTTTCCCACCAAGATCGGCATTCCCCACGGCGGCAGACCCCTGCCCCGACCCCCTCTGCTCGCTCCAGCTCCCCCTTGACCATACCAGCAGCAACCCAGTTTCCCCACCCCCTCCAGCTAGGACACTTCTTAGCTGCATTGCTCCCCCCATTGCACGCCCGCAAGTCAGCTGACTCCTGCTGACCCCGGCCGCTCCTGCCTCTCCTTCGACTCCTCCCATTGTGGGACTTCCCCCCCCCCTCCATTACCCACCAGCAGGCTCTCCGCCTCCCCCATCCATCCCAAGCGCGGGAAAAAGCCCGCACTTCCCCGCCCTGGCCCCACCCCCTCCAGCCTTCCGCCCGCGCTTTCCACCTGCCCGGCCCCGCCTCCTCTGGCGCAGCTCCTTTTACAGGCCCAGTCCCCTCACCCCTGACTCAGGCCTCACCCTCCCCCGCGGGGCCCCATCCCCCCTCCCGGCTATCCACCCCCCACTCCGTTTACTTGCCCTCCTCCAAGAGCCCACCCGACAGACCCAACCAAACCAGTGCCCAACCTACCCTAACCACCCACACCGAATCAAACATAAACAAGAACAAAGACCCCCACCTCAAAATGTAACACAACCGCAACAATCCCCGACCATCCCCATGCACGACCCCCCATCCCGACCCTCAGTTTGTGTCCAGCTTCACGGCCTGAACAAAGGCGCACGCCTCCTCCGGGGACTCAAAATAATGGTGCCGGTCCTTGTAGATGACCCACAGACGCGCCGGCTGCAGCATGCCAAACTTCACCCCCTTTCTGTACAGCACCGCCTTCGCCCGGTTGTACCTGGCCCTGTTCTTCGCCACCTTCCCGCTCCAGTCCTGATATATTCGAACCTCTGCATTCTCCCACCTGATTCTCCTCTCTTTCTTGGCCCACCTGAGTACGCACTCCCGATTAGCGAACCGATAAGACCGCACCACCACCGCCCGCGGCGGCTCGTTAGCCTTGGGCCTCCTCACCAGCACTCTATGGGCCCCTTCCAGCTCCAGTGGCCCCTGGAAGGACCCCACTCCCATCAGCGAGTTTAACATGGTAACCACATGTGGTGGTATGATTAACATAGCTGCCTGCCATTGGTGCAGAACACCAGCTTACCATTGGCCTCTCGACCGATTGGTTGAGACCAGTCATGTGACGGCTCCGGATTGGTCAAGGGGCTGAGTTAACCCCGCCTCCAGGGCGGGGTATAAGTACCCAGTACGCCCGGCGGTCGTCCATTTACTGTAGTTGACCGCAGGGCTAACATCTAGCTTATTAAAGCCTTACTTTTGTACAGCAACTCGTCTCGTGTTCAATTAATGGTTCATCACTACATAGGCCCCCACGTCCTACCCCTCCAGCCCCTCCGGGAGGCCCAGGATCCGCAAATTCTTCCGCCTCGACCGATTCTCCATCTCCTCGAACCGTTCCTGCTATTTCTTGTGGAGCGCCTCGTGCACCTCCACCTTTACTGCGAGGCCCAAGATCTCGTCCTCGTTATCTGAGATCTTTAGCCGGACCTCACGGATCGCCACCCTCTGGGCCGCCTGGGTCTCCAGCAGCTTATCAATAGAAGCCTTCATTGGCTCCAGCAGGTCCGTTCTGAGCTCCCTGAAGCAGCGCTGGATAACCTCCTGCTGCTCCTGCGCCCACTGCATCCACGCTGCCTGGTCTCTGCCCGCCGCCATCTTGCTTTTCTTCTCTCGCACTTTCTTTGGCTTCACCACCACTTTTTTAGTCGCCCCACTCCTGGTCCAAGCCATACACTGTCGGGGGAATGCTGCAAACTCCTTCCCACACCGGGAAATGTCGAAAAATTGCCGTTGGGGGCCCTGAAAAGAGCCCAAAAGTCCGTTCCAAGCGGGAGCTGCCGAACGTGCGACTTAGCTCTGCATAGCCGCAACCGAAGTCAACTCCCGCTCTGTTTAAGTCTCCGCTCTGACTCTCAGCTCCCGCTCTTTTTAAATCTCTGCTATGACTCTCAGCTCCCGCTCTTTTTAAATCTCCATTCTGACACTCAGCTCCCAGTCTTTTTAAATCTCCGGTCCCTACTTCCCTAAACTCCCACTCTGATCTTAACTCTCAGCACTGAGTGAAAAATGGCAACCTGTCCTTTTCCTGACTCCATTGGCCAAGGACACCACCTCCCCTCCCAGGTGCCATTAAGACTAGTCCATGTTTATGTGGACCAGAACTAAACTTTACCCTGATGACGTCTACCAGGCCCGGCCAGTGAGTCCCGGGCGCCAGGTGAATTCGGCTTGGGGGATTTAAATGAACAATTATTGCTTATTGAAATATTCAGATCTGGATCTCGGTCAGCAGGGGTTAGATCCCGATCCTGCTGGGCGCTTCGGGTTGGGTGATTCGTGAGGTTTTGTACCCGGCGTTGGGCCCGATTTGGGTGTTTGGCACTGCCCAGCTGGCATTTTTGGCATGTGTGTGATCAGGTTGAGGTTACCTGGTGCAGATGCTGGGAGGTGGGAGGGACCCCCTCCCATAGTGCGTTCAGACAGCGCACTGAAACTGCCGGGAAACACCCTGCTAAATGCTCCCATCAGCAAACTTAACTGTAGACCGCTAAATCACGCCCATTAAGAAAATAGAGAGATGAACACAGAGGATTTTATCAAAGAGACGAAGCACATCTCACAGTCAGAGATCAGTGTTTCACTGAGAAAGGGGTCAGAACAGGTCAAAGGTGAGGTGATAGTGGAGTCGGACACTTTAGGAACTTCCAAGTGGTCATTGGATAGGAACATGGAATACACCAGAATGACAGGGAGTGGGATAGCTTGATCTTGGTTTCGGACAATGCTCAGCACAACATTGAGGGTTCTATGTTCTATGAATCCTATGGTGGGTGTTACGGGCCAGAGTTTAGAGAAGTGTATCATGGAGTTCACCTAACCCACAACTTTTAATAGATTATGGTATGGGGAGCACACGGCCCACTCTACAGGTGTGGTACAGCAGAAATGGAAAAGTATTTTTTAAAGCAAAACAATGTTTACTCTATGAACTCAAGTTAACCTTTTTAAAACTTACAGTGAACATCTTAGCAACCATCAATTCAAATACAACCCCCCAAACAATACAACACTAAGTAATGCTTAAGCTGTCCTTTTAACATCCATAAGACCTAAAAAATCCTTTAAAACAGAAGCACATCAGGTTAAAGTCACTGCTGAGAGCAGTTATTAATTTCAAATCACCAAAGGATCGATTTACAGTTTTTAGATTACAGAGAGAGAGACTAATACCCCTTCTGGCTGTGACTGCAGCTATCCAGCTCTGAAAACGAAACTAAAACACACCCTGCAGCAAACAGCCTAAAATCAAAGTAAAAAGTTGACGGACAGCCCAGATCCACCCACTCTCTGACATCATTGCAGTAATAAACACCCATTTCTTAAAGGTACTCTCACTACAGATATTTATATACACACCCATTTATAAACATCTATTTCTTAAAGGTACTCTCAAATGACATGGGTAACTCACCCCCTGACCCCCGTCTGTCCACCATCAACAAGGTACAAGTCAGGAGTGCAATGGAATAATCTCCACTTGCCTGGATGAGTGCAGCTCCAACAACGCTCAGCATCCAGGACAAAGCAGCTCCGCTTGATTGTTCCTCCTTCCACAAACATTCAACCCCTCCACCACCGATGAACAGTGGCAGCCATGTGTACCATCGACAAGATGCACTGCAGTACCTTACCAAGGTTTCTCAAGCAGCACCTTCCAAACCCTTAACCACTACCATCTAGAAGGACAAAAAGCAGCAGATACCTGGGAACCCCACCAACTCGAGGTTCCCCTCCAAGCCATTCAGCATCCTGGCTTGTAAATATATCGCCGTTTCTTCTCTGTTGCTGGGGAAACATCCTGGAACTTGCTCCCTAATAGCACAGTGGATGTACCTACACCTTAAGGATTGCAGCGGTTCAGGAAGACAACTCATCACTACCTTCTGAAAAGCAACTTGGGACGGGCAATAAATGCTGGTCTAACTGGCGACGCCTACAATGAATTAAAAATATATATATTTGAAGGGGCAGACTACTTGACCCTACAGAAACATGCCAGGATGCCCAACAGTCATAATGCGCTGGGGGTGGACGAAACAAGAATGGCGTAGAATTTCTGCCCCTACTAAGGAGGGAGTCCTGCCCGTCTGAGCTACTGGCCAATCCAATCAATTAGCAGCTACATGAGTGCCCAACAAGTTAGAGGTTGCTGCCAGGACCACAAAAAGAGGCACAAGAAGGAAATAGTTAAGTCCAGTGCCTTGGGCAGCGAGGATTTGAGAAGGTCAGGTAGGGGTTCAGTGTATTGGCAAGGGCCGCCCCGAAAGCTAGAACCACCCCCACTCCCGACCTTCCTTCCTGCCCTTTGAAAAAGCCATTAAAAAAATCATGGTGCCTAATGCCGCCTGATTGCCCATGCCAAATATTTTTTGGCATGGGCAGCATATTAGCATGGTCAATCAACAAGCCTAACTCAACCTTGATTGTCTATTTAAAAATGCCAATCTCAGCACGCCTATTGGAGGGGGGGGGGGGGGTCAAGGATGGGTTGGAAATGCCTGGGATGGCATTGTGCTCTATTTATCCTCCCCCCTCCTCATAGGGGATTCCGTAATGGTGATGTAGCTGACTGTCAAGGTGCAATAGTTAGATCCTCTCTTGCTGGAGATGATCACTTGTGTGGTGAGAGTGTTCATTTCCACTTGTCAACCCAAGCCTGGATATTCTCTAGATCCTGCTGAATATGGATACACTCTGCTTCAATATATGACAAATTGTGAATATTGTGCAAACATCAGCGAGCATAGAATCACGGAAATACCACAAAGCAGTTGGAGTTGGGAGAGAGATAGAGAGTTGGGAATTTACAGATGAAAGCTAAAAGTGACATCACAAGAGTCCTCTAACTTGATTAGTTGGGTGAGTAGGTCTTGCTGGACTCAGAGGAGACGATTGGTGAGTAACAGCTGAGTTACTACATTATACCATACTGTCATGAACATGTTATACGACGTTTAATATGTGGCAATGCAGCTCAGCCATATGAAATGTGCATCCTGCGGGATGTGGGAAGTAGGGCAGCAACAACATACCTTCGAGGACTACATGTACAGGAAGTGTCACCAGCTTCAGAAACCTGCGCTCCAGGTTGCAGAACCTGAATGGTGGCTGGAGTCACTCTATTGCATCTGCAAAGCGGAAGATTATATGGACAGGACCTTTAGAGAGGTGGTTGCACCACACCTGAGAACTAAACAGTGAATGAATGGGTCAACTCCAGAGTATCTGAGAGAAAAAGGAATCGCCTGAGGCTATCTCACTCTCAAACTGCTTTTACATTTTGGATGGTGGTGAGCGGGATGATTCCTCAGAGGAGCCAAGTTCATGGTGCTATTGGAGGCTCAATTGCACATGAGGGGAGGAGGAAAAGCGGAAGTGCTGTAGTGGCGGGGGATTCTGTAGTTAGGGGAGCAGACAGGCATTTCTGTGGCCGTAGACATGACTCCAGGATGGTATGTTGGCTCCTTGGTGCCAGGGCAAGGGTGCCATAGAGCAGCTGCTACGTGCAAATGTGCATATGAATAGGAAGATTGGGCAATTCAGACATGATTGGAGAAATGGGTTAGGAGAAAATGGGCTTTAAATTTCTGAGGAATTTGGTCTGGCTCTGGGGTAGGTGGGGCCTGTTCGCAGATGGGTTGCACCATAACAAGTCTGGGACAAATGTTTTGCTTGTGCTGTTGAAGAGGGTTTAAACTAGATTGGCAAAGGGATGGGAACTTGAAGGAAATATTCAGGGAGGAGAGGAGAAAAACTAACTTTGGGAAGTAAAGAAATATTAACTAAGAAGGAGGCTATATCAGAAAATAGTATCACAGTAAACCGAATACTTGGAAAGTTTTCTTTTTTAAACTTAGTGTACACAATTCTTTTTTTCCAATTAAGGAGCAATTTAGCGTGGCCAATGCACCTACCCTGCACATCTTTGGGTTGTGAAGGTGAGACCCACGCAAACACGGAGAATGTGCAAACTCCACACGGACAATGACCCGGGTTCAATCATCGGCGCTGTGAGGCATCAGTGCTAACCATTGCACCGCCATGCTACCCCTGACTACTTGGATGCTTTGATAGAATTGGAGCAGGCAATAGCAGGCAAATGGGGTCAGAGTGGGGGGGGGGGGGGGGGGGGTAAGAAAGCCTAAATCAGGGTTAATGTGGATGTATGTGAAAGCACAGAGTGTGGTAATAAGATTGGTGAACAACATAATATTATTGGTATATCGGAGACATGGCTCAAAGAAAGGCACCCTGGATGGCAAGAGAGAGATAGAGATGGAGATGAAAAGGAAGGCGTGCGCATACCATAGATATAAAGCAGAAAATGCAGTGGAGAGTGAGGCTGCACGTAGAAGAACCAGGGGGGGAAGTGAAAAAAACAAGGCGAGAGCATGAAGAGAGATTGACCGCTAATATAAAATAGAATCTGCAGGACTGCTGTGAGCAATAAATAATAAGAGAGTGGTAAGATAGAGTCGGTGAATTAGGGATAAAATAGAGGACTTGCACATGGAGGCAGGAGATAGTAGAATTCCTACAATGCAGAAGAGACCATTTGGCCCATTGAGACCTCTGAAAGAGGACCCTACCTAGGCCCACTTCCCCCACTCGATCCCAGCAACCCCACCCAATCTGTACATCTTTGTGCACGAAGGGGCAATTTAGCAAGGCCAATTCACCTAATCTGCACATCTTTGGAATGTGGGAGGAAACCCACGCAGCCAGGGGGAAAGCTTACAAACTACATGCAGTCAGTCACCCGAGACTGGAATGGAACCCAGGTCCCTGGCGCTGTGAGGCAGCAGTGCTAATCATTGTGCCACTGCACCACCCTCAGCTATAGTGGAGGTATTGAAAGAGTTCTTGGCATCTGTCTTTACAAAGGACGATGTTATCCAGGCTGAAGTAAACGAGGAAGGAACTGCTACACTTGAAAAATTTACATTTGCAAGGGAGAAGTTGATTGAAAGGTTGTCTTTACATAAGATAGGTAAAGTGCCAGGATTACATGAGACACATCCAAGAGTAGGGCAGCATGGTAGCACAAGTTGATAGCACTGTGGCTTCACAGCACCAGGGTCCCAGGTTCGATTCCCTGCTGGGTCACTGTCAGTGTGGAGTCTGTATGTTCGCCCCGTGTCTGCGTGGGTTTCCTCCGGGTGCTCCGGTTTCCTCCCACAGTCCAAAGACGTGCAGGTTAGGTGGATTGGCCATGCTAAATTGCCCTTTGTTACCAAAAAGGTTAGGAGGGGTTGTTGGGATGGGGTGGAAGTGAGGGCTTGGGTTGGTTGGTGCAAACTCGATGGGCCGAATGGCCTCCTTCTGCACTTTATGTCCTATGTACTGAGAGGAGTGAGAATTGCAGTGATAATTTTTCAATCTTTCTTGGTCTCAGGGATTGTGCCAGAGGAACGGAGAATTGTGAATGTTACAGCCTTGTCCAAAAGCATAGGAGAAAAGAATGAGGAGAAATAGTGGGCAATTCGGCCCCTCGAGCCTGCTCCACCATTCAATCAGATCATGGCTGATCCCTTCCTGATCTCAATTCCACCTCCCTGCTTGTTCCCCATATCCCTCTAACACATTTTATTTATCAGGAATATATCTATCTTCAATAAACCATCTAATTACTCAGCCGTTTAATGACTCAGATTCCATTGCACTATGGGCAGTGGGTTCCACAAATTTGCCACCCTCTGCGGGAAGTAGTTCCTCCTCAGCTCAGTTCTAAAAGGGGCGCAAGGATAAAGCCGGCAATGATGGACCAGGCAGTTTGACTTCACTGCTAGGGAAACTTCTGGAAACTATAGTTCTGAACAAAATAATCGGTCACGTAGAAAGTGCAGGATAGTTAAGGAAAGCCAGCATGGATTCCTGAAGGTAAAATCATGTTTAACTAACTTGCTGAATTATTTGAGAAGATAACAGAGACGGTTGATAAATGCAATGGTATTGATGTGGTGGATATGGATATTCAAAAGGCATTTAATACAGTGCTATAAAACAGACGTGTGAGCAAAATACTAGTTCATGGAATAAGGGGACTTGATAGAGGTATTCAAGATCCTAATAGGTATGAATAGGGTAAATAGAAAATAGAGGCTTTAAGAGGGTGCAGAAGAGATTTAGCAGGATGTTGCCTGGTATGGAGGGCATTAACTATGAGGAGAGGTTGAATAAACTTGGTTTGTTCTCACTGGAACAAAGGAGGTTGAGGGGCGACCTGATAGAAGTCTACAAAATTATGAGGGACATAGACTGAGTGGATAGTCAGAGTCTTTTTCCCAGGGTAGGGGGGTCAATTACTAGGGGGCATAGGTTTAAGGTGCAAGGGGCAAGGTTTAGAGGAAATGTACAAGGTAAGTTTTAGACACAGAGAGTAGTGGGTGCCTGGAACTCGCTGTCGGAGGAGGTGGTGGAAGCAGGGACGATAGTGACGTTTAAGGGGCATCTCGACAAATAATAATAATTGCTTATTGTCATAAGTAGGCTTCAATGAAGTTACTGTGAAAAGCCCCTGTTTGGGGAGGCCAGTATGGGAATTGAACCTGTGCTGCTGGTCTTGTTCTGCATTACAAGCCAGTGGTTTAGCCCACTGTGCTAAACCAGCCTCATGAAATGCTTGAAGAGGATGGGAATAGAGGGACACGGACCCCGGAAGCGTGGAAGAATTTAGTTTAGACAGGCAGCATGGTCGGCGCAGGCTTGGAGGGCCGAAGGGCCTGTTCCTGTGCTGTACTTTTCTTTGCACAGTAAGAAGTCTTACAACACCAGGTTAAAGTCCAACATTTTTGTTTCAAACACTAACTTTCGGAGCACTGCTCTTTGTCTACTTTTCTTTGTTCTTTGTTCTTTGTTGTTTGTTCCCACCCCAGAGAGCATCAAGAACAATCGGGCACAGATCCAAAACAATGAGCATAAGGAGGAAAAGTGATGTGATGAAACACCTTTTCACCCAGAGGATGGTTGGATCATTCTTCCTGAGAGGGTGGTGGAGGCAGAGGTGCAGATGGATTGAGACAATTGAGAGAGAATTGGGCTGCTCTTTGAAAAGAAAGAATGTGCAAGGTTACAGGGATAAGTCAGGGGAGTGGGGCTAGGTTGAATGCTCTTTCAGAGAACCAGTACAGACTTGATAGTCTGAAAGGCCTCCTCTGCACTGTGAAGATTGGTGAGTTTGTGAGAGGTATGACTCCAACCAGCAGAATGTTTTCCTCTGATTCCCATTGACTTCACTTATCCTGGGGCTCCTTGATACCACACTCAGACAAATGCTGCCTTGATGTCAAGAGCAGTCACTCTCTCCTCACCTCTTAAGGTCAGCTCTTTTATCTGTGTTTGAACCAAAGCTGTAATGATGTCGGCAGCGGAGTGTTCCTGGCTGAACCCAAACTGAGTGTCTGTGAGCAGGTTATTGATGGGTAATTACTTCTTGATAGCACTGTCGACGACTTTTTCCATCACTTTGCTGATGATGGAGAGTAGACCGATAGGGCGGTAATTGGCTGGGTTGGATTTCTCCTGTTTCTTGTGTACAGGACACACCTGGGCAATTATCCACATTGTCGGTTAGATGCCAGTGTTGTCGCTGTACTGGAACAGCTTGGCTAGGGGTGCGGCAAGTTCTGAAGCACAAATGTTCGGTACTATTGCCGGAATATTGCCAGGACCTGCAGTCTTTGCGGCATCCAGTGCCTTCAGCCATTTCTTGATATAACGTGCAGAGAATCAAGTTGGCTGAAGACTGACATTTGTGAAGCTGGGGACCTCCGGAGGAGACCGAGATGGATCATCTACTCGACACTTCTGGCTGAAGATGTGTAATTTATATCTGCACTGACTATAATTTGCCTGTTAACTCATGTTTAATTAACGTGGATTCTGATTTGTGCAGCAGAAACTACAAAAAGTAAAATCTTATTCGTAATTTCTTCATTTCGGGGTCACTAAATAAATGTGGCTATTCTGGTTTGCATTTTGCTGCATGGGTATTGTAATTCAATGATGGTGCACATGAATTAAGCTTTCCATCACAAACCTATTCAGGCTCCCTCCGGTGAATTTTTAGTTTCACGTTCAATACCCAAAGCAGTAATATTCACAGACTAGCTGCGCCCCGAGCCAGCACAGCTGCAACACTGGCATCGATCCAGTCATGTGGAAATTCCGCAGTATGGCCTGTCCACATAAAACAGGACAAATCCAGTCCAGCCAACCATCACCCCATCAGTCTACTCTTGATCGTCAGCCAAGTGATGGAAGGGGAGACTGGGTGGTCGCTATAGAGAACATCTCCTCTCTGTCCTTGGGCTGCTACGGTGTTCAAATTTAGCTCATCTTTTGACTTTACACCCTTCTGGGCTCAACGGTGAGAGCAACAATTTTGGATTGCAGACTCTGTTTCCATACTATTTCGTGTTTCTTGTTTGCTGGTTCGGTTTTTATCGCTTCTTTCTCTCCTCCTTCACTTTTCATTTGGATGGCTGCTGCCAGGTCATTCACATCTGCCGATCTTGCAGCATTCAGCAAAGTGCCATGGCCTGGAAAACCTTGGGTGTTTCGGAGTTAGGGGAAAAAGTCTTGGAAACACGTCAGGCTCTGATTCAGGGGGTTTTCAGCCTCCAGCTGCCTTTTCATGCAGGCGCTAGGCTAGGAGTCAAGGAGTTGATGGTGGGGCAGGAAGCTTACACCCTCAAATCTTCAGAGCTCCTTCTAATGTGCTGCATCATGCCTCTATTTGCATCATAGAACTAGTGCATAGTTGTGGTGAGTGTCATAATATACATCCATGTATATGATGGAGTGCAGACAGGCAGTGATTGACACACAGGATGGCCAGTAATCACACAGAACACAGTAGCCAATCACCAGACAGGACACGATCACTATAAAGCCAGAGGGCACCAGTTTTCCCGTTCTCTTGGGACCAAGCCTCTGAGACAGTCAGAGCTCGTGAGCAGCAGCCAGTGCAAACACCATGTGGTAGTCAGTAAGTCTGGCCAGGCTAGCCTCAGGTCTCCAGTCAAGTCAGCATAGTGTCAACCCACAGTTGAATATGTAAAATAGTTAGATGTTAAATAAAATTGTGTTGCATCTCATCAAGTGTTGGAAGTCTGTCTCTCACTAGACTGCATCAAATGCAATCCACATAGACCCAGCCTGCCCAACACATCATGGTACCAGGTTTGGATGCTGAAAATTGACGGACCTACCTTGAGTGACTCAGCGTTGACCAGCAAACAGCCATCCGGTGACATGGACAACGTCCGCCCTCCTCCGCCACTCCGCATCGCCGGCAACCTCGGTGCAAATTGGAAGATCTTCAAACAGAAGTTTGAACTCTATCTCAAAGCCACCGACCTCGAGGCCGCATTGGACGCCAGGAAGATCGCACTATTCCTCTCCACAGCCGAGACCACGCCATCCACATCTACAACTCCCTTACGTTCGCTGAAGGCGAAGACAAGACGAAATTTAAAACAGTCCTGCTGAAGTTCGACAGCCACTGTGACATTGAGGTGAAGGAGAGCTTTAAACGGTACATTTTCCAGCAGTGGCTTCAGGGTAAGGATGTGCCCAACACATCAGTGAGGAGTCTGCATGTTCTCCCCTTGTCTATGTGGATTTCCTCCGGGTGCTCCGGTTTCCTCCCACAAGTCCCGAAAGACGTGCTTGTTAGGTAATTTGGCATTCTGAATTCTCCCTCCGTGTACCCGAACAGGCGCGGAGTGTGGTGACGAGGGTATTATTTTGCAGTAACTTCATTGCAGTGTTAATGTTAGCCTATTTGTGACAATAATAAGAACATAAGAACATGAGAACATAAGAAATAGGAGCAGGTGTATGTTTCTATAAGATCCCCCCGCATCCTTCTAAATTCCAATGAATACAGTCCCAGTCTACTCAACCTCTCCTCGTAATCCAACTCCTTCGGCTCTGGGATTAACCTAGTGAATCTCCTCTGCACCCCCTCCAGCGCCAGTACGTCCTTTCTCAGTTAAGGAGACCAAAACTGAACACAATACTCCAGGTGTGGCCTCACTATCACCTTATACAATTGCAACATAACCTCCCTAGTCTTAAACTCCCTCCCTCTAACAATGAAGGACAAAATTCCATTTGCTTTCTTAATCACCTGTTGCACCTATCAACCAACTTTTTGCAACTCATGCACGAGCACACCCAGGTCTCTCTGCACAGCAGCATGTTTTAATATTTTATCATTTAAATAATAATCCCTTTTGCTGTTATTCCTACCAAAATGAATAATCTCCATGGACATTTGTCAACGTTGTTTTCCATCTGCCAGACCCTATGCCATTCACTTAACCTATCCAAATCCCTCTGCAGACTTCCGGTATCTTCTGCACATGACCAAATATTGGTCATGTGCACTGCACAAGTATTGTGTGAGTGTAAAATGCAAGTTCTTCCTTGCATTCCCAGCAATGGGGATTTTTATACTGGGCATTTGGCGACACGGACCATAGATTTTGATGCAGATTTGATACCATCAACATGGTATAAGGCAGCACAATACAAATGAGTTTACTGGCAGATATACTCAGAGTGGAAGCATTGTACTTGAAAGCCAATTTCTAATTGTAGCACATTTGCCCCCTCATCTCACACAAAATCCTGAGAAATGTAATGTAAGGTTCAATGTTTACATCCTCGGCTGGCATTGGGATGGTAACATTCGGCCCATATGGGGGACCTGAGCCCTGTCCATATCATCAGTGTGCCCACTGGCACACCCTTCCAAGTGTCTGCCTCCACACTCACAGTCCTCAGGCTGGCTTCCAAGGCTTCAAATCCAATCAAAGGACCCATAGTAAAATGGGGCAGGCAGACGAGTGTGAAGGCCTTTCAGCATGGCTACCCATCTGCAATGAAGTGATCAATTAAAGAGCTCCAAAGCCAGTTGGGCTATCAGGTTGGAGGGCCATCAGGTTGAACAGACAGGGCTGCGACCTTTCACCCCGCAGCCTCGGGCTCCGTGCCTTGCCGTGGGGATAGGCAGCTGTGGTCAAACTGGCAGCCACGGCACACAAAGCTCTGATGTCAGAAAAATACCAGCCCCAGGGCAAAATGGTGCCGAAAGGGAGCCTTAATTGGTTGCCGGGATCCCAGTCTGCTCCCGGGAAGATTCTTTTGAGTCAGGAATGTGGCAGGGGGCTATCCCAAAATGACTCTTCCATTTTTCCAGCCCCTGTCTCTACAGGGCCATGAAAGTTCAGCCCCAGTCTCTGAGTCAGACTTACTTTGTTTTAAGCCCCTTTATTGTAATCCTTTTGTCTGTACATAACTGTAAATAAGAGGTTTTCTGTTTCTGTATTAAAGGAACCTGTAAGGGAACTTCAGGGAGTAGGAATATGGTAGCCTGGCCCCTTTAAGGGGCGATGCTTTGTAGGCCAGGCGATGGGCCTGGAGCCTGTGGGGACACCGTGTGTGAACGTAAGCCTATCAGGGGTTTAGGTGTGGTTCTGGACGTCAGGCCTTGGTCAGAACTATCCCAGAACTATCCCAGACATCATGTGATCAAGACCGGTGCATTATTTGTGCTGTCCAATGTATATAGAGTCCCTTAGTTTGTGTTTTAACATTGATTGTCTCGCATGATAACAGATTGCCTCAGAAGCCTAATGAGGACAAGGCCAATAGCAGACAGCAACTAGGCAATGTAAGGCTGAATAATTTAGGCCACTGGCCCCACAATCCCAGAATCTGTGTTAACTGTGCAGGCATTCAGTTGGGGGCGACACTGGGGCACGGCGGTTAGCACAGCTGCCTCACAGCGCCAGGAACCCGGGTTCAATTCCAGCCTCGAATGACTGTCTATGTGGAGTTTGCATGTTCTCCCCTTGTCTGCGTGGGTTTCCTCCGGGTACTCCGGTTTCCTCCCACAGTCCAAAGATGAGCAGGTTAGGTGGATTGGCCATGATAAATTTCCCCTTTGGGTCCAAAGACGTGCAGGTTAGGTGGGGTTATGGCGTTACGGGGATAGGGTGAGGGTGTGGGGGGGTGCTCTTTCAGAGAGTCGGTGCAGACTCAATGGGCCGAATGCCCTCCTTCTGCACTGCACGAATTCTACATTCTACAAGTGCACACACCAACTCCACCAAGTTCTCTGATTGGAAAACATCCACAACAAGAGTATAACTTGTAAGCTCTGCTTGGAAGAGCCCAAGAACGAGGTCCTCAACAGGCATTGAGCACCTCAATGACCAACCTGCATCTTCCTCAGACCCTGAGATCTGCCTTTAACGCCAGTTTCTTCCTCTACTGTCACGTAACTAATTACATGTTTCTGTTCTCTATCCAGCACCTAACTAGCTCCCCGACTGTAACACTTTCTCTCAGCTCGAAGGTTGAAGTTCTCTGACTGAATAGCGTAAAGGTTCTTTTTTAAATCTTTAACTTTATCTGCTGACTCCCCTGGAGGCTCCACGTTTAATTTGCCTGTTAACAGTTTTACTATTTGTGCTGGCAATTGATTGAAGAGAGTAATCTTTGTAAAACTTTCAGATCTGAAATATTTATGAGATGGAGCCGATTATTCCTATAACATCAGGTAAATGTTCTTGCCAGATGTGATTCTATAATGCATAATTTTCCATTAATTGCCAACCTCCACAGTATCATGTCCCAAGGAAGATTGGTGTGGGAAATGAAAGAGGTGTTCAAAAATTACGAAGAGCTTTGATAGGGTGCATGGGGAGAATCTGTTTCCACTGGCAGGAGGATTGGTAGTCAGAGGATACAGATATGAAATAATTGACAAAACGTCAGGAGAGATGAGGAGATTTTATGTTTCACCCTGAGCTGCAATACATTGCCTGAGAGAATGGTGGAAGCAGATTACATTACAACTTTTCAAAGGGAAGTAGACAAATACTTGAAAAGGAAAAACATTGCCAAGTTATGGAGAAAGGGTAGATGAGTGCGACTTTCAAAGAGCTGTGTGATGAATGTTGGAAACTCTTATATAGTTTGTATTATATATATCTTTTGCAGAAACGTTATTAAAAGCCGGCGTTAAGGTATATATATATCTGTTGCAGTGATATTTTCAAAATCCTGGTTTAACATACAGACAGACTTTGTGTCTTTAGAAAGTGCAATTAAGATGTTATAAAAGTGAGATCATCATTCATTCCAACCATGCATATCGTTTACTGATTTAGGGCTAATGGAATTTTGTTTATATAAACGAGGTTCCCTGGGGTTTAGATAATTGAGGGGCTGTGATTAGTCTTAATCAGATGGTCATAACCCAGTTAGTGGGATAACGACAATGTAATTAATGGGAGGAGCCAGGTCTGTGGCAGTTTTTAGTTTTTTGATAGGAGCTTGAAGATGAGCAGGAGCTTTTGTCAAAGGCTGTCAGGTTAAGCAGTCATCTCCAAAAGACAGCAGGATTTTCAGCTGGGGTCTGAAAGGGTTTCTCTCTCTTCAAGAAGTCTTTTCCAAGAATTCTCTACCCAGATAACCACAAGTATCCCTGTGTTTGTTAACTTTATTTATAAGTGGCTTTTGACCTGTGGTGTGTTTTGATCAATTGAAGACAGAAAAAGTTCAGTTAGAACTTAAAATGTTTCCTTTCATTGTTAAAAATTGTTCAACTGTTAATTGTAACTTCTGTTAAGAACAAAGTTTCCCTTAATATAAAAGATACCCACTGGGTGGTGGAATCACTCTTGGAGTGAAGAATCCTCTGCTCTCAGTTTTACAAATTTAAAAAAACGATTGGGTTTCTTGTCCAGTATTCGAACAAATATTGGTATCTGGTCTGGCATAAAGAACATAGAACATACAGTGAAGAAGGAGGCCATTTAGCCCATCGAGGCTGCACCGACCCACTTAACCCTCACTTCCACCCTATCCCCGTAACCCAATAACCCCTCCTAACCTTTTTAGACACTAAGAGCAATTTATCATGGCCAGTCCACCTAACCTGCACATCTTTGGACTGTGGGGGGAAACCGGAGCACCCGGAGGAAACCCACGCAGACATGTGGAGAACGTACAGACTCCACACAAACAGTGACCCAGCGGGGAATCGAACCTGGGACCCTGGTACTGTGAAGCCACAGTGCTATCAACTTGTCCTACTATGCTGCCCAACATGGATCCCAACAGCTGGAACAACATCAATTGGCTGAATGGCCTTCTTTGCTGTATAATTGGACAATGAGTTGCCTCTCCAATGTAGAGCTGAAAGATTTTATGATGTGTCATCATTTGAGCAGGGATTGCTGAACATATAAAACTCAACACAAAATGTTTCTCTGTACATTGTTAAAATTCAACAAGCTTGTAAACTACCCCGAAGCCTGCCTACCACTGACAAGACACGCCAGGAGTGTGAGTTTTCACTTGCCTGAATGATTATGGCTCCAGCAGCATTCAGGGGAACTTGATACCCTCCAGGACAAAGCAGCCCTCTTGATTGGCACCCCATCCAACACCTTAAATATTAAGCCACTTCCTTGCAGTGGCTGCAGTGTATACCATGCACCTAGAAGAACAAGGGCAGCAGATGTATGGGAACACCATTGCCTGCAAGTTACCCTCCAAGCCACACACCACCTCAACTTAGAGCTGTATCATTGCTCCTTCACTGATGCTGGGACAGAAACTTGGCATGCCCTACCTAACTGCAAGCGGGCAGGAGGGGGAGGGGGGGGGGTGCCTACACCACATGGACTGCAGTGGTTCAGGAAAGCAACTCACCACCACCTTCCCAGGGGAAAATAGGGAGGGACAATAATTGCTGGCTGGAGTGAATATTGTCACGATGATGGAGCAGAAAACATGGAATTATACATGGAACTATTGGACTTTGAAAAGACCTCAGTTTTATATTTTGAAGAAAGACACAGGAGGTGGCTGAGAATATACTGCTGGCCACTAACAGGAATGGCTGCAGGTCTTTCTCTGAGGAACAACGGAAACCCTATCTGTGGTTCCAGTAAAGGTCATTCTAAAAGAATCCAAAGGCTGATTACCATCTCTGGTAAAGGAACATAATGGCTTCCTCATCCAAAGACCTTGGGTATAATTGCCTCGATTGTCTAGTGGACTCCAGTTCGAATACATAAAGACAAGGGTTAAAAGCTAGTGAGGGAGCTGCCCAATGTCTGTCAGTGTGTATGTGTGTGCCTTCAGAAAAGGAGCTGGACGTCTGCCACACTGAAGGCGATGCAGTAACTGTGGCAGGGTACCTGCAAAATAGCCAGCTTTTGCAGGAACAACTACAACTCTCTCTCTCTGACTGTGAAAGTCAATCAGCCAGCTGGAGAGCCACAGGTGTAAAAAGAACTGAATTCAGTACCGAATTACAGAACACCTGAAGCAAAGGATCAGCTACTGGAATCAACCTATCTTGGCCGTAGCATGTCATCATCTACTTCTGACAACTCAAGGATTGTTCATATAAACATTTACTTACTTTTGGAATCAATTCTTAATTCTCATCCTTATGAATGTAGAAGCATGTGTTTTATCACTTTTCTCACTAACTTGTTAACAATTAATAAACGTTCTCTATCTTAACTTGAGAAAGCTGGGTTACATTGGCACCTTTTCAATCAAAACTCTTGGGGTTGGAAAAGTACCTAATGGAAAGGGGGTTTTGTTAACCATTTGTCGTTATCAGCAGAAGGTGGGCTGAATAAAGACACGGAGCCAGTCATCTTTCCTCACCCAGGTTGTGGACATCGAGGGGCCTCTCCCGGATCAACAAACTTTGGGGATCCTGACCCGGGATTAATTAATATGCAAAAGCAGAGACTGCCAGATTTTTCTTTCTTATGGGTATGAAGGCAGGCAGATACAATGATCTGATTGAATGTCAGGACTAGGTTGGGCAAGCTGAATGACCCATCCCTGCTCCTACGTCAGCTTGTCTCAGTTGCCCTGCTCTGCCCCTGTTTGAGTCACCAGTTGTTCGAACCCACACATGAATAGTGGCCATTTGATAATCTTTATTAGTGTCACAAGTAGGCTTACATTAACGCTGCAATGAAGTTATTGTGAAAAGCTCCGAGTCACCACATTCCAGTGCCTGTTCAGGTACACTGAGGGAGAATTCAGAATGTCCAACAACATGTCTTTCGGGACTTGAGGGAGGAAACCGGAGCACCTGGAGGAAACCCATGCCCATGCCCCGCCGATCGCCGTGCCCTCCGCGCCGATCAGCGAGCCCCCTGCGGCGATTCCCCGGCCCGCGATGGGCCGAAGTCCCGCCGCTGGGAGGCCTCACCCGCCGACGTGGTTTGAACCACCTCTGGTGGCGTGGGATCGGCGGCGGGAGCTGGCCCCCGAGGTCCTGGGGGGAGCGTGGGGCGATCGGACCCCGGGGGGGGGGTTCCCACAAGGTGGCCAGGCCCGCAATCGGGGCCCACGGATCGGCGGGCGGGCCTGTGCCGTGGGGGCACTCTTTTTCTTCCGCCGCCGCCACGGTCTCCACCATGACGGAGGCGAAAGAGAATCCCCCAGCGCGTATGCGCTGGTGGTGACGTCAGCGGCAGCTGCGCACCGGTACATGCGCGAAATGGCGAAGACCTTCCGGCTAGCCCCGGCGCCGGGTGGCGGGCGTCAAAGGCCATTGGCGACGGTTTTGGTGCCAGTCGGCGTGGTGCCAACCACTCCAGCGCGGGCCTAGCCCCTCAATGTGAGGGCTTGGCCCCAAAAGGTGCAGAGAATTCCGCACCTTTGGGGAGGCCCGACACCGGAGAGGTTGGCGCCACACCGCTACGCCGGGACCCCCCGCCCCGCCGGGTAGGGGAGAATCCCGCCCAGTGACCCAAGCCGAAATTCGAACCCGGGTCCCTGGCGCTGTGAAACAACAGTGCTAACCATTGTGCTATCATGCTGCACATTTATACCGAGTTACACTAGGTTACATCCATGAATTGTGCCTACCTGTGAGTTATACCTGCAGTAAAGCCGAGGAAACTTCATTTTCGTGAAGAAATATATTTTACTCAGAACAATTATAAAAGTCTATCATTTAGCAGTTCAGATACGAGGGGCGAGATTCTCCCAAAACGGGAGAAATCGTAAAGCTGCCGTAAAACCCGGGCGGGTTTTACGGCAGCGCGCCCCTTCCCGACGGGGGACCGATTCTGGTCCCCGGTCGGGGCTAGCAGCCCGACGCCGTAGGCTCCGGCAAGACGGGCTTAACGAAAATCGTTAAGCCCGCTTGCCGGAGTTAGCGCCGGCTGACGCGTCATATGACGTCAGCCGCGCATGCGCAGTTTGGAAGACTCCAACCCGCGCATGCGCGGGTGACGTCATCGCGTTTTTGCGCGAAACCCGCGCATGCGCGGGCAGGGTTGCCCCTCAGCCGCCCCGCGAATGGATACTGCGGGGCGGCGGAAGGACAAGTAGTGCGCGGGCATCGGGCCCGCTGCCCGCGATCGGTGCCCACCGATCGCGGGCCCATGGCACCCTTGGCACGGCCGTGGTACGGCCGTGCCAATCGGTGCCATGGTTATTAATAGCGAGTTTGTGACGCCGTTTTTACGAACGGCAAGACCAGGTGTTTTTGCCGTTCGTAAAAACGGCGGAAAGGGCTGGGACTTCAGCCCATCCAACAGCTGAGAATCGCTGCCGGCCGTAAAAAAACGGCGGCAGCGATTCGGGTCGGGACTTCGGCGGGGGGGGGGGGGGGGGGGGGGAGAATAGCGGGAGGGTGGCAAAAATGTCGGGAATGCCCTCCCGCTATTCTCCCACCCGTCGTGGGGGGCGGAGAATTTCGCCCGAGATTACTTAAAATGCGATACAGATGGTTTTCTTCAATAGAGTACATGAGGTGCCTCACTGCACTTGTCACTACATCTTATATCAAGCACTCTCTGGTGCAGAGCAGTCCGAGCTTTCTAGCCCCTCTGTGTACTATGAAAGTGACCAAAGAGCATCTTTCACCGAGTTGATCATCCAACATCAGCAGTTGATGTTTATCCTGGTATGTGTGTGTCCCTGTCAACAGCCTGCAAAGCACAGAGTTCACACAGAAGATTACATTCAAAAATCCAAGGAAGATCATTGGCCATTTTCTCTCACAGGCTAGGGATTTTGTCCCCCATTTCGTTTTAAACCTAATATCACAATATCATAAACCTAATATAATAGCTGGCACAAGGAAAATGATCAGTGTAAAGCCTGAGCAAGAGGGAAATAAATAAAACCGATCTGGAATGTAGAACACAGCATGTTGATCCATAATAAAGCAAAATACATTCAATTAAACAGATTAAATTACTCTTATTGTGTACCTACAACAAATTACTGTCATTAGCATGTAATTGCATCAGTTAAAATAATGCGATTCTGCATTTCTTTAACAATGCATCAACTTCCAGAAAACATATTTATCTAATTTACTTGGATATTTATTACGCATTAACTTTTCGTTGAACATTTTATTCATAACAACCACTGTGTTGCAAATTACAATTAGACAGGTGGGAGATCAAGTTGCAATTTAACAGGTAGCCAAAAAGACAATTGAGAAAAGATTTTGTGTTCGGATTTGGACTGGGGTTAATTTGATGACCATGACTTGATGTTTAATTAGAACAGCAAGTGTCCTAAGGGTTATAGAAAAAAGACAAGTGGATGGAGTTCAGATACAGATCAGGCATCGGCTAACTAACTGGGGAAGCAGGTTCCCGCGACTGAATGGTCTACTCTTGTCCTCTGACCTCTTTTCAACTCTGAAGAAGAGTTGCACCCAAAACGTTAACCCTGTTTCTCTCTCCACAGATGGTGCCAGACCTAGAACATAGAACAGGCAGTGCAGAAGGAGGCCACATATAAAACATAAAATCATGAAGGGAATAGATAGGATTGATGCGGGGAGGTTGTTTCCACTGGCGGGTGAAAGCAGAACTAGGGGGCATAGCCTCAAAATAAGGGGAAGTAGATTTAGGACTGAGCTTAGGAGGAACTTCTTCACCCAAATGGTTGTGAATCTATGGAATGCCTTGCCCAGTGAAGCAGTTGAGGCTGCTTCATTAAATGTTTTCAAGATAATGATCAATAGTTTTTTGAAGAATAAAGGAATGAGGGGTTATGCTGTTCGGGTGGGAAAGTGGAGCTGAGTCCACAAAAGATCAGCCATGATCTCATTGAATGGCGGAGCAGGCTCAAAGGGCCATATGGCTTACTCCTGCTCCTAGTTCTTACGTTCATTTGGCTCATCGAGTCGGCTCCGACCCACTTAAGTCCTCACTTCCACTCTATTCCCGTAACCCAATAACCCCTCCTAACCTTTTTGGACACTAAGGGCAATTTAGCATGGCCAATCCACCATCCTGCATTTCTTTGGACTTGCTGAGTTTTTCCAGCATTTTTTGTTTTTATTTCAGATTCCCACCATCTGCAGTATTTCGCGTTTGCTCTTGTCCCATTTGGGTTGTGGGGGTGAAACCCACGCAGACACGGGGAGAATGTGCCAACTCCACACAGACAGTGACCCTGGGCCAGGATTTGAACCCGGGTCCTCAGTGCCGCAGGCTGCAGGGGCTGGTTTAGCTCACTGGGCTAAATCGCTGGCTTTTAAAGCAGACCAAGCAGGCCAGCAACACGGTTCGATTCCCATACCAGCCTCCCCGGACAGGCGCCGGAATGTGGCGACTAGGGGCTTTTCACAGTAACTTAATTGAAGCTTACTCGTGACAATAAGCGATTTTCATTTCATTTTCATTTCAGTGCTAACCACTGTGCAACGTACCGCCCCTTATTATCTCATCCGTGTACCAAAGCTGCAATATTCAAAAAAATTCAAGTGATTCAACTTGTGGGATTAGAACTAATTATCAGAGTCGCTAAAGGCAAAATGGAGGACTCCGACGTTGTAACTTTATTATTTTATTTGTTTCGTTGTGTCAGGTAAGGAGAAGTAGTTTTAGACAAGCTATATTTGTATTGTTCAATGTTAGAAATAAGGGAAAGTGTTAAGTGGGTTTAATTTTGTGGTTATGTGTAAGAGGAGTAAACTCTACTTAGATTCATGCTGGACAAATGTGTTTGTACATTTTGATGCGCCTTTAATATCAAAAGCTTTTTGAGTGTAGTTTTGTAGTAAAGTCAGAGAGTTGAAAAGGCATTGAATCATGAGAGGCCAGAAAAATATCTACAGCAGTGCAAAGGTTTGTGGGAATTAACTGCAGTTGGTGAGAAATTATTTTGAAATAATTGAGGAAATCGGAGTCTGGACCTGGCAGACAAAGGAAACCAGAAAGAAGTGGAAAAACTGGGGTGGGATTCTCCGACCCCCCTCCCCGCCAGGTCGCAAAATCGGTGGGGGGCAGCATGAATCCCACCCTGCAGATCCGACGCCGGCTGCCGAATTCTCCGGCGCCGCATTTCGGGCGGGGATCGGCCCCGTCGGTTGGGGGCTGTTAGCAGCAGCCCCCCCCCCCCCCACCCCCGGCAATTCTCTGAGCCCCGATGGGCCGAGCAGCCACCCATTTTCATCCCGCCAGCGTGAAATATACATGGTCCATCCCGGCGTGACCTGGCTTGGAGGTCGGCTTGCGGCGTCCTCGGGAGGGCACGGGGGATCCAGCCCCGTGGGAGGGGGGCCCCCGCGGTGGCCTGGCCCGTGATCGGGGCCCACCGATTTGCAGCTGGGCCTGTGCCGTGGGGGTACTCTTTCCCTCCGCGCCGGCCTCTTAATGGCTCTGCCATGGCCGGCGCGGAGAAGAAACCCCCTGCGCATGTGCAGGAAACACGGCGGCAGTCCTGTGCATGCACCAACTCGCGCCGGCCCACGCCGGCCCTTTGGTGCCAGTTGGCATGGTGCCAACCCCTCCAGCACCAGCCTAGCCCCCGGAAGTACAAAGGATTCCGCAACTTCTGGGAGGCACGACGCCGGAGTGGTTCGCACCGCTCTTGGCGCCGGTACGGGCTGCCCCGCCAATTGTAGGAGAATCATAGAACATAGAACATAGAACATAGAACGATACAGCGCAGTACAGGCCCTTCGGCCCACGATGTTGCACCGACATGGAAAGTCAAAAACTAAAGGCCATCTAACCTACACTATGCCCTTATCATCCATTTGCTTATCCAATAAACTTTTAAATGCCCTCAATGTTGGCGAGTTCACTACTGTTGCAGGTAGGGCATTCCACGGCCTCACCACTCTTTGCGTAAAAAACCTACCTCTGACGTCTGTCCTATATCTATTACCCCTCAATTTAAGGCTATGTCCCCTCGTGCTAGCCACCTCCATCCGCGGGAGAAGGCTCTCACTGTCCACCCTATCTAACCCTCTGATCATTTTGTATGCCTCTATTAAGTCACCTCTTAACCTTCTTCTCTCTAACGAGAACAACCTCAAGTCCATCAGCCTTTCCTCATAAGATTTTCCCTCCATACCAGGCAACATCCTGGTAAATCTCCTCTGCACCCGTTCCAAAGCTTCCACGTCCTTCCTATAATGAGGCGACCAGAACTGTACGCAATACTCCAAATGCGGCCGTACCAGAGTTTTGTACAGCTGCAACATGACCTCATGGCTCCGGAACTCAATCCCTCTACCAATAAAGGCCAACTCACCATAGGCCTTCTTCACAACCCTATCAACCTGGGTGGCAACTTTCAGGGATCTATGTGCATGGACACCGAGATCCCTCTGCTCATCCACACTGCCAAAGATTTTACCATTAGACAAATATTCCGCATTCCTGTTTTTCTTTCCAAAGTGAATCACCTCACACGTCTCTACATTAAACTCCATTTGCCACCTCTCAGCCCAGCTCTGCAGCTTATCTATGTCCCTCTGTAACCTGCAACATCCTTCCACACTGTCTACAACTCCACCGACTTTAGTGTCGTCTGCAAATTTACTCACCCAACCTTCTGTGCCCTCCTCTAGGTCATTTATAAAAATGACAAACAGCAACGGCCCCAGAACGGATCCTTGTGGTATGCCACTCGTAACTGAACTCCATTCTGAACATTTGCCATCAACCATCACCCTCTGTCTTCTTTCAATTAGCCAATTTCTGATCCACATCTCTAAATCACCCTCAATCCCCAGCCTCCGTTTTTTTTGCAACAGCCGACCATGGGGAACCTTATCAAATGCTTTACTGAAATCCATATACACCACATCAACTGCTCTACCCTCGTCTACCTGTTCAGTCACCTTCTCAAAGAACTCGATAAGGTTTGTGAGGCATGACCTACCCTTCACAAAACCATGCTGACTATCCCTAATCATATTATTCCTATCTAGATGATTATAAATCGTATCTCTTATGACTTTACCCACAACAGACGTGAGGCTCACCGGCCTATAGTTACCGGGGTTATCTCTACTCCCCTTCTTGAACAAAGGGACCACATTTGCTACCCTCCAGTCCTCTGGCACTATTCCTGTAGCCAATGATGACATAAAAATCAAAGCCAAAGGCTCAGCAATCTCTTCCCTGGCTTCCCAGAGAATCCTAGGATAAATCCCATCAGGCCCCGGGGACTTATCTATTTTCACCTTGTCCAGAATTGCCAACTCTTCTTCCCTACGCACCTCAATGCCATCTATTCTAATAGCCTGGGTCTCAGCATTCTCCTCCACAAAATTATCTTTTTCCTGAGTGAATACTGATGAAAAGTATTAGAACATAGAACATAGAACGATACAGCGCAGTACAGGCCCTTCGGCCCTCGATGTTGCACCGACATGGAAAAAAAAAAAAACTAAAGGCCATCTAACTACACTATGCCCTTATCATCCATATGCTTATCCAATAAATTTTTAAATGCCCTCAATGTTGGCGAGTTCACTACTGTTGCAGGTAGGGCATTCCACGGCCTCACCACTCTTTGCGTAAAAAACCCACCTCTGACCTCTGTCCTATATCTATTACCCCTCAATTTAAGGCTATGTCCCCTCGTGCTAGCCACCTCCATCCGCGGGAGAAGGCTCTCGCTGTCCACCCTATCTAACCCTCTGATCATTTTGTATGCCTCTATTAAGTCACCTCTTAACCTTCTTCTCTCTAACGAAAACAACCTCAAGTCCATCAGCCTTTCCTCATAAGATTTTCCCTCCATACCAGGCAACATTCTGGTAAATCTCCTCTGCACCCGTTCCAAAGCTTCCACGTCCTTCCTATAATGAGGCGACCAGAACTGTACGCAATACTCCAAATGCGGCCGTACCAGAGTTTGGTACAGCTGCATCATGACCTTATGGCTCCGGAACTCAATCCCTCTACCAATAAAGGCCAACACACCATAGGCCTTCTTCACAACCCTATCAACCTGGGTGGCAACTTTCAGGGATCTATGTACATGGACACCGAGATCCCTCTGCTCATCCACACTACCAAGAATTTTACCATTAGCCAAATATTCCGCATTCCTGTTATTCTTTCCAAAGTGAATCACCTCACACTTCTCCACATTAAACTCCATTTGCCACCTCTCAGCCCAGCTCTGCAGCTTATCTATGTCCCTCTGTAACCTGCAACATCCTTCCGCACTGTCTATAACTCCACCGACTTTAGTGTCGTCTGCAAATTTACTCACCCATCCTTCTGCGCCCTCCTCTAGGTCATTTATAAAAATGACAAACAGCAACGGCCCCAGAACAGATCCTTGTGGTACGCCACTCGTAACTGAACTCCATTCTGAACATTTCCCATCAACTACCACTCTCTGTCTTCTTTCAACTAGCCAATTTCTGATCCACATCTCTAAATCACCCTCAATCCCCAGCCTCCGTATTTTCTGCAATAGCCGACCGTGGGGAACCTTATCAAACGCTTTACTGAAATCCATATACACCACATCAACTGCTCTACCCTCGTCTACCTGTTCAGTCACCTTCTCAAAGAACTCGATAAGGTTTGTGAGGCATGACCTACCCTTCACAAAACCATGCTGACTATCCCTAATCATATTATTCCTATCTAGATGATTATAAATCGTATCTTTTATAATCCTCTCCAAGACTTTACCCACCACAGACGTTAGGCTCACCGGCCTATAGTTACCGGGGTTATCTCTACTCCCCTTCTTGAACAAAGGGACCACATTTGCTATCCTCCAGTCCTCTGGCACTATTCCTGTAGCCAATGATGACCTAAAAATCAAAGCCAAAGGCTCAGCAATCTCTTCCCTGGCTTCCCAGAGAATCCTAGGATAAATCCCATCCGGCCCCGGGGACTTATCTATTTTCACCTTGTCCAGAATTGCCAACACTTCTTCCCTACGCACCTCAATGCCATCTATTCTAATAGCCTGGGTCTCAGCATTCTCCTCCACAATATTATCTTTTTCTTGAGTGAATACTGACGAAAAGTATTCATTTAGTATCTCGCTTATCTCCTCAGCGTCCACACACAACTTCCCACCACTGTCCTTGACTGGCCCCACTCTTACCCTAGTCATTCTTTTATTCCTGACATACCTATAGAAAGCTTTTGGGTTTTCCTTGATCCTACCTGCCAAAGACTTCTCATGTCCCCTTCTTGCTCGTCTTAGCTCTCTCTTTAGATCCTTCCTCGCTTCCTTGTAACTATCAAGCCCCAACTGAAACTTCACGCCTCATCTTCACATAGGCCTCCTTCTTCCTCTTAACAAGAGATTCCACTTCTTTGGTGAACCACGGTTCCCTCGCTCTACCCCTTCCTCCCTGCCTGACTGGTACGTACTTATCAAGAACACGCAATAGCTGTTCCTTGAACAAGCTCCACATATCCAGTGTGCCCAACCCTTGCAGCCTACTTCTCCAACCTACACATCCTAAGTCATGTCTAATGGCATCATAATTGCCCTTCCCCCAGCTATAACTCTTGCCCTGCGGGGTATACTTATCCCTTTCCATCACTAACGTAAAGGTCACCGAATTGTGGTCACTGTTTCCAAAGTGCTCACCTGTGGATTCCTGGTTAATTTGCTGTCAGTCTAGATTCAATCAAATCTGAGATGGATTTGCAGGTATCATATCATTTAATAATAACCAACTTGCAAGGCTGACCCAATCCATAGGACCTCAGGACACACACACTGTCTTCTGAGAGCCCAGAATAAAGAGAGACAGAATACAAAGAAGCTTCTGCTGATATATTCAAAATCACAGTAAGATTCACATATAAGCTTCCCATTGGTCATTCTATACACCTCCTGACCTGGCCCTATATCCAGATTGGTCGCTTTGCATTTGTAATCCCATCATCCTTTGCACCATGCTCACCACGAGGCAAAGCTCCCCTCCCCCGAGCTATGAAACTTCTGCTTTCCTTTGTTCTGTCTGTGAACACAGTACCCTCATGGTCCTAAAGTCCACCCTGTTCGTTTGTTCACTTCCTCACACCTACCTCCAGATCTAACACCTGGCCTCGTTCATTACCCAAAACCAAATCCAATGTGGCCTCGCCTCTTGTTGGCCTGTCAACATATTGTGTCAGGAAACCCTCCTGCACACATTGTACAAAGAACGACCCATCTAATGTACTCGAACTATATCTTTTCCAGTCAATATTTGGAAAGTTAAAGTCTCCCATAACAACTACCCTGTTACTTTCGCTCTTTTCCAGAATCATCTTCGCCATCCTTTCCTCTACATCCCTAGAACTATTAGGTGGCCTATAGAAAACTCCCAACAGGGTGACCTCTCCTTTCCTGTTTCTAACCAGGTGCAGGATTCCTTGTTAAAAGTGGGTTGGAAGCTTTGTTTCACAGGATTCTTAATGCAAACAGCTTATTTGAAAGAAGATTCTAAAGCCTGATACTTTGGTGAGTGGAGTTTGGAAACATTCATGTGATAATCATCTGGGGTCATTTTGAGTAGAAATCCATGAAAGAACGGATGAGGCCAATTGTTTTCAGGGGAAAAACAATAGACACCAAACTCCAAAAAGTTGGGGGGGGGGGGGGTTAAGATGGACGTGGAAATTTGCTGTCTAATGTTGCTGAACTCAATGTTGAATCCAGAAGGCTGTTAACGTGCCTAATCGAGAGATGAGGTGTTGTTCTTCCAGTTTGCATTGGGCATCACCGGAGCAGTGCGGCAGGTCTAGATCGGACATGTGTGCGTGAGAGCAAGACGCTGACTTGAAATGGCAAACAACTGGAATTAGAATTATTACAATAAAACTCTTTGGGCGTGATTCTCCCCAATGAAGACTAGGTGCCTCGCCTTTGGGAGTAAACTTGACGTGCCATGCAGTAGCACTTAGAATTTTGTTTAACCAAGTTCACTATTTTCATGCCATTCCAAGGCACGTCATAAATTTTAAAAAGAGGATTGGGCCTTTTGTTGGACCTGAGAGGGGCGGGAGTGAAACCCATTTTTTTCTGGACACCCCATTCACCAGGCCACCGGGATTCCTGCCTCTGGCTGGCAGCTGTGTAGAATCCCACAGAATTATGTTGAATGGATGTTTTTTTTCTTGTTGTTAAAAAGTGAATTAACAGGCCCGTCAGTCTGTTCCTCCACATGTTCTTAAAATGAAGACGTTGCCATCTTCTGAGCCAGGGTTAGAACATATAGAACATAGAACAGTACAGCACAGAACAGGCCCTTCGGCCCTCAATGTTGTGCCGAGCCATGATTACCCTACTCAAACCCACGTATCCACCCTATACCCGTAACCCAACAACCCCCCCCCCCCCTTAACCTTACTTTTTTTATTAGGACACTACGGGCAATTTAGCATGGCCAATCCACCTAACCCGCACATCTTTGGACTGTGGGAGGAAACCGGAGCACCCGGAGGAAACCCACGCACACAGGGGGAGGACGTGCAGACTCCACACAGACAGTGACCCAGCCGGGAATCGAACCTGGGACCCTGGAGCTGTGAAGCATTTATGCTAACCCGTTCTGGAAAAAAAACCCAGAACATGCTGGACATTCTCAGCAGGTCTGACAGTATCTGTGGAGAGAGGAGGGAGCTAACGTTTCCAGTCTGGATGGCTCATTCTCAAAGCTGGAGAGAACTGGAAATAGGGTTAGATTTGCAATGTTGTTGGGGGGTGGGGTGCGTGGAGCAATGCAGCTGGATCGAGGGCCCGCGATAGGTGGAGATTGACAAAGATGTCAAAAAGACAAAGGGAATGTAAATGGGGTGATCATGGCTAAGAAGGGCACTGACAATGACACAGAAAGAGATTAGAATGTGTGAATGGCAGAACAAAGGTGTGTGAAAGGACAGAAAGCAACAAAGAACAAGTGGGGTGGGGTAGGGGGAGGGGATACAATGGTGAGGGGAAAAACAGATCAAAGGAAGAAACAACAATGAATTGATAGAGATAAAAATGGGGTGAAGGTGGAGGAGAGAGTTCACAGTCTGAAGTTGTTGAACTCAATGTTAAGACCAGAAGGCTGGTCATGAGCCTATTCGGAAGGTGAGGTGTTGCTTCACCTGTTTGCGCTGGTCTCACTGGAACATTGCAGCAGGCCGAGGATGGATATGTGGATGTGGGAGCAGGGCGATGAGTTGAAATGGCAGCGACAGGACGATCTGGGTCCTGCTTGCAGACGGACCGAAAGTATTCTGCAGAGCGGTCACCCAGTCTGCATTTAGTCTCTCCAACGTAGAGACACTGCATTGGGAGCAGCAAATGCAATAGACCAGATTGAAGGAGGTGCACGTGAAGCGTTACCTCACTTGAAAAGAAGGAGGTGGTAAAGGCACAGTTGTTACACCTTCTGTGATTGTATGGGAAGGTGCCGTGGGAAGAGGATGAGGTGTTGTGGGTGATGAAGAAGTGGACGAGGGTTTTCCCGGAGGGAATGATCCCTGCGAAATGCGGAGAGGGGGATTGAGGGAAATCTGTGTTTGGTGGTGGCATCATATTGGGGTTGGCAGGACTGGCAGAGGATGATTCTTTGAATGCAGAGGCTGGTGAGGTGAAAAGTGAGGACAAGGGGGACCTTATCCTTGTTCTGGGAGGGAGGGGAAGGGGCGAGGCCAGAGGTGCGGGAGATGGGCCGGACGTGGTTGGGAGCCCTGTCAACCACAGTGGGTGAGTAACCACGATTAAGGAAGAATGAAAACATGTCAGCAGTACCGTTTTGGAATGTGGCATCATCAGGACAGATGCGATGGAGGCGAAGGAACTGGGAAAATGGGATGGAGTCCTGACAGGATATGGGATGTGAAGAACTTTAGGCGAGGTAGCTGCGGACGTTTGTGGGTTTATAATGGATATTAGTGGACAGACTATCCCCAGAAATTGAGATAGTGAAATGTCGGAGATGGACCAGGTGAAGATATTTGAGGGGTGGAATTTGGAAGCCAACTTTCCAGGTCCAGATGGGAACATGAAGCAACTCCAGAACAGTCGTCAATGTAGCGATAAAAGTCTTGTGGGATGGGGGCCGGAATAGTACTAGAGCAAGGAATGCTCCACATACTCTGTCAAGAGACAGACGAAACTGGGACCCATGTGGGTCGCCATAGCCAGGCCGTTGGTTTGGAGGAAATGAGACATGTTAGAGGAGAAATTTTTCCGTGGGAGGACATTCCAATCTGGAATATTCCCATCCGGCAGTAACACCAACAGGGATTGCAACACATTGCAACAGTTTGAAAGGATGAAAGAACTTGAATTTGTATTGTGCTGGAAATTCTGGAAGCACTCTTGAGATCTGGCAGCACCAGCAGCAATATAAACCAGAGTTATTGAGCGGGATTTACTGGCTAGTTCCACTGACGGAAGCCCCTGGCGCGGGTTTCCCGGTGGTGGAGGGTGGGAATATCGAGGAACCCCGTTTACAGCGGCGGGAATAAGAAATCCCGCCACCAATGGCGGGCCTTGTCCGCCACATTAAAACATGCTGTGGGGATAAGGGGGTAAGGAAACAGCTGCCCAATGGCTCAGGCTGATGACCTTCATCATAACAATTGTTTTCAAACTACAGTTACGTACAATAAGCCTTTTATTAATACTAAGAATTCCATCTTTGAGAGAGTTCAGGATTGGCAGTGATTCTCACTCACTGGGGATCGGCCCATCAGTCAAACTGCAAGTGCCAATATAAACCAGATATTAATTCTTTTGCATAAGGCATGTGATTCTATCCACGTGGACATTACTTCCTGTATCATGATTTTTCAGTTACATTTGTTATGGGCCAGGGTTTAGAAAACCCCAAAGTGTATCATGGAGTTCACCTGACCCACAACTTTTAATAGATTGTGGTATGGGGAGCACATGGCCCATTCTACAGGTGTGGTACGGCAGAAATGGAAAAGTATTTTTGAAAGCAAAACAATGTTTATTCTGTGAACTCAAGTTAACCTTTTTAAAACATACAGTGAACATCTTAGCAACCATTAATTCAAATACAACCCCCAAAGCTTACAACACTAAGTAATCCTCAATAACTTCCCAAACAACATCCAGAAGACAAAAGAAATGCCTTTTAACAGAAGCACATCAGGTTTACATTCACTACTGAGAACATTTATAATTCTGGATTCACCAAACGATCAAGAGATAGTCTTTTCATGGCAGAGAGATCAACAGTACATCTGCTCTGTCTGGCTTCAGCTCCGACATTGAAAACCAAACTAAAACACACCCTGCAGCAAACAGCCTAAAACGAAAGTAAAAAGCTGACATACAGCCCAGCTCCACCCAATCTCTGACATCATTGCAGTAGTAAACATCCATTTCTTAAAGGTACTCTCACTACAGATATTTATATACACAGCCATTTATAAACACCCATTTATTAAAGGTACTCTCACATGACACAATTTTAACGTCAACGTGTATAAAATAACAGGATGTTACCGGACAATAATTGGTTGATTTGCTGCAAAGAGGCACAATTAAATAAATATTTTTCTGACGTGACTAATTTACAAAGGAATTAATGTAGACAATGTAGATGCCTCACCGATTCCAATCTCACAGCAATTTGACAAAAATGTGATGTCCATGGGTGGATGAAGACTCAGGAACAGCGGGCAAGATCTTCCGGCTCTCCATGCTGACGGGATCGGAAGGATTTCCTGGCGGTGTGGCGTGGATTCAATGGGAAATCCCATTGACAGTGGAGGGTCCAGAAGATCCCGCAGCCAAGAAACAGGGGAAGGCCAGACACCAAACCCGTTTTTTTTTGGCGGACGGTCCACTCAGTCCGTTCAGGATTCCCGAAACCAGTTCCAGAATCTGACAACCATCGTTGACCAATCAACCGCGAGAGGGGTTTACAAAAGAAGTGAAGCGGCTTCTCAACTTCTGCAAGTCACCAAATCTGACTGAAAATGATCCAGCCACCCTTGTACTTTATCCTTGTATTCTTCGAGTTTCTGATTTTTTACTTTTGACATCAGGGAATGTTTTACACCTCGTTTTGAGGTGGGGGAAGTGGTCGAAGTCTTTTGACAGGAGGTCCCTTTGCAAAAGCCTGGCTTTCATCTGGAGGCTGAAAACTGGTGTGTAAGGCCAGAAATAATCTTATCGCGCCCCTGGAGTGACAAGCTGAGAGTTTGTTGATGCTGCACAATATCAGCGAGAGAGATCAGATCCGGGATCCCTTCGATATCTTTCCGCTGTGGATAGGATCCTGACTGAACATGAAAGCTGCGTACGTGAATCCTCAGATGTTCGAGGGCTGCAAGGCATGAACAAACTTTACACAGGCTAATTACTGCCATGCGAGGCCTTGTGCGCCTCCATCCTGGTCAGAAATCTTTGAAAGTCTGGCTGATGTGTGCTCAAGGCTGCATGAAGGAGCTCAGTCAGGTGTTGATTTGTAAAGGCTGCACGATATTTCAACTTTACAAACTGGAGCACAGTGATTCACAGCTGTGCTGAAAATTTGAAATGAGATGTACACGAGCTCTCCTGCGTTGAGGGTATTTTGTTTCTGGCACTTGCTCCCAGTACCTGATTGTAAATTATGATTGATGGATCATCTTTAGAGACTGGTCCTCCTGGCCGTTCAATAGTTCCATTCCTGCAGCAGATGTTTCTATAACCGGAGGTTCGCTAAACGGACAGCCGTCATTGACCGCATCAACCACGAGACGGTTTACAAAAAAAGTGAAGCAGCATCGCAACTTCGGCAAGTTATCAAACCTGACGAGATAATGATCCACAGTCCATGTCCGAGGGGGCACACGGTATTGGATGATCATTTGAATAGAAACAACGTTCCAAGGGCAGGGGGAAAAGGCGGGGGAATGGCACTAAGTCTTGACGGTGGTTTGGCGTGGCAGTGCCTACATGATGGGCCAAATGGCCTCTATCTGCACCATAACATTCTGCGATTCTGTGATTTTAGCCCTGTATTCTTTGAGTTTGTGACCTTTTAATTCAATATCAGGGACTTTGCCTACCTTCCTTTTGAGATGGGGAGAGTGGTTGGTGCGCATTGACAGGAGGTCTCCCATTGGCGCTAAAAGAAATCTGATTGCTGAAAACTGTCTGAGTAAGATCAGAAATCATCTGATCCTGCCCCTGGAGTGACAATCTGAGAGTTTGTGGACGTTGAATAATGTAAGGGCAGCACGGTAGCACAAATGGATAGCACTGTGGCTTCACAGCGCCAGGATCCCAGGTTCAATTCCCCTCTGGACCACTGTCTACTCTCTGTGCGGAGCCTGCATGTTATTCCCGTGTCTGCGTGGGATTCCTCCGGGTGCTCCGGTTTCCTCCCACAGTCCAAAGACGTGCAGGTTAGGTGGCTTGGCCATGCTAAATTGCCCTTATTGTCCAAAAAGGTTAGGAGGGGTTATGGGGATAGGGTGGAAGTGAGGGCTAAAGTGGATCGGTGCAGACTTGATGGGCTGAATGGCCTCCTTCTGCACTGTATGTTCTATGTAAGTGAGAAAGAGCAGATCCTGTATCCCTTTGTTACCTTCCCACTGTGGACAGGATCTTTTCTTTACTTCAAGGAAAGCAATGATAGGCTCCAGCAGCTCCACAAACCTATTTAAGACATTGTTGGTTGACAACCACCTCACAATGCAGTCGAGAGAGACATTGTCAGATTTGTCTTCGAGATCCAGCTCTTCAAAACATTGTCCAACATCAGTGTTTGAGAGGATGAAGTTGACAATTTCAAGAATTACTTTCATAATATTTTCAGCTTGAAATATCTGGCTGCTGGATGTTTACGATGTATGATGCAATGAACAGGGAGAAACTCTGGATATTTGGGATCAGTTTTCAACAGCGTGATTAGGCCAACAGGTTTCCCCCACCGCTGCAGATCTCCATCCGTTTCAGCGTTGACGGGTTTATCCAGTGGCACATCGGCATTTGTCACTGCTCTCTCTATGCCTCCTTTATATCAGCGCCATGAGGTGTCTCTTATAGTGCCTCTCAGTCCAACATTTCCTCTTCACAATTACATCCGACATAACACATATCCCCAGTTGTGGGTTGTCTAGTATGTCTGTGGATTCATCAGGGGCTAAGCTGAATGCCAGAGAATTCTTCAGAGCCTTTTGCATCTTGCTTGAAACATCCTCGCTGATCTGGGAGTCAAGCCTTCTCGTAGTGTAGTGTGAAATTGGAATTTGTGTTATTAGTCACTGACGTTTTTTGTTGTTTGGATCTAGAACTGAAACAATTTCAGTAATATTCATCTTTTTTCAAATTTTTCCAATTAAGGGGCAATTTAGGGTGGGCGATCCACCTGCCCTGCACATCTTTTTGGGCTGTGGGGGTGATGCACGCAGACACGGGGTGAATGTGCAAACTCTACACGGACAGTGGGCCGGGATCGAACCAGGGTCCTTTGCGCTGTGTGGCAGCAGTGCAAAGCATTGCGCTACCGTGCCACCCCAGTAATATTCTTCTTAATAAATTCTCTGTCAGAATACGGACATTGAGCACAAGTAAGATTCCATGTCACAATAAAGCTAGCTTTGGTTGTCGGGTCAGCTTCTTTACTGAACATTGAAAGTTGCGTCTCCTGTAGATAGGGATGATTTAAACGTGGTTAATTTATTTTTCCATAATTCTGATTTAGGAGGATTGTCAGACGAAAAGTTTTTGTGATGTGTTTTGTAGTAGGCCTTGCAAATTATTGGCTTTGCAGTGGATGAATGATGCATTGCATATAGATACCCCACCTTTAACAGTGAATGAAAGGTTTTCCTCCCATTCTGGCTTAAAACTTCTGTTTTCATCTTCTTACTGTTAGTTCTTGCAAGTTGAGGAAGCTATTTTTATCCACCACGTTTATACAGGGTTTACACAACAGAACTCTCCCCACCAAATCAACATCTTTGGGAATGAGGAAGAAGATTAAAAGTAAAATGGAGTACAAGGGCTGAGAAAGGCTGCTCATCGACTTCAGGAAACAAAGTGTCATCCAGGCCCCTGTCTGCATCAACGGGCCCAGGTGGAGATGGTTGACAGCTTCAAATTCCTGGGTGTGCACATCATCAACAACCTGACCTGGTTCACCCATGTCGCGCTACAACCAAGAAAGCACAACAGCCTATACTTTCTCAGGAAACGAAGGAAATTTGGCATGTCTGCATTGACTTTTACCATTTTTTACAGATGCGCCATAGAAAGTATCATATCGGGCTGCATCACAGCCTGGAATGGCAACTGCTCAGCCCAGGACCGCAAGAAACTGCAGAGGGTCATGAACACCACCCAGTCCATCACACAAACTTGCCTCCCATCCATTGACTCCATCTACACCTCCCGCTGCCTGGTGAAAGTGGGCAGCATAATCAAAGACCGCTCCCATTTGGGTTATTCCCTCTTCCAATCTTTTCCTTGGGCAGGAGTTACAAAAGTCTGAGAACACGCACTAACAGGTTCAAAAGCAGCTTCTTCCCCGCTGTTACCAGACTCCTAAACGACCATCTTATGGACTGATCTGATCTCTCTACGCAGCTTCTCCACTGTTGTTAGCACAACACTCCATATGCTTCACCCGACGTCTGTGTCTATATATTTACATTGTGTATTTATCGTATGTCCTACGTTTTCATGTATGGAACGATCTGCCTGAACTGTGCACGGAACAATACTTTTCACTGTACCTCGGTACACGTGACAATAAATCTAAATCTAAAATCTGAAGGAGTTGCAGTGGGTTGGGTCGGGAGATTGGCCGAAGCGCCAGAAAAGAGATGTGAAAGATATTGATGACTGGATGACAAGAAGGGGGAAGGTCGGAGAGAAGGGCTTCAAAAGAAAAAAAGAAACCGGAATAATTTTCGGTTTTTCCCATTGAACCTTCCAGGCTTCAGATTCAGAAAATGGTCACTGAGAGTCACAAGGCCTAAGGTGTGAGAACTACAAAATGGATCCTGTGACAGCGACAGTAAATCGGAGGAAGGTTAAGAAGACCAATGCTTGTTCCAACACTGTCGTGAGATTCCTCTTGTAGTTTTCTGTTGGTCCTGCATAGGGTTCTATGAATATCAACAAAGTATTTTTTTCTATCTGTTCAGACAGGCTCCTTTTTTCCCGATCCTCCACAGTGCGATCTCAGGATCGAGGGAAGAGGCGGGCGCGATGAAGCATTTTTTTTTTCCTCTTCTGTTCGGACAGCCTCATTTGTTTTCTGATCCTGCACAACGAGGTGTCAGGATCCGGCTTGGCAGGAAGAGCCACATTCAGATGACCGAGTAACTAGCATGCGGCACTCGAGCGGTGGTTTGGCGACACCTGGAATAGTTCCAATCCTGCTCTCATGATGGAAGGAAGGTCAGTCATGAAGCACGGGAAGTACCCCTCTAGCGACTGTGGACCAGCCTGCCCAGGAGTGGGTAATACTGTGCTCTGAAGTGGCCATCTTGCCACTCCCTTATATCACTTTGCGCACGTATTTACTGTTCTTTCATTTGTTTCAGGCTAATGTGGCACATCATCATCCTGCACCCCATGTCTGGGCTGTTGCAGCAAAACTTTAACACTCAGCCACTTCTGGAGATATTGGCCAGAATTCTCCGGCCTTTGAGATTCCCTGTTTCCGCCGGCAGTGCATCCCGCCCTCGGGTTTCCTGGTGGCGTGGGGTGGTTTCAATGGGAAATCCCATTGACAAGCGGAGGGAGTCGAGAATCCCACCACCAGCGAACAGCGCGACTCTGAGAGCCATGCAGCTGGGGGACCACAGAGCCCCGCCCATTATGGTAGGAGATCTAAAGAGACTGGTTTTAAACAGAGAGGCAGAGGGGTTCAGGGAGGGTATTCCAGAGGCAAAGGCATGGCCGTCAATAGTGGAGTGAAGTAAGTTGGTGTTGGACAAGAGACCACAATTGGAGGGCCACAGAGATCTTAGTGAGTTGTGGGGTTGGTGGAGGTAATATTGCATTCATACAGCACCTTCATTGATGACCAGATGTCTCAAATCGGAGGATTAAATATTGGCCTAGTCACCTGGGGTAACTCCTCTGCTCTCCCAGGGCCATGGGATTTTTTTCTGCATCGTCTTCAGAGAGCAGACAGGATCTCATCTGAAATCGAGCACCTCTAAGGCCGCAGTGCTCCCTCAGTCCAGCACTGGATTGCCAATCAAGATTTCTTTGAGCTCAAGCCCTAGTGTCGAATTGGAACCCGGAACCTTGACACTCAGAGGCAAGCACACTCCCAACGGAGCCACAGAAAGCATCTGATTAATGAGATTACGGCGACGGGAGGGCTGGGGGAATGGACAGACTTGAAAAGTCGGATAATTTTAAAATGGAGGTGCTGTTGGACAAGGAGTTATTGTAGGTCTGCGAGTAAATGATAGGTGTTTAGCTCACAGGGCTAATCGCTGGCTTTGAAAGCAGACCAAAGCAAGCCAGCAGCACGGTTCGATTCCCGTAACAGCCTCCCCGAACAGGTGCCGGAATGTGGCGACTAGGGGCTTTTCACAGTAACTTCATTTGAAGCCTACTCGTGACAATAAGCGATTTTCATTTTTTCATTTTCATTTCATTTTCAATGGGGCTTGTTTGCATTGATATGGATATTGGTAGGTCCTGGATGATCTCATGGCTATGGAGAATGGCCTGGCCAGGGGAACATTGGAATGGTCACATCTGGAGTTAACAAAGGTACAGGAGAGTATTGACAGCAACAATGCACCGAGGAAAATGGCAGTTTCCAGAATGAGCGATCAGTATCCAGTTTTACACCCTTGTAGCAAGCTGACCATTGGCTCGTAAAGGAGATGGTGGTATAGTGTCTTTGTCATTGGACTAGTAGTCCAGAGATTCAGGGCAATATTCTTGGGACCCAGGTTTGAATCCCACCATTGCAGATGTTAAATTTGGTGAATTCAATGAAAAAATCGGGAATTAAAAGTATAATGATGACCGTGAAGCCATTTTGTCGTAAAAACAAATCTGGTTCACTAATGTCCTTCAGGGAAGGAGAGTCCAAAGATGTGCAGGTCAGGTTGCTGGGCCATGCATTGCCCCTTCGTGAACAAATATATGCAGGTTAGGAAGGGGTTACAAAGGAATTAGGAGTGGAAGTAGGCAATTCAGTCCTTTGAGCCTGCTCACCATTCAATCAGAACACTGCTGATCTCTCCCAGGTCTCAAATCCACCTCCTTACCTGTTCCCCATATCTCTTTAACCCATTTAAAAAAATCAGAAATATGTCTATCTCCTTCTTGAAACCATGTAATGACTCAAATTTAACCGCACTTTGGGGGCAGCGAGTTTCACAAATTCACCACCCTCTGCGAGAAGTAGTTCGTCCTCATCTCAGTCCTATATCTACAGCCTCTTAATCTATATCTGTGACCTCTTGTTCTAGATTGCCCCACAAGGGGGAACATTTGGTCTACATTTACTTTATCAATCCCTTTTAGTGTCTTATCTACCTCGATTAGATCCCCGCTCATCCTTCTAAACTCCAGCGAGTATAAGTGCAAACTGTTTAATCTCTCCTCATAGGTCAAAATGTTCATCCCCGGAACCAATCTGGTGAACCTCTTCTGAACTGCCTCCAATGTCACCACATCCTTCCTCAAATAAGGAGACCAAAACTGGACACAATACTCCAGACGTGGTCTCACCAACACCCTATACAATTGGAACAACACTTCTCTACTTTTATACTCCAGTCCTTTTGCAATAAACGTTAATATTCCATTTGCCTATTTAATTACATTCTGGACCTGCATACCGACTTTCTGCAATTCATGAACAAAGACACCCAGATCCCTCTACCCAGATGCATCATGAATCTTCTTTCCATTTAGATAATAATTTGCTTTTCTATTTTTTCAGCCAAAATGGACAACCTCACACTTTTCCACATTAAACTGCATCTGCCAGATTTTGGCCCAATCTCCTAGCCTATCTATATCCATCTGTGAAATATGTATCTCCTCTTCACTGCCTGCTTTCCCAGCTATTTTAGTATCATCCGCAAATTTTGCCAAGTTACACTCTGTCCCGACTTACAAATCATTTATACGGGTTACCGGGATAGGGCAGGGGAGTGGGCCTCGGAGGGTCCTCTTTCGGAGAGTCAGTGTGTTCCCTCCCCCGATAGGTTGATTGGACCCTTCTGCACTGTAGGAATTCTATGGTTCTATGGAAATCTGCCAACCATACCTGATCTGGCCTGCATGTGACTCCAGACGCAGAGAAATGTGGTTGACTCTTAAATGCCCTCTTAAGGACAGCACGGTGGTGCAGTAGTTTAGCCCGGCTGTCTCACAGTGCCGAGGTCCCAGGTTCAATCTCAGCCCTGGGTCACAGTCAGTGTGGAGTTTGTACGTTCGCCCCATGTTTGCGTGGGTTTCGCCGACACAGCCCAAAAGATGTGCAGGGTAGGTGAATTGGCCAAACTAAATTGCCCCTTAACTGGAAAAAATTAATTGGGTACTCTAAATTTATTTTAAAAAAATTAAATGCCTTTAGAAATGGTCGAGCAAATGCAAATTTACTCAGCAAATGCTGGCCTAGCCAGCGACATTCATATCCCATGAAAGAATTTTAAAAAGTACATTTTATATTTAGAAGTGGAACATTTTTAGTGAAGATATTCATGATATGCTGCATCTGACTGACTAATCATTGATTAGTTGAACAAAGCAATCATATTTATTACGTCTCTAGGCATTTCTAAGTGCTTCACATCCTAATGAATTACTTTTGAATTTGAGCCATTATTGTAGATAAAAGGAAGATATCATCACAACTTCACTGAAAATGAAATACTTTTGAAGTGTAGTCACTGTTTTAATATCGAAAACATGGTAGTCAATTTCCACACAAGACCCCTCAAAGGGCAATGTGATAAGAATCAGGTAATCTATTTAAGGTATTGATTAAAGGGTAAATGTGGGTAAAAAAAGACTGATCTTCTTTGCTCTCCTAAGAAATAGTGCTGGAAGATGTTTGACAGTCACCAGAGAGGGGACATTGTGTCCCAGGAATGGTGTCCCGTGTTATGACCGTGGTAATGATGTACACAGAACTTCTAGCTGTTTAACTAGAAAGATGATTTATTAACAAAGACGTGGAAAGAAACTAGCAAACTATAATACAGACGATGGCTACTAAATTAATTCAGTGAATTCTTCGGGAGCTACTCTAAGTGCGACTATCCTCTTGTACGTCTTACTACCAACTGGTGGGTGTCTAGAGTCTCATTATAGATCTCTATCACCACCAGCTGGTTGGAGGTCGCATCGCTAACTCTTTACAGAACTGTGGGCAGGCATATCACCACACCAGGTAGTATTGGAGAGACAGTGAACGTCTTTGTCTTCACTGAAGTGTCAGCCTAGATGAAGTGCTCAAATCTCTGGAGTAGGACTGAGGACTTTCTGACTTGGAGGTGAAAGTGTCGTCAACTGAGCCACAGCTGTTACTGAAGCTCCTATATCCACCTGAACCGGCAGATGGGCCTGGGTTTAATGTCTCATTGAAAATGAAGCAAACGCATGACTGCAATGAAATATTAGCTTATAGAGCTAATTGACCCCAAAACTCTCCAACTGAGAGGTAAATATACAACGAATTGAATCAATCAGACACATAACCACATCCCTTAAAATGGTGTGAGCATTTTGCAGGCATTGAGTTACTCTGGAGCACACTTACGATTAGACCTTTTAGTGTCTATATTTCCCAAGTCCTGACAAACTCTGCTGTGCGGTGGCACTTGTTCAACTTTCTCCCCCTTCGAGTAATTCATTAGGCAGACAGCGCAGATTATAAATTCAACCACATTATTTTATCACAAGAAGTTTAAATTATATCGACTTTCAAAAGATACTGACCAAAATTTTCCAGCTATCCCTAACGGTGGGTGGGATCTTCTGGTCCTGCCAACGGCGGTCACCCGTTTTGTGTTTCCCAGAGGCGGAGCGTTAGAACAACAGGAAAACCAATTGGCAACGGTGGAACTGGAAGATTCCGCCGTCATCCAATGGCAGGCAGCCTCTGCCACCACAATCTACGTCATGGGGAAGGGGGGTCAACAAAAACGTCACCATGGCATCTTAAAGAAACAACACAGGTTTACAAATTTGAATATAATCAGCATCAAACTCTGGATTAGCTTACTCAGAAAGGGCAGGAAAAATAGTTACCCGAAAACAGATACTATCACGACAAGTGGGAGGTGGGCAGGGGTGGGTAGGAACATAGATCGGGGGGGGGGGAAAGCGAGTGGTGGGGGACAGGTGATGGCATGTGTTCAAAGGGTGGCCATTCCCACATCACCATTTTACACAGTCGTTCAAAATCAATGTGGCCGCCATTTGCGCGATTCGCAAAGACCTCTTACTGGGCAAGTAGCAGCCTGGAAGGAGCCAGGTGACTAAAACAGAAAATGCTGGATACACTCAGCAGGCCTGGCAGCATCTGTGGAGAGAGAAACTGAAGGCGCGATTCAGTGACCGAGATGCGCCCGGCACGGATCCGGGCACGACGGGTGAATTGCGTGAGAGCCCCAAATCGGATTTCACCCCAGACTCGCTCTGCCTGCCACGATCTACATAGCACCCTCGCTGGAGCACTGCCAGAGTGCCAGGTTGGCAGTGCCAGGGGTCGGGCCCAGAGGGGAGGGCGGGGGCCTTGTCAATTGGAAGGAGAGGGGGTGAGGGGAGGTTCTCGGGTCATTGAGAAGGTTGGTGGGGTGAAGGGTGGTCCAGAAAACAGGGGTGGGGGCAGTCGCCTGAAAAAGGGGGGGGGGGGGGGGGGGCGTGTGTGGAGATTGAGGCTGCCGTTCAAAATGGTGCCTCGATCTGTGAGGAGCCGTTCCTGCTTCCCCAGCCGGAAATCGATTAAAGTGAGGCCTCAGCGAGGAGCGATTCCCTAAGGCCAAGAAAAATGGCAAAGTGCCATTGAGTGGCAGGGTGAATCTCGGCACTGCAGCCGCTGAGGAACACTCCCCCAAACCTGCTGAATAGCAGACTTTAACTTCTGTCCACTGCATCACGCCCAAAGTTAAAGTTTCAAATCTGTATGCCCCTTCTACAGAACATCTTCTACTCCACAGGATAGACATTCCGGTTCTGCCTGCTGCGGGAATCGTTGCAGGCGGGATGAAAAAAATTAACGGACCTTTTAAAGGTCCATTGTCCTGAGGGGATGGTGCTGGGGGGAGGCGGGAGGTGGGGGGGGGGGGGGGGGCATTTTCCAAACTCGACGAGGGCAAGATCGGAAAATCCTCTCGTATTCCTGCACTTGGTAAGAGCTCAAACACCTCAGACTGGTGTTGCTCGTTCTGGGTGAGTGTGATTAACACTCAATTTGGCTCTGTTTCATTCCTTAGCTTTGGAGTCGCCAGGTATCGTTAAAATACCGCCACAAGTTTCAAGTTCAGGTTCAAAGCAATAAATCCATACACCAGTTAGTAAGTTCAAACAAGACACGTTTATTATGTTACAGTAATCTACTAATCATGCATATAAAACTATAAGACTAGGCTAATCCTACCACTAATAGGCCAAATACTTATCTGGATAAGGGGACTGCCGGATCAGGGAACAACGGCCTCTAGCTTTGTCCTGGGTCCGCAAGCTTCCAGTAGTTATGTACTAAAGGGGGTCAGGAGTGTCTACTCTCGTAGCGTGCGTTGTATGATACTTATGTGTTGGCGGCTACTGTCCAGGCCTCTCCTCCTCAAGGTTCTTCTGCTGCAACGGTGTTCTGCTGGGAGGGCTGGTTGGTCAAGGAGAGGCTGGCAGAGAGAGCTGGGGTCGCAGTCTCTGTCTTATACCTCTCTCAGGGCCTGGGCGGACCCTCTATTCACTCGCAATCGATTGGGTCTCTTCCCAATCGATTGATTTGAATTCCCCAATAACGGGGCAGTTCCTCGATCCCTGGGCGGTTCTTGGGACTTATTGTTTTGGACTTCCTTTGGCGCCGAAAAGTTGGCCTTCCATTTAATGTATCAATTTGTGTTAACTTGTTTCCATTGTACCTGGGGATCGCCCGGTATCACCTCATTAGTATGCTAACTTGTTTTCTTTCACAGTGCTGTCTGGTTTCTGCAGCATTCAGAACTGGGTTTCTGCAGTAGCCAGAATACACAAGCGCTTTGCAAGCTGCTTGCTTTTGCAACATGTCCATTTTCCCTGCATTCCTTGCAATCTTCCATTTTGTGTTGGGCAGTGGTCACCCCAGGTGGCTACACTGGTTATTGTCTCAATAAATAAATAATGAAGTCGTCACAGATGACCATTGGCTTCTTTCCCCTTTGATGGGTGGGGAGAGTTGACTGGTGGTGATTTAACCTGAGGATCACCATACCTCAGACAAGGCACAAGGGTCAGAAGGTGGGGCCTTCACAAAGAACCTCAGCCGGTACGGGAATTGAACCCACGCTGCTGGCCTTGCTCTGCATCACGAGCCAGCTGTCTAGCAATTGATCTAGCCCCATGATCTTCCAATATCATGAATCTATCTAAAGTTATTATCAAAAGTACTCCCTAAAGAATGAAATGCTGGAAGGTGTATGGTGATAGATGTCTAAATAAAGAAATGGAAATCTTTGTCTTTATATAGTGCCTTTCGTGACTTCAGGGTGTCTCAAAGCGCTTTATGCGCCAACAAGTTATTTTTCAAGTGTAGTCACTTGTGCGCAAAACACAGTAGCCAACCTTCACAGAGCCAATTTTCACACAGCAAACCCTCCATAAACAGCAACGTAGTAATGATCAGATAACCTGCCTGTGCATTAGTGATGTAACGTGAGGAATAAATATTGGCTAGGCTCCCAGGAAAATTGCCTTTGCTCTTCTTTGAATTATCACAAAGAATCTTTGACATCCACCTGAGAGGACAGGCTGACCCTTCATTTAACACTTCATCCAAAGGCAGTGTATCGGATAGTGCAGCACTCCCTGACGCCAGTCTGGACTGGCAGCATTGATGGGGCTTGATCCCAAAGCAGCCGTGATTCAGAGGCTAACTTTACTGAAAATAATGTGCTTCTAAGCACAGCATAAGAAGTGGAATTTCGATTTAGAATGACGTTATGTATAACGGTATTGAAACTGAGCAGTCATTCAGACATGAATTGACAAGGATCCTCCATTATTTCAAACAGGAGATGATAGCATCAGTCCTGAAATCACCAGGAGAAAGGAAGTGAGAGGCAATAACAAGCTAATCTCCTGACCTTTCGACTCCAGATAAATTCTTCTTGACACAGAGGCAGCTATCGCAGAGAATGGAGAAAGGTTATTGGGAATACGATGAAAGCACAGTCTTGCTATTAGCTGTGGGGAAATCTGCTACCAATTGCAATTAAAAGTAATTAAGGCAATGCTACCGTTCAAAAGCCTTGGACAACAATAGCTAGTTCAATATGGAATGGGGAAGAGTGTTCCTGTTGAATGGGTTGTAAGGAAGCCGCATTGACAACTTACAGGTCTGTCGCGGGAGATAACAATGCCACCAGGAACTTGATTGACCACAAGAGAAGTTGCTAACGATTGGAGGGACTGCAGTGAGGAGATAGCAATCCCACTAGAAAGATAGTGGCCAGAAGGCAGCAACTTCTCAATGTTGATTCTAGGGTTAGCTTGCAGTTTCACTTGTACCTTGTGGAATTTGTGTTTCTAGTTACAGGTCCAAGTCAATCCGGTTTCAAAAATATAAAAGCTCAGCAAAATGAAAGGTTAACCCTGTCTCTCGCTCCACAGATGCTGCCTGTCGTGTATTTCCAGCTTATTTCCGAAAGAAGGGCACAGATATCCACAATTGAAGGTTTATAAATTATTTTACCGGTTGATAGACATTTATTGGCTTTCAAATTAAGCATCCAGTGATGACCATAATTATCAATCGTCACACATACTGTATATATCTGAGACATTTACTGGAGAAGAAGAAGAATACTTGCAAATAGTTGTTTAGTGGTACAGAACTTGAGTATTGCTGAAAAAAAAGTACTTTATGTCAAAGTTTTTTGTCTAGCACTCATCAGGTCATTTGCGAAAATAAAATGTCAAGGAAAGCAACAAATTTATACTGTATGTGAAGAAAGTGTTGGTAGGTTGGCAAAGAGTCTATCTGTCAGCCAATCAGCATTCTCTTCTCAATTGGCGTAAATTTATTGTTTCCCCTGACATTGTATTCTTGCGAATACCCTCATGAGTGCAAGGTGAAAAGCTTCGACAAAAATGCCTCTTCTTTTTTCCAGCAATGCTCAAGAGTACTTGCATTCGTATATCACCTTTCGAGATCTCCGGGTGTACCAAAATGCTCGCAGGCCAACTGAAGTGACTTTGAAGTGTATTCCTTTTGTAATGTAGGATACACCGCAAGCAATTTGCTCACTGCAAGCTCCCATGGACATCAATGTGGTTGCGGCAGATTATTTCTTCATTCCTCAGGTGAAAAAGTGTGAGGAATAAATATTGACCAGAGCAATGAGGAGAACTCCCTTGTTCTTCTTTAAAATGTTGCCTAGGGATCCTTTGGGCGGGATTCTCCGACCCCCCACCGGGTCGGAGAATCGCCGGGGGGGCGGCGTGAATCCCGCTCCCACCGGCCGCCAAATTCTCCGGCGCCGGAGATTCGGCGGGGGCGGGAATCACGCCGTGCCGGTTGGCGGCCCGTCGCAGTGGCTCCCGGCGATTCTCCGACCTGCGATGGGCCGAAGTCCCGCTGGTTCTATGCCAGTCCCGCAAGCGTAAATTGAACTAGGTCCCTTACCGGCGGGACCTGGCGGCACGGGCGGACTTCGGGGTCCTGAGGGGGGGGGGATGGGGCAATCTGGCCCTGGGGGGTGCCCCGCGGTGGCCTGGTCCGTGACTGGGGCCCACCAATCCGCGGGTGGGCCTGTGCCATGGGGGCACTCTGTTCCTACGCATTCCGCATCTTTGGGGCGTACCCGACGCTGGAGTGGTTCACGCCACTACGTCCCTCCGGGACCCCCCGCCCCACTGGGTACGGGAGAATCCCGCCCTTTATGTCCATCTGAGAGAACGGATGGAACCTTGGTTCTTTGTTGGGATTCTCCACTTCTTGAAATGAAAATCGCTTATTGTCACGAGTAGGTTTCAAATGAAGTTACTGTGAAAAACCCCTAGTCGCCACATTCCGGCGCCTGTTCGGGGAGGCTGTTACGGGAATCGAACCGTGCTGCTGGCCTGCTGGGTCTGCTTTCAAAGCCAGCAATTTAGCCCTGTGCTAAACAGCCCCCTGTACAGCAGAACAAGGCCAGCAGCACAGGTTCAATTCCCGTATCAGCCTCCCCAAACAGGCGCCGGAATGTGGCGACTCAGGGCTTTTCACAGTAACTTAATTTGAAGCCTACTTGTGACAATTAGTCATTTTCATTTCATACCAAGAGCACCCTTCACCATGCTGGTGGCACTGCCATTGTGCTGAACAGGTTAGATTCAGAACAGATTTAGCAGCTCAGAGCTGGATATCAATAAGATTTTGTGGGATTTCAGCATCAGAACTGCATTCAACCACAGCCTAAAGCTATATCCCTCAGTCTAACCATGGTGCCAGACCAACCCTCGTTCCACAAGTGCCGGCAAGCACGCCAGGAGCAGCGCCAGATATATCTAAAGTGAAGTGACACCCTGGTGAAGCTACAAAACAGGACAACATTCAGGCTAAACAGCAGGTACAGAATGCCACAGACAGAGTTAAACAATCCCACAACAAACGGATTAGATTAGAGTTTGGCAGTGCTGCTACATCCAGTCATGAATGGTGTTGGACAATCGATCAAATAATGGGATGTAGGGGCCGCAAGATCATTTTGACTTCCACCGATAATAGAATGCCTCATGCGAGAGAGGTAGTGGCACGTTGGCACACTAGTTGACACTGCGTCCTCACAGTGCCAGGTTTGATTCTGACCTCAGGTGACTGTGTGGAGTGTGCACATGAAGGGAGGCAGTGGCGTGGTGGTATTGTCACTGGACTGGTTACCTACAGAGCCAGGGTAATGTTTTGAGGGCCCGGGTTCAACTCTCGCCACGGCACATTGTGAAATTAGAATTCGATAAAAATCTAGAATGATGACCATGAAGCCATTGTCCTTAAAATCCATCTGGTTCACAATCAGTAAGGATAAACAACAACACCTCCTCCACAATAGTCCTCAATACCAGGGCCCCACAAGGCTGTATACTTATCCCCATACTAATCTCCCTGTACACACACGACTGTGTGACAAAATGTGGCTGCAACTCCATCTATATGTTTGCTGACACGACCATAGTGGGCCGGATCTCGAACAACGATGAGTCAGAATTCAGGAGAGAGATAGAGAACCTAGTGGAGTGGTGTAATGACAACAATCTCTCCCTCAATATCAGCAAAACTAAAGAGCTGGTTATTGACTTCAGGAAGCAAAGTACTGGACACACCCCTGTCAGCATCAACGGGGCCGAGGTGGAGATGTTTCGTAGTTTGAAATTCCTAGGGGTGCACATCACGAAAGATCTGTCCTGGTCCACCCACTTTGACGCGATCACCAAGAAAGCACAACAGCGCCTATACTTCCTCAGGAAACTAAGGAAATTTGGCATGTCCACATTAACTCTTACCAACTTTTACAGATGCACCATAGAAAGCATCCTATCGGGCTGCATCACAGCCTGGTATGGCAACTGCTTGGCCCAAGACCGCAAGAAACTTCAGAGAGTTGTGAACACCGCCCAGTCCATCACATGACCCTGCCTCCCATCCATGGACTCCATCTACACCTCCCCTGCCTGGGGAAAGTGGGCAGCATAATCAAAGACCCCGCCCACCCGGCTTACTCACTCTTCCAACTTCTTCCATTGGTTAGGTGATAGAAAAGTCTGAGAACATGCACGAACAGACTAAAAAACAGTTTCTTCCCCACTGTTACCAGACTCCTAAATGACCCTCTTAAGAAAATTTGGCATGTCCACATTGACTCTTAACAATTTTTACAGATACACTACAGAAAGCATCCTATCTGGCTGCATCACAGCCTGGTATGGCAACTGCTTGGCCCAAGACCATAAGAAACTACAGAGAGTCGTGAACACAGCCCAGTCTGTCACGCAAACCCGCCTCCCACCCATTGACTCTATCTACACCTCCCACTGCCTTGGGAAAGCGGGCAGCAGAATCAAAGACCCCTGCATCCCAGGTTATTCTCTCTTCCAACCGCTTCATCAGACAGGAGATTCAAAAGTCTGAGAACACGGACTGAGAGAATTAGGAACAGCTTCTTCCTGCTGTTACCAGACTCCTGAATGACCCACTTACGGACTGAACCTCTGTTGTGCAGCACTACACTCCATATGCTTCACCCGATGTCTGTGTCTATGTATTTACAATGTGTATTTATCTTATGTCCTATGTTTTTCATGTAATGGATCGTTCTGTCTGGACTGTCTCAGAACAATACTTTTTATTGTACCTTGGCACATTTGACAATAAATCTAAATCTAAAATCTAATCTAATCTAATGACCTTCAGGGAAGGAAATCTGCCAGCCTTAACTGGTCTCGCCTACATGTGACTACAGACCCACAGAAATGTGGTTGACTCTTAAAATGCATTCTAAAATGGTGTGGCAAGCCACTTATTTGAAGGGCAATTCGGGATGAGCAATAAATGCTGGTCCAGCCATGGTTTTCTCCGGGTGCTCTGGTTTCCTAAATTGTCCAAAAATAGATCATAGAATTTACAGTGCAGAAGGAGGCCATTCGGCCCATCGCGTGTGCACCAGCCCTTGGAAAGAGCAGCCCATTTAAGTCCACACTTCCAACCTAACCCCGTGACCCAATAACCCCACCTAACCTTTTTGGACACTAAGGGCAATTTAGCATGGCCAATCCACCTAACCCGCGCATCGTTGGACATGTGGGAGGAAACTGGAGCACCCGGAGGAAACCCACGCAGACATGGGGAGTACTTGCAGACTCCGCACAGGGAGCAACCCAAGCGGGAATCGAACCTGGGACCCTGGAGCTGTGAAGCAACTGTGCGAACCACTGTGCTACCGTGCTGCCCTCGATGTGCAGGTTAGGTGGATTGGCCATGCTAAATTGCCCGAGTGGGGTTTTGGGCAGAGGGTGGGGTATTGGGCCGAGGTAAGGTGCTGTTTCAGAGGGTGTGTGCAGATTGTATGGGCCGAATGGCCTCCTTCTGCATTGTAGGGATTCTATGAAAAGCCACGGCTGAATGCATTTGCAACCATCTTCAGCTAGAAGTGTAGAGCGGCGGCTCAACCTTGGCCTCCTTTTGAGGTCTCCAGCATCACAGATGTCAGTCTTCAACAAATTCAATTCACTCCAGGTAATATTAAGAAATTGCTGAAGGCACTGGATACTGCAATGACGATGGCCCCTGACTATATCCCAGTTGTGGTGCTGAAGGATTGCGCTCCAGGTCCAGCCATGCCTCCAGCCAAAATGTTCCCATACAGCTACAATATTGGCGCCTACCAGACAATCTGCAAAATCTCCTATCCACACAAAAACAGGGTAATCTGGTAATAAACCCGCATCAGTCTATTCTCGATCATCAGCCAAGTTTTGGAAGCTATCACGACTGCACTACCCAATGGCATTAACTCAGTAACATCCTGCTCACCAATGCTCAGTTTGGGTTCAGCCAGGGCCACTCGATTCCCCAACTCGTGACAGCTTTGATCCAAACTTGGGGAAAAGGGTTAAATTCAAGACGTGAGCTGAGAACCCTTGACATCAAGGCAGCACTTGATCATATATGGCATCAAGGAGCCTGAGCAAAACTGGAGCTAATGGAAATCAGGGAAAAAAATCTCCGCTGGTTGGAGACATACCAAGCGCGAGGGAAAGCTGTTGTGGTTTTTGGAAACCAATCATTTCAGTCCCGGGACATCATTGCAGGAGTTCCTCAAGGTATTATCCAAGATCCAACACCTTCAGCTGTTTAATAACAATAATAATAATCGCTTAATGTCACGAGTAGGCGTCAATGAAGTTACTGTAAAAAGCCCCTAGTCGCCACATACCGGTGCCTGTTCGGGGAGGCTGTTACGGGAATTGAACCCGCGCTGCTGGACTTGTTCTGAATTACAAGCCAGCTGTTTAGCCTAATGTGCTAAACCAGCCCCTCATCAATGAACCTCCTTCCAGCATAAGGGGGATATTCGCTGTCTTTTGCACAATGTTCAGCATCATTTGCAACTCAGAGAACAACAAAGAACAATACAGCACAGGAACAGGCCCTTCGGCCCTCCAAGCCTGTACTGGTCATGATACCAACCTTTGTCAAAACCCTCAGAACTTCCTTATGCTGTATCCCCTATACCCATCCTATCCACGTGTTTGTCAGGATGCCTTTTGAAGGTGGTTAATGTATCTGCTTCCACAACCTCCCCTGGCAACGCGTTCCTGGCACTCACCACCCTGTGTATAAAAAACATCTCCTCGAAACTCTGCCTCACGGACCTTAAACATCTGCCCCCTGCTGACTGGCCCCTCCACCCTGGGAAAGAGTGCCAGCCCATCCACTTTATCCATGCGCCTCATAATCTTGTAGACCTCTATCAGGTCACCCCTCAACCTCCGTCTTCCTAATGAAAGCAGTCCGAGTCTATTCAGCCTCTCCACATAGCTAACACCCTCCACACCAGGCAACACCCTGGTAAGCCTCCTCTGCGCCCTCTCCAAACCCTGCACATACTCCACTCCTCAGATACTGAAGCTGTCCGTCCCTGCAGGCAGCAAGATCTGGTCTCCCTATTCCAGGAGTCTTGGGGGGGGGGGGGGGGGGGGGATCTCCCAAGTTAGTGGGCCCCTGGGGGGCAGGTAGGTGAGGGAAGGGGGGAATCCGGGGGCGAGGGGCTGCTTTGAGGTGCTGGGAGGGAGTTGCTGCTTTGCAGTTGGGGAGGGGGGTTCAGGGCTGATTTGCGGTGCGGGGGGGGGGGGGGGGGGGGGGGGGGGGGGCTGTGTACGGCCGTGGGGTTTCACTCAAAATGGCGCCCCGGTTTGCAGGTTTCCTTCGGGAATCCCTCGTATTCCTCGCCATGTATAAATTTGCATGGCAGGGGATGCAGAATTACTTCCAGGGGGATCATTAAACTGGTGCAATGCTCCTCCGGCGGGAGAACTTGGGTATTCTCAGCAATTTGTTCACATCCTGACCCCCCAAAGCCTGCCCATTGCATACAAGACACAAGTCAGGAGTGTAATGGAGTACTCTCCACTTACTTGGATGAGTGCAGCTCCAACAACACTCAAGAAGCTCAACACTATTCAGGACAAAGCTGCCCGCTTGATTGCGCCCATTCCACCACCCCAAACATTCACTTACCTATCACTGACGCACAGTGACGGCAGTGGTATCCTCTACAAGATTCACTGCAGCAACCCACCAAGGATTCTTCAACAGAATCTTCCAAATCCACAAACTCCCAGAACAGGGTCAGTCGATACATGGGAAAACCACCACCTACGCGGTCATCTCCAAGTCGCACTGACTTGAAACTATATTGCTTTTCTTTGATCATTGTTGTGTTAAAACCATGCAATATGCTCACTACCAGCACTGTGGGTGTACCTACTCTATGTGACATGCAACAGTTCAAGAACGTACCTCATCATAACCTTCCCAAGGGCAACCAGGAATGGGCTTGATCTTGGGCTTGTCAGCGGAGTCCATTTCCTATGAATGAATAGTTAAAAAATTATGCCTCCATGAATATCAGTTTAATGCAACCTAGAAAAGATATCAACTCCAATATAGCACTCCCACAGTATCACATTGCAATGTCAAACTAGGTGATATGCTTTAAGTTCTTGGAGTGGTGTTTCAACCCATAATTATCTAACTAAAGTGTCAAGGTACCAACATTCAGCTAAGACTGACAACTGCATCTTTCTTTACCTGCCCTTGTCTGTCTCCTTGTCTCTCTATTTCAGAAATGTCCCTAAACATGGAATCAGAGGAACACTGAAATCTAGCTTTTTAAATATTTTTTTATTCGAGATTTTTATATTTCATTGCAAAGTTGACCAGGCCAGACATGGCCCAAACACGTATTTACAATAGTTTACATACACAGTTGATCAGGCAGGAATTTGCCTGCAACCTGTCCATTTTGGTTATCTTCTCTACTGCCTATCGTGGGTTCTTCTTTGGATGCATTCATCATCCCATTCCCCCCCCCATGCCCTTCCTACTTCTACCCCTTTCACTTCCTTGTTCCATGACTTGTCCCGCGTCCACCCTCACCCTCCCTTCCTCCTTCACTATTGAATGATGGCTACAAACAGGGCTTGAAACAAGTTGGTGGATGGCTTCCACATCCTGTGAAAGCCCTCTTCCCATCCACGGATGGTGAACTTTACCTTCTCCAGTCTATGAAATTCCGCCAGGTCAGACAGCCAGTCTGCAGCCTTGGGTGATCGCCAGCCAAGTAGGGGTCTCCGGCGGGCGATCAGGGAGGCAAAGGCTAGGACGTCAGGCCCCCTCCCCATGTAGAGCTCTGGTTGCTCTGATACCCCCAAGGCAGCCACTAGAGGTCATGGCTCCAGCCGCATTCCCTGGACATGGTCTCAAAGAAGGATGTCCAGTACCTGACAAGTCTGGGCCAAGATCAAAACATGCGATTGTGGTTGGCCGGGCCTCCCTGGCACAGGACACATTTGTCCTCCAGGAAGAACCCACTCATGCGTGTTCTGGGAAGGGCGCCCTGTGCACCACCTTTAGTTACATTAGGCTCAGTCCTGCACTCATGGAGGTGAAGTCTGACCTATGCAGTGCTTCGATCCAGAGTCCACCCCCTATCTCCCTGCCTAGTCCTTCATCCCACTTTTTCTTTGTCTCGTCCAGGGTGAGCGTACCTCTTTGACCATTTGTCCATACATGTCCGTACACTTCCCTTCCCCGAGCTCGCCCACGTTCAGTAGTCTTGCCCGCAGTGTCCGTACACTTGCCTTCCCCGAGCTCACCCACGTTCAGTAGTCTTGCTCGCAGTGACTGTCCTGGAATCTGGGGGTACGCCGTCAATTCTTTGGAGAGGAAGCTAGGTCATTCCCTCTCGGGAGCCAGAATGTCTCGGTGAGTTCTTCCAGGGTCGATAATCTCCTGTCTGTGTACATATTCCTAACCGTCAGAGACCCCTCGTCCTGTCCCCACCTTTGGAGGCGTCCATTGTTGTGGGAGTGAACCTGTGAGTATTGCAGATGGGAGCCATGGTGGACATTCCAGTTAGTCCAAAGTTCTGTCTCATTTGGTTCCACGTTCAGAGCTTGGCTACTACCACTGGGCCACTGGGGGAGGAGGGGTTGGTGGAATGGGAGCATGGCCGTGGCTAGCGCTTGGAGGGATGTCCTGCACAGGAACTCTCCTCCATCCTCATCCATTCCATTCCCGGTTCCTTGACCCATCCTCCATGCTGGCCAGGGGGCCGGCGATGTCGAGGAGCAGGTCATCTGCAGAGAGTGAGACTCTATGCGTTCTGTCCCCCCTTTGGAGACCTCTCCAACCCTTTGCCACTCTGAGGGCGATCACCAGTGGCTCGATTGCCAGAGAAAACAGCAGAATGGATAATGGGCATCCCTGCCTCGTGCCTCTGTGCAGCCGGACGTATCTGGAGCTGGTGGTGTTGGTCTGTACTCTCGCCATGGGAACGCGGTACAGTAGTTCCACCCAGGCCCAAACCCAAACTGTTCCGGTACCTCTGAGGTAGCTCCATTCGGCCCCTTCGAAGACCTTTTCTGTGTCCAGGGAGATGATTACTTCTGGTATTCTCTCCCCGGATGTGGTCATGATCACGTTCAGCAGGCGCCTGATGTTCGCTGTTTGCTGCCTGCCCTTGACAAAGCCCATTTGGTCCCCTCTGACTACCTCTGGCACGCAACTCTCCAGCCGCCTCGCCTGGGCCTTCGTTAGGATCTTTGTGTCAGTGTTACGGAGTGAGATGGGTCTGTATGATCTGCACTCAGTCCGGTCTATTCAGGTCTGAACCAACGTTGGTGGCAAGGTTCCCCTTGCCGAGAGTCGGCGAACACCTCCCACAGGTACGGGGCCAGTGCTGGCGCTAATCTTTCACAGAGGTCTGCCAGAAATGTGTCCGGCCACAGCACCTTCCCCGCCCGCATGGAGTTAATGCTCTCCATGACTTCCCCCAGTTATAATGGTGCTTCCAGGCCCCGTCTCTTATCTTCCCCCACGACCGGAATTTCTAGTCCATCGAGGAACCACTTCATCTACGACTCTCCCTCCTGGGGCTCGGAGGTCATAGAATTCATAGAATCATAGCATTTACAGTGCAGAAGGAGGCCATTCAGCCCATTGAGTCTGCACTGGCCCTTGGAAACAGCACCCTACTTAAGCCCCACGCCTCCCCCTGTCCCCTTTATCTCCTTTAACCTTTTTGGACACTAATGGCAATTTATCATGGCCAATTCACCTAACGGCACATCTTTGGACTGTGGGAGGAAACCGGAGCACCCAGAGGAAACCCTCGCAGACAGGGGGAGAGCGTGCAGACTCCACGCAGACAGCGACCGAAGCTGGGAATGGAACCTGGGACCCTGGAGCTGTAAAGCAACTGTGCTAACCACTATGCTACCGTGCTGCCCAAGGTGTACAGTAAAAGCAGGAATCTATAACAGGATTACAAGCGTTACCCTAGAAAGGATAATAAGCCATTTCTTAAAACACATTTGCTGCGATGTTTGGTGGGCTTTCTTTTGTGTTCATGACCAAAAGTAAGAAATTCTGGTAACCATTTTCTCACTTCAGAAGCAAATAAATAGTTCATTGATGCAGTTATTTCAATTTGTTCATAAATGAGAAAAAGATTTTGTCAAGCTATTTTAATTAATATAGTCTGCATAATCTATATCATGGAAGATTAGCTATGTGGAACTGTTTTTTTACTTTGTAAGTATAGTACATTAATTTATTTGGTGGATTTATTAACAATCTATAGCAATTTCAACAGATGATTTCCCCATTCTCTCTGTTCAGTGCCTCTGTGATCAATCTTTGCATATTTTTTGTGATTTGCATTTCCAACACACTCTCCTCCTTCTTTTTTTAAAGGACAGTACAGCACAGAACAGGCCCTTCGGCCCTCGATGTTGTGCCGAGCAATGATCACCCTACTCAACCCACGTATCCACCCTATACCCGTAACCCAACAACCCCCCCCTTAACCTAACTTTTTAGGACACTACAGGCAATTTAGCCTGGCCAATCCACCTAACCCGCACATCTTTGGACTGTGGGAGGAAACCGGAGCACCCGGAGGAAACCCACGCACACACGGGGAGGACGTGCAGACTCCGCACAGACAGTGATCCAGCCGGGAATAGAACCTGGGACCCTGGAGATGTGAAGCATTTATGCTAACCACCTCCTCCCTCCTGATCGCCCCACTGGTCAGAGATTTTGTTCACTCTTTTTGTTTCCAAGATCCCCCTTTTATGTCTCAGATGCCTGTCCCGCATTTCCGCGTATCATGACGATTGTCGGCCATTCTTGTCTTCGCACTATCCCACCAATCCTTGTCCAAAGTTTCACTAACTAGTCAATAGCTTTGCCAAACTTCTTTCCCACTTCTGCTACCCGACACTCTGCAAACGTTCGGATGCCCCCCCTGATCCAGTGCCATGTCCGCAGGATTTCTATCTCTTCCTTCGCTTAGAAACCTTCATTCTCTGAGCTCTCCATTCTTCTTTATCCTTGAAGCCATTTTTTCCCGGCCCCCATCTTTTTCCTCTTGAATGCCTTACACTCAGACACCAACAATTATCTGATCACTCTTCCCCTTCTTCCAGGCCTCTCCCAAAGTCCTCCATTAACCTCCTCAGGGTTTATTTTGACCGCTTTACTTCTGACTTCAAACCTCTTTCACCTGCTGACTATCAGCCGATCAAACATAGAAAATAGGTGCAGGAGTAGGCCATTTGGCCCTTCCAGACTGCACCACCATTCAATATGATTGCGGCTGATCACGCAAATTCAGTATCCCACTCCCGCTTTCTCTCCATACCCCTTGATCCCTTTAGCCACAAGGGCCACGTCCAGCTCCCTCTTCAATATATCCAACAAACTGGCCCCAACAGCTTTCTGTGGTCGAGAATTTCACAGGTTCTCCTCTTTGACTGAAGCAGTTCTTCCTTATCTCAGGCCTGAATGGCTTAGCCCTTATTCTGAGGCTGTGACTCCTAGCTCTGGACGTCCCCAACATCAGGAACATTCTTCCAGCATCTAGCCTGTCCAGTCCCATCAGGATTTTTAATGTTTCTATGAGGTCCGCTCTCATTCTTCTAAACTCCAGTGAGTACAAGCCCGGTCGATCTTCATATGTCAGTCCTGCCATCCCAGGAATTAGTTTGGTGAACCTTCGCTGGACACCCTCAATAGCAAGAACGTCCTTCCCCCCCCCCCCCCCCCCCCCCCCCCCCCGAACTAGGAGACCAAAACTGCACACAATACTCAAGGTGTGGCCTCACCAAGGCCCTGTATAACTGCAGCAAGACATCCCTATTGCTTTACGCAAATCCTTTTGCCATGAAGGCCAGCAAGGCATTAGCTTTCCTCATCGCCTGCTGTACCTGCATGCCAACCTTCAGCCACTATTCCACCATGACACCCAGCTTTTTCCCAGGGTGGAAGAGTCAATTACTAGGGGGCATAGGTTTAAGGTGTGACGGGTAAGGTTTAAAGGAGATGCACGAGGATGGTTTTTAACACAGAGGGTGGTGGGAGCCTGGAACTCGCTGCCGGCGAAGGTAGTGGAAGCTGATACAATTGTGACTTTTAAGGGGCATCTTGACAAATACATGAATAGGATGGGAATAGAGGGATGTGGTCCCCAGAAGGGTAGGGGCTTTCAGTTCAGACGGGCAGCAAGGTTAGTGCAGTCTTGGGGGGGGGGGGTCGAAGGGCCTGTTCCTGTTCTTGTTCTTGTCTGGTTGCACTTCCCCTTTTCCTAAACTGCCACCATTCAGATAATAATTTGTCTCCCTGCTTTTTGCCGCCAAAATGGATAACCTCACATTTACCCTCATTATATTGCATGTCCAATTTTTGTCCACTTAGTCAGGTGTTTCCAGTCGGAATGTCACAAGATCATTTCGACAATGTGGAGAGAGAACACACAGGTCGCCACCTTCCTATTTCGCAGCTGCTTTGAAAGAAGGAAGGGAATAAAATAATGCGGCGCCAAATTAAACAGTTTGTGAGCTTCATAGATGTATTAGTGAAACTAATGGATGCCCTGAGGTATTTTCAAGCTGCAATCTTCTTTCAGCTTCTGAGTGCAATGCATAGCTTGAGGTGGACCATGGATGTTTCATAGAACATAGAACAGTACAGCACAGAACAGGCCCTTCGGCCCTCGATGTTGTGCCGAGCAATTATCACCCTACTCAAGCCCACGTATCCACCCTATACCCGTAACCCAACAACCCCAACCCCATTAACCGTATATTTTTTAGGACACTAAGGGCAATTTAGCATAGCCAATCCACCTAACCCGCACATCTTTGGACTGTGGGAGGAAACCGGAGCACCCGGAGGAAACCCACGCACACACGGGGAGGACGTGCAGACTCCGCACAGACAGTGACCCAGCCGGGAATCGAACCTGGGACCCTCGAGCTGTGAAGCATTTATGCTAACCACCATGCTACCGTGCTGCCCCAAATCTGATGCCACCAACCCCTCAATTAGATGTGCGCACTGCAAGGATTCCACAGTATAGCCTATTCTCAAATTTGCCCATTACTCATTTACCCTACTTTAAAAAATAATAATTGACGGGATGTGGGGGTCGCTGGCTTGGCCAGCATTTATTGCCCATCCCTAGTTGCCCCTGAGAACGTTGTGGTGAGCTACTTTCTTGAACCTTACTGAAAGATGCAGCCTCTCATTAAAAGATACCGGGCTGGATTCCCCGGTCTCCCAGCCGCGTGCTTCGCGGCGAAGCGCCTTTCGCTGGCGGGCGGGATTCTCTACTCCTGCTGATTGTCAATGGGATTTCCCATTGAAGCCACCCCACGCTGCCGGGAAACCTACATGCGGGGGTACAGTCATACTCGATCAATGATGTCTCTGATTGTTTAATGGCTTTGACCAGTGTCAAGCAACAGAGGAATTTCCGCTGAACATTCAAACGGATATACACAAAGCAGGCGAGAGCCGAGGTGAATATTGAGTGAGGTATTCTGGGCTTGAAATTTCTAATCCAACCCTCTCAGCTCCATACATTAACAAGCCCCTTTTGTGGCTTTCCCAAATGATTCCATTTTGTGAATCGCTCTCAGTTGGATCTGCCATTCAAGCTACCACTGATGAGATGCCTGGGGTTGCCAGCTGGCTGTCAACAAATCAATTAGCACAACATGTTGTAAACATTTGCCTCTTAAATTAAACAGGAGAAATATGTGAATTTCTTGTTCCCATGAATAATTTACCATTGAGTTGAGCAAGTGTGCACCGCAGAGGTGGATAGAAAGGGAGATGGATCTGTTCCATTCTTGAAACTTGAACCATTGCCAGTAAAGCCAAAAAATAAGTTCACCTACTCTACCTGCGAAGCAGAAAATTCTTCCACATGGGTAATCCGTCACGGTGTGGATTAAAGACGCAATACTCATTAAAATTGTTTGACAGCGTCTTTTTTTTCATTTACGAACAAAGGAAACGAATTGCGGAGACCATCTATTAACTTGTTTACGAAGCTACTGTGAAGAATGTGTTAAATAGATGTTCTTGTTCTTCGTCGTTAATACAAACAAGTCTGTCAAAAAATCTCTCATGGAACAAAACAGCCTTGAAGTAATCTGTGCTGTGTGGCATATCATCCCTTCTCAAATCAAAGCTGACAATGATTCCAGTGTTTCTCTCCTTGTGTCTCTGGGTGTTTAGAAACGAAAGACAGGGATGGGCAGGCAGAGGGAGAGGAATGGATACAGAGAGTGTCAGCCTTGACTTAGCACTTCCACTCATGTTCCACTCCAAGAACTTGCAGCAATCTAGGCTGCCATGGCAGTGCAATACCGACTGGCTGTGATACTGCTGGATCCTGTACCTTCGGGCGCGATTCAGAGCCCCCACTGCGCCTGGCGAGGATCCGGGCGCAATGGGTGAATCGCGCGAGAGCCCCAAATCGGACCCCTTACCTGGTCAATTGTGAGTCAGCGGACTTGCTCCGGCCAGCGCGACCTGGATCGTGCCCTCGCTGAGCGAGATACAGATCTGCATACTCCAAACAGCCAAATGACTCACCAGGAAGCCATTTAGTTTGGACTTGCATAACAACACCTCGGGGTGGGGGTCCTGCAAGTCATTGGAAACCCCCGGGTGGTCAGGGACAGGGCAAGGTGGTACTCTGGCACTCCCTCTGCTGCCCGGCACCTTGGCACTGCCAGCCTGGCAGTGCCACCCTGGCACCCTCCACCAGGGTGACGGGTGCCAAGTTGGCACTACCAGGGAGCTAGCCCCAAGGCGGGAGGCCTTTCAAATTGGAGGATTTCCCAGGGGCTTCGGCAAGGTTAGGGGTGGGGGGAGGTGCCAGAAGCGTGGGGGGTGTCTGAAAGGTGGGGAGGGGAAGCTTGGGAATGCCGATCAATATGGCGGCCCGATATTCGAAGAGCCAATCCTGCTGGCGTGATCAGCCTTCTAAGTGCGGCCACAGTGGGGAGAAACTCCCTAAGGCCAGAAAAAATGGCAAAAAGCCGTGAGCAGCGGGGTGATTGGCAGCTCTGCAGCCGGCAGGAATCACCCTGCCAAATGCGCCCAAAAGCCGACCTAGTTTTAAGTCTGCTGAATCGCGCCTGATATGGTCAGGTTTCATATTTGATGACTGGATAGAATTAAACCAATATGCAGTCAAGAAACAGGCCCTTGTCACAGCTGGAATCTCCACCTAACCTCTTCATCTAAACCGCCCATATCACTTTCCATTCCTTCCTACCTCTTGTGTTATTTAGCTTTCCCTTAGTATAAACTAATCTAAACATCTAAATTGGTGGCACGGTAGCACAGTGGTTAGCACTGTTACTTAACAGCGCCAGGGACCTGGATTTGTTTCCCGACTCCTGTCTGTGCAGAGTCTGCATGTTCTCCCTGTGTCTGCGTGGGTTTCCTCCGGAAGCTCCGGTTTATTTCCACAAGTCCCGAAAGACGAGCTTGTTCGGTAGTTTGGACATTCTGAATTCTCCCTCTGTACCTGAACAGGCGTCGGAATGTGGCGGCTGGGGACTTTTCACAGTAACGTCATTGCAGTGTTAACATCAGCCTTCTTGTGACAATAATAAAGATTATTATAATAAACTATTTGGCTCAACTACACCAAGTGAGTTCCACATTCGCACCGTTCGCTGAGTGAAGAAGTCTCTCCTGGATGTCTTCTTGCATATATTGTTGACCATCATATTTACTGCTCTTGGTTTTGGTCTCGCTTGTCAATGGAAACGCGGGTGATATCGTAACACGAGCCAGATCAAACATCAATTGTTGAGAATGTAAATAAGCTCAATGCCTTGGCTGCTGCATGCTCCATAAATTGCTATTGGTGATGAAACTGCAGGATTTTTCAACGATAGTTCAAATATATTATACAAGATGGAACACTGAGGCTGTACTGTGAAACACAAATCATGCTTAACACAAGGAGTTGACTCAATCAATAATGATTCTAAATTATTTCCAAAACTGACAATGGAAGGATAGAATTAGTTATAAATTTTTTAATGTGGGCAGTTTAATACTTAATCCACTAATGATTCCATTATTTGATTCTGCAGATGTTTTTTTTAAATTTGGTAGCGGCTGACTATGGGAACCATATTAAAAGTAAGATGTCGATTGACCTGTAAACAGATACTTTCAAGGGAGACTTATGAATCAGATTTCCCCCCCCCCCCCACCCCCCGAAATTAATGAAGGGACTTAAAGATTAAGATGTCGAAGATCTAATGGCTGAGATAATTGTTTCACAGAAAAATATTCCTCCCTGTAGCTTTCTTCTCTTACGATGCACTTAAATAATAATTAAACATGCCAATGATGCTGCCAGTGCCACTGTGAGTGCAAGATCATGGCATTATTACATTGCATTTTCAAACTTAGCAGTTTCCCCCAATTGACAGCTCTCCGCGAACGGTGGGATGAGCTGTCACCTTGTTTGTTTTGTTACATTCTTAAAATCGACAACTGAAGCTTGTATTTATCTAGTCCCTTGAACACGGTAAAATGTCCCACCATACTATGCGATCAGATTCAAGGAGTAGATATACCCGAGAATGATTAGAAGATGGTGATCACAACCAGCAATTCACATAATACAATAATCATCAGCAACAATCCTGTCAAGGGAAACTATGTAACTTCAAACTTAATAAGGTCACTCAGCTCCTGACCTCATTACAGCCTTGGTTGAAACATGGACAAAAGAGCTGAATGTCAGAGGTGAGGTGAGAGTGACTGCCCATGACATCAAGGCAGCATTTGACCGAGTCTGGCATCAAGCAGCCCTAGAAAAAACTGGAGTCAATGGGAATCAGGAGGGGGAACCTCTCCGCTGGTTGGAGTTATTCCTGATACAAAGGAAGCAGGTTGTGGCGGTTAGAGGTCGATAATCTCAGCTCCAGGACATCAATGCAGGAGTTCCTCAGGGTAGTTTCCTCGGCCCAACCATCTTTAGCTGCTTCATCAATGACCTTCCACCCATCATAAGGTCAGACATGGGGATGTTCGCTGATGAATGCACAATGTTCAGCACCATTCACAACTCCTCAGATAATAAAGAAGTCCATTTCCAAATGAAGCAAGACCTGTACAATAGCCAAGTATGGCTGCTCCTGTACTGCAGGTACTTTGTAACAGTTGAAAACTGCTGAATGGAATAGAACCAAATTGGATATAGCAATTTTAAAATTTATTCATTTATGGGATGTGGCTCCGCTGGTTAGGCCAGCATTAGGCCAGGGAGTTCCAGGATGTTACCTCAACAACAGTGAAGGAACGGCGATGTATTTCCAGGTCTGGATGGTGAATGACTTGGAGGGGAGCCTCCAGGTGGTGGGGTTCCCAGGTATCTGCTGCTCTTGTCCCTCTAGACGGTAGTGGCCATGGGTTTGTAAGGTGTTGTCTAAGGTGCCTCGGTGAGTTACTTTAGTGCATCTTGTAGATGGTACACACGGCTGCCACTGTCCGTCGGTGGTGGAGGGTTTGAATGTTTGTGGAAGGGGGAGTTTGTGGAAGGGGCTGGATTAGCACACTGGGCTAAATCCATGGCTTTTAAAGCAAACCAAGGCAGGCCAGCAGCAAGCTTCAATTCCCGTACCAGCCTCCCCGAACAGGCGCCGGAATGTGGCGACTAGGGGCTTTTCACAGTAACTTCATTGAAGCCTACTCGTGACAATAAGCGAATTTTATTTCATTTTTGTATGGGCTGACAAGTGGGACGTTACATTTGCACCACACAAGTGTCAGGCAATGACCATATCCTACAATAATAATAATAACCTTTTATTGTCACAAGTATGAAGTTACTGTGAAAAGCCCCAAGTCGCCACATACTATTCGGGGAAGCTTGTACAGGAACTGAACCTCTGCTGCTGGCCTTGTTCTGCATCGCAAACCAGCTGTCTAGCCCACTGAGCTAAAGAGAGGCTCTAACCACTCCCTTGACATTCAATGGCATTACTTTTGCTGAATCCCCATAATCAACATCCTGGGGAATACCTCTGATCAGAAACTGAACTGGACTAGCCACATTAATACTGTGGCTACCAGGGCAGGTCAAAAACTAGGAATCGTATAGTGAGTAACTCAACCCCTGACCACCCCCCCCCCCCCCCCCCAAGCCTGTGCAGCATCTACAAGGCACAAGTCAGGAGTGTAATGGAATACTCTCCACTTGCCTGGATGAGTGCAGCTCCAACAGCACTCAAGAAGCTCAATACCATCCAGGACAAAGCAGCCCATTTGATTGCTCCCCCTTCCACAAACATTCAAACTCTCCACCACCGACAGGCGGCTAGAGGTGGAGAGTTTCCTGGTCAGCCAGAACTGGGTGGTCACTGCAGCGCAACAGCACCCCCCTATGTTAGAGAATTCCGCATGGAAGATCTGAAGCAAATGTCCTCCTTCCTTTGAGGAAGAGGAAAATTCTGGAGAAAATTCTGTTCCTCTCCCTCTCATGTAATTATCTGTCTTCCCATAAGATTCATCTTGGCTATTTGTCTTAACATTGCGGTGGTGCATTCCATATTCGCACCATTTTCTGGGTAAATAGGTTTCTCCTGAACCCCTCTTGGGATTATAGTTCTTTTTCAGAAACATATTTTATTCCTAAAAATGATAGAAGTGCAATGTATAATAGTTCAAATTGGACATTGCATTAGATCAATTTCTTTCAATGTATTATGTGGGTCTCTGAGGTGCCACACTACATTTGCAGTTACATTTACAATGTACACTTATATTTCATGTCAAATATTCTTTAGAACATGCAGCCCAAGGGTTTAACATGGTTTCCAGCCAGTCGGTGGCTGGGCCTTAGAGAGAGGGCTTTAATCAGCGACCTTTCCCTATTGATCCTTAGTGGCAACTGCCCCACGCTTTGGTGTGTCCTCAGCATGTAATACTGGCCCTGGAATGTGCCAGTCTGCAACACTCGGTCCGTGGCTGTCCTTTACGCTGGAAGACTATCAACCTATAGGCAGAATAAAGCATGCATTTCACTGAATTGATGTTCCCGCAGCAGCCATTTATCTTCATCTTGATATGCTTCACTGGATGTTTTATAGACAGGCTCCCGACACAAACCATTACATCCCTTTTCTGACATACTTTGTAAAAGGAGGTTGGAGACAGTTTTGTCCCCACTGCAGCCACCTCACGCGCAGCACAGAAGGGCAGTGAGTCTGCAGGTGGATATGAAAGATCTGAGGGTGAGGGCCCTGCTTAACCAAGCTACATTCTGACAATGAGCATTCTGCCAGGTGGCTGCTCAGTCTGCCCAGGGACATATCCAACAGGAGCAACCATCACCTTTTCCTGCAGCCACCCAACATTTTGTTCAGTCTCCCGTACACACGTTTCCATGAGGGACAGGAGCTGTGGCACTGTACAACTGACTGAAGCATTACGTGGCACTGTGGCCAGACCCATTCTTTGCAACACTGACAGCAGGTAGAACTTGGCACAGAGTGACGCACCAAGGGTCTGCGCGCAGCTTGATGCACCACACACCAAGGTGACCATCAGGGTGAGAGCAATGTTAGGCATGCTGTTCGCACTTTGTCTAAAGCTTTCTACACTGCTTCCTTGTAGACACTATTCATTTTGGAGCTCCAAATAAAGCAGAAGCTTGTTCAGCGGAACACCACGGCACTGGGATAGGATTTTGGCTTGTGTTTATTCGTCCATATTTATGGACCCTTGTTCTGCTCTTAGTCACAATTAATCACAAGTGGAAATATCTCCATGACTGCCCTGTGAGAGGCTGGTTTAGCACACTAGGCTAAATCGCTGGCTTTTAAAGCAGACCAAGGCAGGCTAGCAGCACGGTTCAATTCCCGTACCAGCCTCCCCGAACAGGTGCTGGCATGTGGCGACTAGGGGCTTTTCACAGTAACTTCATTGAAGCCTACTCATGACAATAAGCGATTTTCATTTCATTAAAAACTTTTCATAATCTTAAAGATCTCTGTCAGAGCACCCCTCAGTCTTTTGTTCTTTAACGTGGGGGGGGGGGGGTTTTGGTAGCCTATTAAAAGCAGATCCAGGTTTGAGAGTTGTTGAAGAAAATGCAAATCATGCTGAGGAGTCAGCAACATTCTGAAAGCTAAGTTTAAATGTTTTCACATTTTCAAATCTCACAATTAGATGCTGTACTGTAATATAGGTGTGTTCTAATGCATTGATTCTTCATAGGGACCTGTCCTTCAAAGGTAAGTTGACCCTCATTGTGCATTTGTCCACATCCCATTAAAGTAATTTTCCAACTGAGAAAGCACCATAATGCAATGAGAAGTATTCCAAAAATGATCTGTCGACCTGTGCTGTCATCTTTTCTACTGTGATTCAAGTGATGTTGGCTGGTTTTGACACTTGAAAAAACATTCTACACTTGATAAAGGTTGAACCAACTTTCATTGATTGAAAGGGACTCTGCTTTTAAATTGAAATCAACACCAGCTATTCTTTTCTTCTCCAAGCGGAATCTCTTGTTTTGGCAGCTGGGGCTATTAGCAATGCTTAGCTGAATTTCAATTACTAATTGGTTTCAGCACAGTAGGTATTCCATTCATCTGAGAATGAATTAGTTTCAAGGAGTTGTAAGAACAGATTGCCCCTTTGGTGTGGTGTTTAGCTTTTTGATGCAAGCTACTAAGGTTACTAAGATTGAATCTAACCACAATGTTTCTAAACATTTAGTTATAAATGACAGCTCTTGACTGCAGCATAAGCAGTTAACTTCTATCTGCTGAGGAACTGAAAGTACATAACTGATAGATACTTATAAACATTATAGCCAGCTTCAAAGCAGGTATTTGCAATGCTTTCAAGCATGAAGGGAAATTAAAATAAATTATCGAGCCACCTGGCTGCCTGGAAGTTATTACTCTGTCAATTACAGCCTAATAAAAGCTATTTTTCTTTGAAAGTGAATAAAACAATTGCATATCAATAGATCTGAGGAGGTTGAAAGCTTTGTGATGTGGTTTTGGTGCCTATGATGTAATAGCTGCTGTGGTCTCTAATATGGGGGTATGATGAGGATGGTCTGATGGAGGAGTCTGACAGGGGGTCTCTGAAGGCGGGGTCTGATTAGCATGTCTTATAGGGATCTCTGATGAAGTGTCTGGTGGGGGTCCCTGATGGGGGCTTTTGATGGGGAGTCTGATGGGGATCCCTGGTGGCAGGGGCTGGTGGTGAGGTGGGCAGGATTTCCATTGTGGGGGGCACTCCTATGGACTTTAAGGGCACCTGCATTAAGTACATACCCCTTTGGCCAACCGCAAGGCCTACCTTGTCAGGGCCACGCTGCCAAACACTTGCACCAATCCACGCTGATGTGAATCCCAGCCTAGAGGGCTGAAGCAGCACAAAGACATGGAGCATCCGGTGTCCAGCCCATTAATGGGATGCGAATGGCTTCAAATGACCCATTTACATCCTCTTGCCGGGGCAGTGCGTGAACCTCAACATCACCCCCAGAGGGGGAATCCATTTTCTGGCCAACGGGAGATTCTCTGCCACATTGGGAACTGTGCTCCCAACGGCAGGCAGCAAAGAATCCCGGCCGAGATGAGTAATTGTGGCCTGGCCCCAGCACTGATCCCTGTGACCCTCCACTAGGTACAGGTTACCATCCTGAAAATGCCCCTCTTGTCCCAACTCTCTGTCTTCTATTTGTTGAACAATCCCTTCTTATCTTATTCAATAGCCTTTTGCGTGGTACCTTATCGAAATCCAAGTAGTTTAATCTATCGGTTCCCCTTTCTCTATCCTGCGTGTTACCACCTCAAAGAATTCTAATAGATTTGTCAGGATGATTTCCCCTACATGAAACCATGCTGACTCTGCTTGATTATAGTGCGTATTTCTAAATGCTCTGCTATTACATCCTTTATAATGGAATGTAACATTTTCCCAATGACAGGTGTCAGGCTACCTGGCCTATACTTAACTGACTGATGGAAGATTTGACCCCATATGTTCCAGACATGTTGGCCGAGATTCTTCTGAATGAATTCTAAGTGTCGCCGTCAACAGGAAAATTGGTGCGTTCCCCGCTGCTCCAGTAAACACAAATGAGGCCCGATTCAATGCATTCATCAGCCAACTCTCCCCCAAGAGGAATCACACTGGCCCCGACACCCAGCATGGGAATCTCTGGAGTCGGGAATCAGCTACTTGCCTCTGACAAGCGGGAGCGCCATTTAAACGCTCCCTATGGCATTGACTGTCATGTCAGCCAAGAAGATGGCGGCAAGGTCAGCTTCCTCGACTCAGACCCTGAGCGGATGTTGGGCGCAGTGGAGGAGAGAAGGGCCACGCTATCCCCAAGAGTTGGCATAAGACCACCAACAAATGCAATGAATCGAACCTGGGATACAGTGCCAGAGGCCGTGAGTGCTAGCAGCCTCACCACATGGACCAATGCTGGAAGAAGATGAATGAGCAACAAGGGTGTGCCCACCTGCCTGCCCCTGGCATCACTCCCGTTCCTAAGCCTGGGCATCTTACCATTAACCCCCTCTATGATACCACACAGCCTCCTAATACCCAACCTCCTAGCACCTTCCTCAGAGATCCCCATTACATTACCTCTTTGGCTGGGCACCGTGCCAGCTGCGATAAACCTGCTACACGCTTGACGTCCACCTCATTCCTTTTTATGTCCCAGCAGAAGAAGATAACACACAACCGGCGTGAGTGAGAAAAGATGGGTGGGAGGATGGCTGACCCCTATGAAGAGAGGGCGGTGGACATGGTGGGGGAGGCCCCGGGGCTTGCAATGGCAGTCAGCGAGGTTGGCATGTGCTGAAGTAGTGAGAGTCCACTGCACCTTTATCAAGATAACCTGTCTCAAGTGAGCCTCTCATCTCCCACAACCTTGTTATTCCCAAATGCTGACCCCCTTGTCCTTGTCTTCCGGGACCTCCACCAGATGAGGCTCGGCCACCAGGAGTTGCTGCCCCCTGACCGACCTCACAGAGCACGTTGGAGCAGAGATCCGGCGAGGACATCATTTACCAGCGCCATCCACCAGCTCAGAGATACACACTTGGTGGGACACGTTAGCGGACAAACCTCTGGGTAAATATCTGGTGCACACCACGCAGGTGCTGTAGCACATTAGGTGAAGGCAGGAACTTCCAAGGGAACGGCCAGTCAGAGGTTTGCTGGATCCCAGGAAACAGATGAACCCAAGCCACAAGTCAGGCCTCTGGAAAAGGTTCTCCCATTACAGTTTGAAATGAAAAAGCAGAGCCAGTCATTACTCGATGGGCCGAATGGCCTGCTTCTGCATTGTTGATTCGATGATTCTGTGATAAGCGACAGCTAATGCCTGGAATAATGCAGTCATTACCTTTTTAAAACAATAGCCTAAACAGTCCTGGTCAGTCTACACAGGTTATTGTGAAACGTGAGCACACAACAGTCCCTCTGTTATTTCAGACTCTTCAAAATAAAATTCCTCCTTTAGTTTCACTTTTTCCTGGGTTCTCTTGTACAAATGTGTAAATCCACACACAGACTGATTACGTAATTGTTCCATTGCGTGATTTTAATTGTCCTGATTTTCCACCTTGCTAAACTAGCTCTTGTGTGTGGGCAGTATAAGAACATAAGAACATAAGAACATAAGAACTAGGAGCAGGAGTAGGCCATCTGGCCCCTCGAGCCTGCTCCGCCATTCAATTAGATCATGGCTGATCTTTTGTGGACTCAGCTCCACTTTCCGGCCCGAACACCATAACCCTTAATCCCTTTATTCTTCAAAAAACTATCTATCTTTACCTTAAAAACATGTAATGAAGGAGCCTCAACTGCTTCACTGGGCAAGGAATTCCATAGATTCACAACCCTTTGGGTGAAGAAGTTCCTCCTAAACTCAGTCCTACATCTACTTCCCCTTATTTTGAGGCTATGCCCCCTAGTTCTGCTGTCACCCGCCAGTGGAAACAACCTGCCCGCATCTATCCTATCTATTCCCTTCATAATTTTAAATGTTTCTATAAGATCCCCCCTCATCCTTCTAAATTCCAACGAGTACAGTCCCATTCTACTCAACCTCTCCTCATAATCCAACCCCTTCAGCTCTGGGATTAACCTAGTGAATCTCCTCTGCACACCCTCCAGCGCCAGTACGTCCTTTCTCAAGTAAGGAGACCAAAACTGAACACAATACTCCAGGTGTGGCCGCACTAACACCTTATACAATTGCAACATAACCTCCCTAGTCTTAAACTCCATCCCTCTAGCAATGAAGGACAAAATTCCATTTGCCTTCTTAATCACCTGTTGCACTTGTAAACCAACCTTCTGTGACTCATGCACTAGCACACCCAAGTCTCTCTGAACAGCGGCATGCTTTAATATTTTATCGTTAAATAATAATCCCGTTTGCTGTTATTCCTACCAAAATGGATAACCTCACATTTGTCAACATTGTATTCCATCTGCCAGACCCGAGCCCATTCACTTAACCTATCCAAATCCCTCTGCAGACTTCCAGTATCCTCTGCACTTTTCGCTTTACCACTCATCTTAGTGTCATCTGCAAACTTGGACACATTGCCCTTGGTCCCCAACTCCAAATCATCAATGTAAATTGTGAACAATTGTGGGCCCAACACGGATCCCTGAGGGACACCACTAGCTACTGATTGCCAACCAGAGAAACACCCATTTATCCCAACTCTTTGCTTTCTATTAATTAACCAATCCTCTATCCATGCTACTACTTTACCCTTAATGCCATGCATCTTTATCTTATGCAGCAACCTTTTGTGTGGCACCTTGTCAAAGGCTTTCTGGAAATCCAGATATACCACATCCATCGGCTCCCCGTTATCTACTGCACTGGTAATGTCCTCAAAAAATTCCACTAAATTAGTTAGGCACGACCTGCCTTTTACGAACCCATGCTGCGTCTGCCCAATGGGACAATTTCTATCCAGATGCCTCGCAATTTCTTCCTTGATGATAGATTCCAGCATCTTCCCTATTACCGAAGTTAAACTCACTGGCCTATAATTTCCTGCTTTCTGCCTACCTCCCAGTTTAAAATTAAGTCAATGATTTACAGGGAAAGAGGAGATAGACCCAATTCGGGCCTCCTTCCACTCATGTGCATCTAACCCTGTAAGCATTGCTTTCTGATCCTTTTCCCCTCATGAATGTCTATCTACCTTTCCCTTCCAATTATTTATCTTATTAACCTCCCCTACTCCTTGTAGTTATGAGTGCTGCAATTCTCACCACTCCTTGGGCAAGCACGTTTCTCCTCAACTTCCTATTTATTCGTGACGATTTTTGCTCATCCATGGGATGCGAGTGGGCATGGCTGGCATTTATTGCTCGTCCCCAATTGCCCTTTGCAATCGCCGTGGCTCAGTTGGCTGGACACCCACCCCTAAACCACAAGGCTTTGGGTTCAGTTCCGCTCCTGGTCTTGAGCATAAAAATCAAGGCTGTTGCACCACCTCGGTGCAGTGCTGAGGGAATGCAGTGCTGAGGGAATGCAGCGCTGAGGGAGTGCTGTGCTGAGGGAGTGCAGTGCTGAGGGAATGCAGCGCTGAGGGAGTGCTGTGCTGAGGGAGTGCTGTGCTGAGGGAGTGCAGTGCTGAGGGAGTGCCGTGCTGAGGGAGTGCCCTGCTGAGGGTGTGCGGTGCTGAGGGTGTGCAGTGCTGAGGGAGTGCTGAGGGAGTGCCGTGCTGAGGGAGTGCCGTGCTGAGGGAGTGCTGTGCTGAGGGAGTGCTGTGCTGAGGGAGTGCCCTGCTGAGGGTGTGCCCTGCTGAGGGTGTGCGGTGCTGAGGGAGTGCTGTGCTGAGGGAGTGCTGTGCTGAGGGAGTGCCCTGCTGAGGGTGTGCGGTGCTGAGGGAGTGCTGAGGGAGTGCTGTGCTGAGGGTGTGCGGTGCTGAGGGAGTGCTGTGCTGAGGGAGTGCTGTGCTGAGGGAGTGCCGTGCTGAGGGAGTGCCGTGCTGAGGGAGTGCCGTGCTGAGGGAGTGCCGTGCTGAGGGAGTGCCGTGCTGAGGGAGTGCTGTGCTGAGGGAGTGCTGTGCTGAGGGAGTGCCGTGCTGAGGGAGTGCCGTGCTGAGGGAGTGCCGTGCTGAGGGAGTGCCGTGCTGAGGGAGTGCCGTGCTGAGGGAGTGCCGTGCTGAGGGAGTGCAGTGCTGAGGGAGTGCTGTGCTGAGGGAGTGTCGTGCTGAGGGAGTGCCGTGCTGAGGGAGTGCCGTGCTGAGGGAGTGTCCGTGCTGAGGGAGTGCCGTGCTGAGGGAGTGCCGTGCTGAGGGAGTGTCGTGCTGAGGGAGTGCCGTGCTGAGGGAGTGCCGTGCTGAGGGTGTGCCGTGTTGAGGGAGTGCCGTGCTGAGGGAGTGCCGTGCTGAGGGTGTGCCGTGCTGAGGGAGTGCCGTGCTGAGGGAGTGCCGTGCTGAGGGTGTGCCGTGCTGAGGGGAGTGCCGTGCTGAGGGAGTGCCGTGCTGAGGGAGTGCCGTGCTGAGGGTGTGCCGTGCTGAGGGAGTGCCGTGCTGAGGGAGTGCCGTGCTGAGGGAGTCCCGTGGTGAGGGAGTGCCGTGCTGAGGGAGTGCAGTGCTGAGGGAGTGCCGTGCTGAGGGAGTGCTGTGCTGAGGGAGTGCTGTGCTGAGGGAGTGCCGTGCTGAGGGAGTGCAGTGCTGAGGGAGTGCCGTGCTGAGGGAGTGCTGTGCTGAGGGAGTGCTGTGCTGAGGGAGTGCTGTGCTGAGGGAGTGCTGTGCTGAGGGAGTGCCGTGCTGAGGGAGTGCTGTGCTGAGGGAGTGCCGTGCTGAGGGTGTGCCGTGCTGAGGGAGTGCTGAGGGAGTGCTGAGGGAGTGCCGTGCTGAGGGAGTGCCCTGCTGAGGGAGTGCTGAGGGAGTGCTGAGGGAGTGCCGTGCTGA